>NC_137028.1:15123748-15141248 GCF_032717465.1 Coenobita brevimanus
CCTACCCCCCATTCTCCCCTCCCTCTGCCTACCCACGATTCCCTTCCCCCATCCCCCCGCCGTTCAGTATCGCCAGTGCCAATATTTGTTCGTAATCTGCGGCACTGCATTAGAGTCTCATCACCGCTGCCTCTTTAACCCAACAACAAGTGCCGCGCTGACGGTGGGCCTTGGCGTTACTTTTTCGTGCGCCGCGACACAGTGCACAGTTAATAAGGAAAGGAGGGGGGCTGGATGGGGAAGGGAGGGGGTTGAGATAGACAGGTAGATAGACAGACATAGACAGAGAGGCATACATGTAAACGGACTAATGATGGATATATAGATCGATTAATAGATAGAGGTATTGTTAGGTAGACGTAGATAGATAAATACACAGAGAGAGAGAGAGAGAGAGAGAGAGAGAGAGAGAGAGAGAGAGAGAGAGACAGACAGACAGACAGACAGACAGACAGACAGACAGATAGACAGAAAGAGACAGTGTGTGTGTGTGTGTGTGTGTGTGTGTGTGTGTGTGTGTGTGTGTGTGTGTGTGTGTGTGTGCAAAATAATGAAAATGGAAGGTAATTCGGAAGGAGAGAGAGAGAGAGAGGGAGAGAGAGAGAGAGCAGCTTTAAGGGAAGGTACTTAATAGTAACTTATTCTCAATTCAGGGCTGTTAGACAATAAGAAGAGAGAGAGAGAGAGAGAGAGAGAGAGAGAGAGAGAGAGAGAGATGGGGGGGGAACTTACTGTGCTTGGGTACATGTAAATTGTGTGTGTGTGTGTGTGTGTGTGTGTGTACTTTAAAGAGCTAGTGTCCTTGGTGGCTTGTGGTTGGGTAGGGAGGATAGGTCTGTGATTGTGAATGTATTTACGTAGTATTGTATGCATGTATGTAGGTATCTGTGTGTATGTGTGTAAATGTATGAATGTATTTATGTATGTGTGTATATTGTATTTTATTAGTGCCAAGTATTATGCAGATGTAAAATATTTAATTTTGTGGTCTATGAAATGTCTGATTGTCTCTCTGTCTGCGTATCTGCATATGTATGTGATTATGCATGAGTGTGTGTGTGTGTGTGTGTGTGTGTGTGTGTGTGTGTGTGTGTGTGTGTGTGTGTGTGTGTGTGTGAGAGAGAGAGAGAGAGAGAGAGAGAGAGAGAGAGAGATGTTGCTCTTATGCGTCTGAGCGTGTGACATATGAAGCACTTAACTTCGAGTGTGTGTGTGTGTGTGTGTGTGTGTGTGTGTGTGTGTGTGTGTGTGTGTGTGTGTGTGTGTGTGTGTGTGAAAGTGGTGTGCCTTGTTTTGTTTATATAAGTGTGTATGTACTGTAACATGTATATATTCTGTATATGTATGTATGTATAATTCGTAATTTTTTAAAAATCACTATTTAATTGTTTGTCTTTATGTGTGTGTGTGTGTGTGTGTGTGTGTGTGTGTGTGTGTGAGAGAGAGAGAGAGAGAGAGAGAGGGAGGGAGAATCATGTTAGTGTGTTTGGCAGCCTCTGTGTGTGTGTGTGTGTGTGTGTGAGAGAGAGAGAGAGAGAGAGAGAGAGAGAGAGAGAGAGAGCATATTAGTGTGTTTGACAGCCTCTGTGTGTGTGTGTGTGTGTGTGTGTGTGTGTGTGTGTGTGTGTGTGTGTGTGTGTGTGTGTGTGTGTGTGTGTGTGTGTGTGCGTGCGTGCGCAGGGATTACAAGCTCACCTTTAACACCGTCGGTATAACAGAATGTCAACCTTATTATTTCCTACCTACTACCACTTACTCGATTTTATTTAGTTCATCACAAGCCTCCTCGTTGTGAAGGGGTCGAGTCTTCTTAACCCTTTCAGTACGATTACTTTATTTTCACTCTTATTACCCTCACCTGTCGATTTTATTCACCTTGGAAGAGACCCATATTTTATCGTCACCTAAAACCCTCGCGTCTCACCTGCTTTTTTGTCTACGTTCTCTTAAAGTTAGTCTCTTGAATCCGAAGCATATGACACAGACGACACAGACGAGAGAGAGAGAGAGAGAGAGATGGAGGGAGGGAGGACAGGCAACATTTTTTTTTTTTGTCGATTGTACAGAATGGGCATACCCGTGGAGATAATATTAGTTTTACTTATTTTTATTCTAGGTAATACGTGACGGTTTTATTCACCCTTGAACAGAGAGAGAGAGAGAGGGGGGGGTAATTAATATACCCTGAGGACGTATTTTGCATTTTATTCTAAGCAGCCTCATCTGATTTTGACTTTTTGTCGTTGACTTTCATATGCATTACGATAATTCTCACTATACTCTTTTCAATGTAACTTGGCTTCAAATTGTCATCACAATTTTCACTGTAACAGGAGGTTAACGCTAGTCGTGAAGAAGTGCTGTGGAAAGGATGCTGAACGTAATATATGCTGCAAGAGGACGAAAATCTAGGCCAGGTTAATGTGAAAGACGTATAGTTAGCGGACTCAGCTGAGTAGAATATAAATCATCACAGTGGAAACCTTATCACTCTCAGTCTCCTTTACTCACCGCGAGATAGAGAATATCAGAATTTAATTATAGAGTTGTCGCGACCATGGGAGTGTCAAGAAAGTATATGTGCAAGCCGGAAATGTGTTTAGTGGAAACTGCTTATGACGCTGTCTCAATTAATTCATTATTTTTTAGCATGAAGACAGTTACACATGTGAGGTGGAGACGCTCACACACACACACACACACACACACACACACACACACACACACACACACACACACACACACACACACACACACACACACACACACGTATTTGCGTATATAATAAGGGGCGTGTGGGGCTTTATGTCATTAGTGCTACGGTCCGGCCTTTAGCAGAAACTCGCCGTCTGTGCTGCATCAAGGGTAATGAGCCCAGCCAAACTTCCCCGCCACCCGTCACCAAAGGGAGGATGGCAGGGGTTGGCAGGGTGTTGGCAAGGTTGGGTTGATCGGTGTTGGCAGGGGAAGGGTTGACAGGGTGTTGGCGGGGTGAGTTGGCAGGGGAAAGGTTGACAGGGTGATGAAAGGGGAAGGGTTGATAGGATGGGTTGGCAGGGGAAGGGTTGACGGGATGGATTGGCAGGGGAAGGGTTGACAGGATGTTGGCAGGGGAAGGGATGACAGGGTAATGATTAGAAGAAGCGGACCAGCTGATATGGTGGGACATGGTAGGGTGGCAGAGGAAGAGGAGGGAGATGGCAAGGGAAGAGGAGGGGCTGTTTGGGGGGAGACAGGGTGACTGGCAGGGGCAGAGGAGGGGCTGGGAGGGGAGGGAGGAATGGCTGGGGTGGGAGGTGGTAGGGATGGCAGGAAAGAGGGAAGGAAAGAAGGAAGTTGGAGGGAGAGGGAGTGTGGAAGGGGAAGAGGGAGGCAAGATGGTAGGGGGAAAGAAGTAAGTTAGAGTAAAATAACCAATTTAATTACTGAAAAAGAAAGAGTGAAATATTAGAAAGAAAACGGGCTGATAGGAGGCGAGGAAAATGTAGCGAGTACGTTGAATATAATATTAATATTTTCAGGGATGGTAGGAAGGACTGGAAGGAGTGCTGGAAACGCTTGAGGCTGGACAGAGAGAGAGAGGGAGAGAGAGAGAGAGAGAGAGAGAGAGAGTTCCCTAGTGTCTATCTGTCTTCTCCATTGTTTACTGAGGCGTAAAGTGCTAGGAGGAGAAAAATCTGAAGGAGGGGAGAGAGAGAGAGAGAGAGAGAGAGAGAGAGAGAGAGAGAGAGAGAGAGAGGAGCGTAATGGAGGCTGGAACTAGACATTAGGGAGAGTGGATGGAAGGAAGGAAGGAAACCTAAGAGAAGGAAGGAAGGAAGATAGGAACGAAAATGAAGGGAGAGAGGGAAGAGAGGCAGAAATAAGGAAGAACGAAGGAGGAAGGAAGGAAGAAAGGATGGATAGATTGATGGATGGATGGATGGTTGGAGGGAGACTGGGAAGGAAGGAAGGAATATAGGAATAACAGGAAGGAAAAGGAGTAGTTGGTGAGATGGAAGGAAAGAAGGGAAGGAAGGAATATTGTCAAAGGAAGGAAGGAAAAAGAGAAGTTAATGGGAAGAAAATAAACAAAGGGGAACTGATGGAAAAGAAAAGGGGGATGTGGAGAAGAAAAATAAAGCCAAACACAAACGACATTTTAATATTTCTTGGAAGGGGAAGGAAGGGCTGAAAAAGAGGTACCTAACTTCTGAAGGAGCTCCTGGAAACGATAGAGGCTGGACCAGGAAATTGGAGGGACTACGTAGGAAGAAAGGAGGAAAGGAAGGATGGAAGAAAGACTAAAGAAAGAAAGAAACAGCAGGAAAAAGAAAAAGATAGCAAGGAAGGATGGAGTGGAGGAAAGAAAGAAGCGAAAAAGGAAAGAAGAAGGAGATAAACAAGCAAACAAAAAATAGGAAAAAAAGGAAGGAAGGAAGAAAGGAACGAAGGAAGCTAGCTGGCTGAGGGTAGAGATGGAAGGGAGGCGGAAGGAAGGAAAACTGTGCAGAAGGAAGGGAAAGAAGGAATTGATAAGAAGGAAGAAAGGAAAAGGGCAACAAATGGAGAGAGGGAGAGAGAGAGAGAGAGAGAGAGAGAGAGAGAGAGAGAGAGAGAGAGAGAGAGAGAGAGAGTACTGGAAGTAGTGGAGACTTGAGCAGGATATTGGAGAGCTTGCGTAAGGGGAGTGGAGGGTGCTATAAACGAGGAGAGTTGGAGGGCGAGATGGAGAGAGGTGGAGCTAAAGCTATAGGAGCGAGGAGGACGAGAGAGAGGGATCTGGGTAATGTGTGAGGTTGAGAGAGAGAGAGAGAGAGAGAGAGAGAGATGATGGATCTTGGTAATGTGTGAGGCTGGGAAGAGAGATTGGGAGGTGAAAAGGAGAGAGAGAGAGAGAGGATGGATGTGGGTAATGTGTGTGGCTGAGAGTGAGTGAGAGATACGAGTACACATATCTTTTATGAGTTTAATTAGGCATGGTGTAAATGTCGAGAAGAACTATGTCACTACTTCGCTCCAGTCATCTGTCAAGATAAGAAAGGAAGATAGGAAAGGAGAGTAACTAGAAAGAAGGAAAAAATGAAGAAAGGAGGAGTATCTGGAAGGGACGAATGTAATAAATGAAGGAAAAAAGCAAGAGTAATTGGAAGGAATGGAGGTAGTAAATTAATAAAAAAGTATATTCTGAAGGAACAAGGAAAACCACAAGGATGCGGGAAAGAGGAATGTAAGAAGGAACAAAGGAGTGTCGAAGGAGAGTAGGGAGGGTGGAAAAGAGGATGGACTCTTTGAAAGAAGGTAAAAGGAAAGAGAGGTAGAAAATTAAGAAATGAAACAAGAGTCTAATAAAGAGAAAGGGAGACGAATAGAAAGATATGAAGAGGTAAAAAGGGAGAAGAAAGGGTAAAATGAGGGAAAGGAAGAGGAAGGGAGGAGGACAGTGTCGAAGCGGAAGGTGGGAAAGTGGAAGGGAAGGAGGGATAAAGAAGTGCCGAAAGGGAAAGAGAAGTTCAGGGAGAAAAAGGTGGCTACAGAGAGGAAGGGAGGGAGGGAGAATGAGGGAGCACTGATAGGGAACTTCAAGGAGAGAAGAAAGGGTGGAGAAAGGATAGAAAGAGTGAGGGAAGGAAATCAAAGCATAGGGAAGGAATGAGAGTCATATCAAGTGTGAGTGAACAGGAAGGATGTAGGCAGGAAAGAATAAAAACAGGAAATCATCATGGCGAATATTAGGTATATGGAATATATATTCGTGTGCGCGCGCCTGTGAGTGTTGCTGTGGGGTTGGTGGGAGGCGATAAAACTTGCAAGTATTCTGGGATTGTAAGGAACATGCTGACACACGTTGGATCCGAGTTAAGAACGATGGGAGGGATTTTCGTCCTTTAGTGGCGTCTCAGGTTGATGATGACGACGACGGCATAAACGGCGTACCGCATCTCCTAAAGGCCCTGTCACACCATCAGTGGGCAAGTGTGGTGGCCAAGCATGGTGCCGAGGAGCGTGGTTCAGCTGGAGTTTTGTGTCGCTGACGAACCTGCTCGAGCAAGGATGGTGCTTCAGTTCCGCACGTCTACACGATCATTTTCCACGCATTCTCCGCTCCCATGCTGAATCACCACACTTGCCTACTGATCTTGTGACGGTGCCTTAAATTTTTATCGTTGACGAGAAAACGATCCCACTAGAGTAACGTGGAGTCTCAAAATTGAGGAGAATCTACCGTGACGAGTACCAGGAGCAATCAGTTCATCATACAGAAAATAAAGCAAGGCTCTGATTGGCTGGAACCTGTGACGTCAGGCTACCCATTGGCCACGTGGTCAGTTCTGGCCCAATCTTCCATGGGGATGTACGGAACTCTGGCGTCTTGTAAGTTTTATTTGTTTCGCAGCGTGTTATCGACGATACGAGTGTGTGTTTTAGCAAGAGACGTCAAGAGAATATCTGACGAGGTGATGAAGCCAGTAAGAAGAAGCAGTGAGCCAGGATACCATCTAAGGAGGCAAGGTAAGAGAGAGTTTACCACCTTGAGCGATTCCTATCCTTTCGTAACAAACTCACCGATTATCTTTTTCATTTACTACGTTATGCGTATACCATGTTAATTTTGCCCTTATAATCAAGTGCTTTGGTGACTCTAGTCTTCACGTCGCTAACTCGGAGGGATAATGGGTGCAGGACAGATGAAACAGGGTGTGATGTTAGTATGCAATGCCGACAGACGCCACGATGCGTGTGTGGTTGTTGTGGGCCATTTACCGAGCATGGCCACTCGATAAGCGTGACGGAAGTAGCTCATTATCCTTATCGTCCTATCATTAATTACGTAGTACCTGAACTTTTGGGTATATGGACAGGTATTTTATATGGGGGGTATGCTTGAGAATGACGAGAATGAGGTTGGCAAGTTGGAGGAGGAGGAGGAGGACGGGAGGAAAAGAAAGCAGACGAAGGAGGGGTGGAGTCAAGAAGAGAGAGAAAGGGAGGGGAGGGGGGTAAGAACAAGAGATGAAGTTAAAGTACGCATGTTTTTGCTTAAGATCATCACAATTTTTCTACTCTAGTTCTCTGTATACGGGCGTTTTAGACATCATAGCAACTGTAACTAGTGCAAAGCGAGATTACTGAAGGGTTTTCCTCCTGTAATGATGTACGTGTTAAGACTGCACACTGGAGATTTAGGCTGCGTGTTTGTGCCCATCGAAGAGCGCATGCGCGTGTGATGCATGACTGTTTCCTCCCTCGTTCCCTCCCTCCCTCCTTCCTTTCCTCTTTCTTCGTTGTTTTGAGGATCCCTGCTCATTTTATCCCAGTCAGTTTGTCCAGTTCTTATTTATGTTTTGCTCCTATTCTGCGTGCATTAAAAATATAAAAGTTGCATCCTCGCAGACAGTCTGGATGGCGTCTGCTGTTTCTGTCTTACATTCCTACTCAGCTCATTGCGACAGGAATGCAGGTAACACGTGGTTCACTCACCTGTGTAATATCTCTGTCTCTGTCTCTCTCTCTCTCTCTCTCTCTCTCTCTCTCTCTCTCTCTCTCTCTCTCTCTCTCTCTCTCTCTCTCTCTCTCATTAACCCCTCACATATAGAGACTTTTCTACGTTTATACTTGCAACCTCCAGACGATATTATTCAGGAGCGACTTTTCGGGCCAGAAGGGTTAGATAGTCTCCATTAACCCCTGCACAGTTAAAGATTATCCTTAAAGTTGAAAGAAATGGCTTGGTGGATGAGTGAATAAAAAATGCGTCATCGGATTAAAGATATTAACGTACTGAAAGCAATTTGGCGATAATAGGAAAATTCTGGGGGCCTCGCAGATGTTGTGAATGAAATGATACGTAAATATTAGCAGCTCTGGATACACACACACACACACACACACACACACACACACACACACACACACACACACACACACACACACACACGCATGCTCGCACGCGCGCCCGCGGTGGTTTCCTCACATTTTTCTTTGCCAGTTTTAACTGGAGGGTTTAGAGACGGTAGGGTTTGGAGGCGGGGGAGGCCTTCTTGCTTTACTATCCTTATCCTTCAGCATGTAGAATTAGATCTCGTAGTTATAGTCTACTCTGTAACAAACAGTCTCGAAAGGACCATTAGATCTGTTGCTGTTTGCTTTCCTTTGTACTCATCTGTACTTTGTACATTCTTCCAATTACTCTTCTAAATTAGCGTTCAGTTCCATATTGTCCGTTGATTTCGCGATTCTCACATTTTGAACTTACTAAGTATATAGTAATTCCATATATATGATTGATCGATAGGAGTGTTAATTAGAAGGATGGTAATAATCTCCCCTGCACCTCCCGCTAACATCTCTTCACCCACTTCTCCGTCTTCTCAGCAGAGTATGGAAGTTCGAGTCAACAAGTTTTTGCATTTGCGCTAAGAAGCCGTATACATACGTACATACATACATACATACATACATATGCATATGAGAGGTGCTTGCTTACGTTGTTGTTTTTATTGTTTTTTTTAATCATTTTGCCACCCTCAAGCCGTGCTCCCTACAGCATTCATTTTGGACTTAGTACAGAAACAGAAAGGAAAGTGCAGGTAGGGAAAGGAAGGGTGTAGGCAGGAAGGGAAACTAAGATAAACTAGGGTGCGGTGAGATAGGAGGGACAGACAGGACAAGAGGGAGGGACTGGAGGGAAGAGGGAAGGGTGGCAAGAAGGAAAGAACGAAGGAAAGGGATGAGAAAGGAATGGAAGGATAAGAAATGTGGAAAGAAGGAGAGGATGGTTTCAATGGAAAGAAAAAAGAATTAGTAGAGAGAAGAAAAGGGAAGGGTACAAGGAAGGTTTCAGAAAGTTTAATGATCACGCGGAGGAGGAGAAAGAGGAGGAAAAGTAAAGGGAAAAACGGAGGGAAGAGGTATGGAGAAAAGGGAAAGATGATAACAGGAAAGGGAAGGAGTAGTGGAGGGAAGAGGAAAGGAGGTGTGAGGAAGGCTTCAGGAGGAAACATGGATCTCATTTTGATATCAGGCCACCATCGCAAGTAGAGCTATTGCTGCAAATAACTTAACCCCGGCGAGGATGAGGGGAAAGGAGGGGAGGGGGAGGAAGGATACAGGTAGAGAAAAGGGGAGAGAATTGAGGGAGGAAAGGGTGCAGGAGGAAGGAAAAGGAAGAAAAAGCGAAGGAATTATGTAGGTATCGAAATGAGGAGCAATGGAAAAGTAATGAAGCTGTAAAGAGAGAGAGCAGAGCGAAGAGAGGAAAGAAAGTGTACTCAGAGGAAAAGCAAGGGTACAGGGAGTGATAAGAGGGGTACAAGGAAGGTCTCAAGATTCCCCATGGGTCTCATTTAAGAAGGGAAATAAGTGTGGCGAGAAAGAGAGGAAGATTGCAAAGGAGGGAAGGAGAAGTGGAGATAGAGGGAGGAGGGAAAGAAAGAGTGCAAGTCGGGATAGAGGAGTGGAAAGAAGGGAGAGAAACAGGCTAAGAAGGGTGCAGGGGAGGGAAAGACTAGAAAGAATTAAATGAGGAAAGAGACAGTAAGGGTGGAAGGGAGCAAAAGAGAAGAAGAATGGATTAGAGGGAAGAGAAGAGTGGAAGGGACAGAAAGAGGGATAGGAAGGGTGCAAGAAGGGAAAAAGCAATAGGAAGAGTGGAGGAAAGAGCTAGGAAGGGTGAGAGGATGGTTTTGAGGATAGTGCATGGATCTCATTTTGGTATCAGGCCTCCACCACCGCCTGAGCTATTGCTACACCAAACTTCCCGCCGCCGATAACAAGTGTAAAGTTAGATTGGGAGAGGACGCTTCCTACCAGCCGGACGGGCGCGTGCGTGTGTGCGGGAGGGGGGGGGAGGTGTGTGTATGTGCGAGGGTGTTTGTGTGTGCGGGGAGAGGGGTGATGAGGCGGAAGGGGAGGTGGAAGAGAGGAAGTATATATGTGGTGGGGATGGAGACTGTGTGTCTGTCTGTGCGAGGGTGTAGAGGTTGCAGTGGGGGATGGTTTGTGTGTGTGTGTGTGTGTGTGTGTGTGTGTGTGTGTGTGTGTGTGTGTGTGTGCTTTAAGAAATGTGTGCCACTAAATGCGTACGTGTGGAAGATAGTAGAGATAAATCGTTGCTTAAAGAGAGAGAGAGAGAGAGAGAGAGAGAGAGAGAGAGGTGTGCTAAAGAATGTGTTGTTGTGCCAGTTTAAATGTGCCAGACAGTGTGTGTGTGTGTGTGTGTGTGTGTGTGTGTGTGTACGTATGAATGCTTAAATGTATGCGTGGATGTATGTCTTGTATATGGACGGATTAATGTATGCGATGATAAATGGATGGACGTTGTGTGTGTGTGTGTGTGTGTGTGTGTGTGTGTGTGTGTGTGTGTGTGTGTGTGTGTGTGTGAGGGCTTAAGACTACCGAGGGGTGAGCTTCCCTGATTGACTTACTCTTGTAAAAACTTAAGGACTGCGCCCAGGACCTGAGTCAACACTTTTGTTCCACTATGTACGCACTTGCTCACACCCACGTACACCTTCACACACACACACACACACACACACACACACACACACACACACACACACACACACACACACACACACACACACACACACACACACACACACACACAGTCAGCATTATCAGGGCACAGCTAGAAATGCATTCTCTACAGCACATCCATGCATATGGTACACACATATACATACATACATACGTACAGTCCGTACATACACACAAACATTCTCCCTCTCTCTCTCTCTCTCTCTCTCTCTCTCTCTCTCATTCTGAATATTTACGTGAATAGAGATCATGTTCAGTTATTAATATGAATGTCGGTCGTCCTCGTTGGGACAGTAACTATGGTGTACGAGGATATACGTTACACACACACACACACACACACACACACCTTAGCGCGCATACAGGAAATTGTCAATCTATTTAACGTGGAGGAATAAATACTGGCACGGAATGATGATATAAATATTCATGTAGAGCTTCCATGCACGCACCCACACACACACACACACACACACACACACACACACACACACACACACACACACACACACACACACACACACACACACACACACACACACACACACACACACACACAAATTCTCTCTCTCTCTCTCTCTCTCTCTCTCTCTCTCTCATAATACACAAACTGGGCTTATGGTGTATATATATTATTCATACAAACATACATATTCACAGTCACCAAAGCAGGTCATGTCACACGCAGATTAAGGCAATTTTCATGCAGATTTCCGACCATAAGCACCAATATTCATGCAAAATAAAGGTTACACACACACACACACACACACACACACACACACACACACACACACACACACACACACACACACACACACACTTGAAAGTTACAAGCAGTAACACCCTCTCTCTCTCTCTCTCTCTCTCTCTCTCTCTCTCTCTCTCTCTCTCTCTCTCTCTCTCTCTCTCTTCTCTCCTCTCTCTCTCTCTCTCTCTCTCTCTCTCTCTCTCTCTCTCTCTCTCACACACACACACACACACACACACACACATGTAATCGAACTACCACCGGGCTCACCTCCGTATTTTCCGTATGCATTCACACACACACGGGCAGAAACATACAAATAACTCGACATTTATATCCGTATTTGCTCATATTCTTCCGCACACAGTTTCCATCCGAACAAATACACACTAGCACATACGCACACGTGGGAATACACACACACACACACACACACACACACACACACACACACACACACACACACACACACACACACACACACACACACACACACACACACACACATTGTAATCCCTCCGTGAAGGTAAAGTTATAGGGTGGGCCAAAATGAAGCAGTAATAATACTCAGCTTGATGAGGTTAAAGTTGTGGTGGTGGAGGAGGAGCTTAGGGGGTTGGCGTGGGGTTGGAGGGGTTTGGGGGCTTGTGGGAGGTTGGAGTGGGGTTCAGGGAGGGGTTTGGAGGCTTGTGGGAGGTTGGAGTGGGGTTCAGGGAGGGGTTTGGAGGCTTGTGGGAGGTTGGAGTGGGGTTCAGGGAGGGAATTTAGGCTCTTATACTGTTGTTTATTCCCTTTTACTTGGCTATTGTTCTTATGCTGTTTATTTTCCTTAGCCCAATGGCAGGATAAGAGGATAGCACGCTTTACATCCTTTCCACTGCACTTCTTCGTGATTAGCACCGTATTCTAGTGTTAATGACTTTTTATAGCTCAGCATTCAAGATGGATAGATGACAGTTTTTCGGTGTCAAATGAATGAAGTATTGGTAGCACCGGTTTCTTAGTCCCTCTTTGTCAGCGATTTATTTTTGCATAGTATACCTTAGCATTCTTTTCTGTGCCACTTTATGCTTTTTTCCCTTTTTTCCGACAGTTTTCATCAGTAACCCTATGACTTAATATGTAACAGGCAGAATAATTCGCTTAATGTGAGGTGTTTTGTGGTATGCTGAAGATGGTGTGGTTTTCCATGTGTTGTAGTGTTGCATGATGTAGAGGAAGTGTTAAAAATATGGTGTTATGGTGTTAGCAAAGTGACAAAGGACGATGCGTAGATGGTAGTTATGAAGGTAGTAAAGATGGTGGTGTCTGTAGGCAGTATTGGTGTTGCAGCGTTGATGATTATTAAAGACAAGTGGTGTTATGGTGGTAGGAAACTGAGGAGGACCATGCACAGACAGTAGTTATGAGGGTAGTAATGGGGGTGGTGTTGAAAGTCAGTATTGGTATAACAGGTTTGATTATTAAAGGAAAGTGGTGCTCTGGTGTTATGGTGCCAGGAAACCGGTAAGGGAGTATGATGGTGTTGTTATAAAGGTAATAATTATGGTGTTGGTGTACAGTAGGCATTAGTGGTGTTGTGGCGTTAATGGTGTTGGTGTTGACGTCATCACAACTCATCATCCTAACCCTGTTTTGCATGTCAACACAGGGTACGGAGGTCTGGAGCACCTACCACAAGTTTTTACCTCGCTGGGACATGAGTCAGAGGAGAAAATGAAACCTCCCTTGGACGTGATGCTGAGGTGGGGAAAGAGATAAGGGATGTAGTGTAGTGTCTGAGGGGTATTCCTTAGGTGAATAAAACGTTTGAAAGTGCTCGGAATAACATATCAGTACGTGACTCTGCACTACGAAAGGTGATGGAGAGAGACGCCTTCATGTGGCGGCACTGATAGAGCTAGGTGGTGGATCTGTCCGGTTATACACACGTCCCTCGTCTCCCTCCCTGTCCCCGGAAAGGAGGCTGGTGGGTTGTAGGAGGAGAGCAACTTCAGCCTGCAGTCATCTGGTTTCAGGTTCAGATCAGGCTAAGGTTCTCCTCCTCCTCCTCCTCCTCCTCCTCCTCCTCCTCCTCCTCCTTCTCCTCCTCCTCCTCCCCTGCTACCAGCACTACTACTACTGCTTTACTTATGGTTAACCCCATTACATATTTTGACTCAGCTTTCCACCGGCCGATTTAGTCCAAATAAGGAAGGGTTTGTACTAGGTAGTTATGGAGTTAAGGGCCTTGTAGTAGTGGTGATGGTGGTGTCGTGGTGGTGAATGTGAGAGTGGTGTGGGTAAGTGTGTAGAGTGTGTTAGGTGACAGTGAGGGTTTGATGGTAATAGTAGTGATGTGGTGTGGTGATGTGTGCGGTGATGGTGGGGTTATAATGTAGTGGTGTTAGTAAAAGTGGTGTGGTGTGGTAATGGTGATATGGTGTGATGATGATGATGTGATGCTGTGGCGATGTCAGTATGGGTGATGTGGGTTAGCTCGTACGTGTATAGGGACATCAGCTGACAAAGAGGGTAAGTGTAGTAATGGTAGTATGCCGGGGCTGGTCATGAGAATAAGTGGTGAACAGAGTAATAGTGGTAAATGGGATGAAAGGCTCGTGATGGCACAGACGGGGCAGAGATGATGATGATGATGATGATGGGATGGGACTGACATGATGCTGATGGTAAATAATGATGATGGGAAACTGGTGGGAGTGAAGATGATGATGATGATGATTACTGGTGGTAGTAATGATAAAAATCACACACACACACACACACACACACACACACACACACACACACACACACACACACACACACACACACACACACACACACACACACACACACACTGAAAAAAAAAAAACTAACAGCCACACCAACGCAAAATAAAACAAGCTGATAATAATAATGGAAAAATTAGGCCCTCCCCCCAAAAAAAAAAAGAAATGAAAAGAAAAAAAAACTCCCATGCCACTCCCTCCCAACTAACTTGCCTGCCATGATGGATGTTATCGCTGGGAAAATATATGTGGTGTTAATTTATTTTGCAACCGTGCTAATGATTGTGCAACAGCGTCAGTACTGCGAGTGACGTCTGCAATATGGGCGGTAAATAAGGATGGAGGGACGGAAGAGAGAGAGAGAGAGAGAGAGAGAGAGAAAGAGAGAGAGATGTGCATGATATTTGTGGGTGTGAGCAAGTTGTATGACGCTTAATTAACTGGTTGGCTTCAGTTTTCTCTCTTGTTTCGGTGGCTCACTTCTCTCTCTCTCTCCCTCTCTCTCTCTCTCTTTCTCTCTCTGTATCTATCCGTCTATCTTTCCAAACCTATCTGTATTTCTCCTTGTCTCCTCCGATTATCTCTTTCTAAGTCTCTATTCTGTCATTCTTTCTAAATTTCCTCTATCTCTGTCAATTTATCTATGTCTGTCTGTCTGTCTGTCTTTGTCAATCTCCTTGGTTCCTTCTCTATCTTTTTCTCTCCTCTTCCTCTTACAGGTATGTCTCTTCCCATCTCTCTCTCTCTCTCTCTCTCTCTCTCTCTCTCTCATGCTCGTTATTCTAAAAATTCGCGTCACTAAATCCACGTATGTTTTTTTCCTTGATATTAATTTTCATTTACCCTCATTTTTCACATAATTTTGTCGCTTTTCATAATTTTTCATATTTTATTGTCTCGTTTGGCTCTTTTTACTTCGTTCAGCATCAGTTTTATGTATTAAATGGTACGAAATGGCCGACATTAAGTGGAGTGTGTGTGTGTGTGTGTGTGTGTGTGTGTGTGTGTGTGTGTGTGTGTGTGTGTGTGTGTGTGTGTGTGTGTGTGTGTGTGTGTGTGTGTGTGTGTAAGTCTCTCTCTCTCTCTCTCTCTCTCTCTCTCTCTCTCTCTCTCTCTCTCTTTCTTGTAGCTTCCACGTTATGTCCACAGACTTCCCATTAACTCAGTGTACCGGTTTATAATGTCATGCCGTAACTATTATTTTATTTGTTTACTTTCTCTTTCAGGTTACTCTATCGGGTAGCTTATAGATAAAGTATTATAGAATGTGACTTTTCCTTTCCAGTGTTTCCTATAAAATTTCCATGTCAGTTTTTCCATGCTGCATGGTGGTTTTTCTCACTTTTTCCTGTAGGGTTTGGTGGTGGGGGGAGCCTTCTTGCTTTACTATCCTTATCCTTCAGTATGTAGAGTTAGATCTTGTAGTCATAGTTTTCTCTAACAAGCAGCCTCGAAAGGACCATAAGGTCTGTTGCTGTTTGCTTTCCTGTGTAATCCTGTGTAATCCTCCTCCTCCTCCTCCTCCTCCTCCTCCTCCTCCTCCTCCTCCTCCTTCTACTACTACTACTACTACTACTACTACTACAACTACAGTGCTTATTATGTAAGATCACCGTAGAGCACAGTGCCAATACGTGAGATCACCGTAGAACACCGAGCTGATATGTAGGTAAGAAGCTGCAAGATCACCAGCTCTGTACTCTATGTTCTTCGCTGCTTTCTCTCTTAACTCTAAACTGCAGGTGTTCAATAAATCGTTCACAAGTTTAGCCCTGAGTGTTGAAAGTTGGAACACATACGTACACTTGCACACACACACACACACACACACATTTCTCTCTCTCTCTCTCTCTCTCTCTCTCTCTCTCTCTCTCTCTCTCTCTCCCTCTCTCAGATCCCTAACCACTTTCAGCTTAGGTGATGGCGAATTAAGTCTGCTTGGAAGGTCGATTTGACTAGTAACCAGGGAGACTCATATGTACTGAAGGATCATCGAATTTCATGCAACCACGACTTAGTATTCAAGTCATAGCTTTGACCCAGTTCCCTCAGGTGAGAAAGTCCAGGTGTAGGCGATTGAAAGGTGTCGGCCAGGTATTGGAATTAGTACAGAAAGGAATCCAGAGAGCAACACAGCACCCTTTCACTGGTGTCTGTTACTCCCCCATCCTCTGTAATTGGCCCGCAACTCGGCGCTCATTCTTTAATAAACTACGTAAGTCTCCTCAGCTCACGCCTAATCGCATTCAAAGCCCTCAGAGCCTCGTCTCAGAAACAGAAACTTTGAATCCGATCCCCCTCACCAAATTCGCCCTCAACGTCGGGGAGAGTTGCTAGGCTGAGCAGGGCGGTAAGCTTGTCTCTGCACGGAATTAAGCTTGAGTAAGCGGAATTCCTCGACTGGGTGGTAATGTGCCTTAAGCTGGAACCCGGAATCAGGGAGACGCGTGATCGAATCCGTTTGTAGCAGTGGTTTTTGCTTTATTATTATTATTATTATTATTATTATTATCATCATCACCATCATCATCAGTTTTTTCAGGAAGTACAAAAGATACGGCAAATTTATTCTCTTCAGATATTATTATTATTATTATTATTATTATTATTATTATTATTGTTCTCGCTTCCTCTGCACGAATTTACTAATCTAAATAGAGGATTCAAAACAGGAGGGCTTAGATATAGCCTTCATTAACCACTTCACTACCAGGACCCTTCCCTTAGGCTGAGTAAAATAGTCTGATGGTAGCAAGAATTGAATTAAAATACGTCATGTGACTGAAGGGGGTGGAGTTTCTCATTTCCCTATCCTTCCCACTTTAAGAAATCATTATCGAAAAAAAAAAATGTATATAGCAAGTGTGTTGGTGATGCAGGGTGACTGGGCTGTATGGTAATGTGTGTGTGTGTGTGTGTGTGTGTGTGTGTGTGTGTGTGTGTGTGTGTGTGTGTGTGTGTGTGTGTGTGTAAAAATGTCCTTGCTCCAGTGGATTGTATGACACCACGCGACGCCTCATGGAATTAGTACGAGTTCAGCTGCATGTGATTGTTAGAGTAAAATAACAGTGAAAAAATTAGCTTGATTTTTTTTTTTTTTCCTATACAGCAGTTTGGAATCATCCTACTCCAGATCCTACTTCGCCCCCCATCCTCAGGTGGGAAAGAAGGTCAGGATGATGATGGTGATGATGATGATGACTTTGTTTCCTCATTTTCTGGATCCTACCTTGCCTCAGTCCGTGGTGGGAAGGTCAGGGTGGTGATTGATGATGATGATGATGATGATGATAATAGTGACGATGATGATGATGATGATGATGATAATAGTGACGATGATGATGATGATGATGATGATGATAGTGGCGATGATGATGATGATGATGATGATGATGATAATTTTCCTTTACAGCAGTGTGGCATCACGATGACTCAGGGGAAGTGCATTCGTCCCCTG
>NC_137028.1:15146248-15166248 GCF_032717465.1 Coenobita brevimanus
ATAGATTCATAGTTATGCACGTCTCCGTAAACGAACTAAAGCGTTACATCGTATTTACAGCACTTTAAACCTGCGACACTTTGGATGCCCTACCTGGTCTTTAGGATCGAACGTGCAAGCCTTCAATCAACAGCATGCACTCCAGCCCACTAGATCACAGCGGCTATAGAGTACGGAGATGACTGAAATTGTTATGGCGATCGATGGTGGTAGTAGTGGTTGTTGCTGGTGGCGATGGTAGTTATTGATGGAAGAGAGAGAGAGAGAAAAAAAAAAAGTTGGAGGGGAGGGAGATATGTTGGTGCTTGTCCTGATAGTTATTGTGATGTTGGTAGATGTGTATTTATTTGCCCTGGCTACAAACATTGTGGTAGAAATGATGGTAGTTGTGGTTGATGGTGGTTACTAAAAGAGAGAGAGAGAGAGAGAGAGAGAGAGAGAGAGAGAGAGAGAGAGAAAATAAATGTGGAAATGAGTGAAAGTAGTGAAAATCAGTAAAACGCAGCATGTCATCTCCTAATGGTTTGTATGTCTGATTCCGGAGTGACGCATTTTATAGCCATTACACTGATATATAGTGAAGGGGCGGATGTTCCACTGATCGTTATTGATACAGATAACACACAGGGAGAGCTGTTTGCAGATTCTCTTGTTTTATCTTTCAAAATACATCGTTCTTCCATCGTTCGGATTGTTTTTGATGAGGGTGTACTTGTGATGCTGGGTTCCGTGGTGGTGGGAGTTGTGAGGTTAATTGATTATTCTTTTAGGAGCTCTTCCTGGCATGGGTGTTAGCTGTGGTGGTGATGGTGTGTGGTGGTGGTGTGTGGTGTGTAGTGGTGGTGGTGTGTAGTGGTGGTGGTGGAGTGGTGGTGGTCTGTGATGTGTAATGGTGGTGGTGGTGGTGATGATTTTGGTCAGAGATGCAGCTGTTTTGGTGGTGATACAACAACAACTGCATTAGCTGGGAATGACAGTTGTACCACTTGTAAACGATGAAAAAAATATTGTGTAGTTGCTGTCGTGAAGGTAGTAGTAGTCATCCTGTCAATCAGTGTCAGTGTTATTTCGTTCAAAATATATAGCTGTCAGTATAGGAACATTTAATTTATCACGTAATATTTGGTAACTGTCACACCCGCACATACCCGTAGTAGTAGTAGTAGCAGTAGTAGTAGTAGTAGTAGTAGTAGTGGTAATATTGGTGATAGATCCTGGTGGGGGTACGGCCGACCACCATCCTCTCAACACTGGTCTCAGAGTTCGTATCTCCGTTAAGATCCTATCAGGACTGAGTCACGCGAGGAGAGCCACGAATGGATAGTGTGTGTGTGTGTGTGTGTGTTGTGGATGTATATGCTAGGATGTGTGTGTGTGTGTGTGTGTATTATCACGGATCTGCATGCAGGGATTTGACAGGGGGCCTTGTACGTTAAAGAAGAGAGAGAGTGAGAGAGAGGGGGGGTCTATATGGGAGATCCTGTATGATCCGTGTGTATAATATGTATGTGGGTATGATGCGCAGAGAAGGGTAGAATGTGTGTGTGTGTGTGTGTGTGTGTGTGTGTGTGTGTGTGTGTGTGTGTGTGTGTGTGTGTGTGTGTGATCTCTTGATTGTCTCTGCGTGTCCGTACATGAGAGTGTGTTTAGAGGGAATAACTGGACGTGAGCGTGACGACAGAGAGAGAGAGAGAGAATCTGAAAATAAATAGTCGTGGTTCTTTGTGTGTGTTACGTCGATGGATTTACGTGTGTGTGTGTGTGTGTGTGTGTGTGTGTGTGTGTGTGTGTGTTGCCGTACTCATGTGCGTGTTACGTTAATCTAAGCGTACACGCTTATGTGTATGTAACGAGAAGACTGATATGTGTGTGTTGGTGTTTGGTGTATGTTTGCATGTATAAGTATATGTGCGTTTTGTTCACCGTGTTCGTGTGCGTTTATGTATATCTAGGGGTGTAAGGGACACATGGAATTTTATGTAACGAGGAATAAGCATGTGTGTGTATTTGTATGTATGTGATTGTGTGTATCATTGCTTACACTTGCCTATATATATGTGTGCCTTGATCTTTGTGTGTGTGTGTGTGTGTGTGTGTGTGTGTGTGTGTGTTTTAATATCAGCGTGTGTATATCAACTAATAAAACACACTGATACACTCCGCTATTTACACCCTTGTCGGTAAATAACACAGGTGCTCAATTCTCCTTTGTGTTTCGCCTTTGTTTTCTTGTTTTTGTGTACCACTGTTTTTGTTCCTTTTTTGTGGCACTGGTGTGAATGATATAAAACAACTGCATGTGTTGCTGTTTGGTGTGGTGTGGTATGATGGTGGTATTAGATGCTGGTATGGATGATATTAAAACGGTGATGTGTGGGGGAGTGGTGTTAATGTGAATGGCACCGGTATGAGCGGTATAAAACGATATATGTTACGACTTGGTGTGGTGTGGTGGTGGTATTAGATGCTGGTATGGATGGTGTAAGGACGATGGTAAGGGTGGGCGTAAGTCGCATTAATGTGGATGGAACCAGAGTGGATGGTATTAAACGATTGCATGCGTATTATTCATGTTGTGGTCTGGTATGATGGTAGACTGGTATTACGGCTCTGGTATGATTGGTATAGAAGCGATGGTGTATGTTTTAATGCTTGTGTTTAGTAGTGTATTAATATTAAGCCATGTTTCCATATCTCCCATTCCATATATTAGTAGTTACGTTAAGCGCTGGTCAGTTATGCCTTCCTCTCTCTTGCCTGGGAATTGGGGTTAGGATGATGATGATGATGATGAGGGCAGGATCCATCTGAGAGAGAGAGAGAGAGAGAGAGAGAGAGAGACAGAGAGAGAGGATGTAGGAATTTTGTAATTACGTGTTCTTTTGTGCCTATCTTTAAGTGACCCTCATCGATCTCGACCCTAAGAGCGCTGGGGATTGTACTAGATAGATAGAGAGACAGATGTAGAAAGATAAATAGACAGACAGACGCAGATAATAACAACGTGCCATTAAAAAATTCATTTGTCCTTTTTTACCTTCTGTGATAGTCGTTCTCAAGAGTAATGGGGCTTGTATTGAACAGTAAATAATGAATACAGACAGATAGATGGATAGATTGATAGATAAATAGACAGATAGATAGACAGAGATGGGTAGAGAGGCTAGTAGATACATAGGTACATAGACAGATAAATAGTATGCTCTGTAATGACTTCTCTTGCCAAAATCATCACACTGAGAGTACTGTCACCAACTAAACAGTGAGTAGATAGATAGATAGATAAACAAGCATATTAACAAATAGATAACTGTGTCTTTCAGTAGGACTTTCATTCCCAGAATATTCACATCGTTGGTATCATCAGACATAACTCTTTCACCTTAACTTGGCCCCGAATTTTCGTCATTTTTCAGCGTATTTCACGAAGCTTAGTGGCGCAGAAAGACAGTAGCTTGGCTCTACATTCTCTCCATAGCACCTCTTCGTGACTAGCAGCCTATTCTCTTGTTTATATCTTTGCTACATCTCTCTAGTCAAGGTGGAGAGATAGCAATTTTAGGCGTAGTAAGAAAGGTGTCACCAAATATCTCTTCCTTTAATATAACTTTTCTCATCGGGATAATCAAGCGGGAAGTTCTATAATTACCCATAAATCTTGGAGTGGTGGTTGAGGTCCCTGGTGGGTGTTTGGGGGTGTTAACGCGCCAGGGTTCAAATCCAAGGGATGGTTGGAGGTTTAGTTACCATTTGACGTAGTTTTTTTTATAAGCAATGTGTCTAGGCATCTCAAAATGGGAGGATATTGACTCTCTCTCTCTCTCTCTCTCTCTCTCTCTCTCTCTCTCTCTCTCTCTCTCTCCAAGGCTGTTAGTTAAAGGGCGGGCTATAACTTGGTAGCTAGTCTGAGTCAAAGATAAAAAAAGAGGGAAGGAGGCTATAATTTTTCCTATCTTAATACAGTGTTTGCCGTTTGGGTGGCGGTCATGTGCTTCGGGTAGATCCGCGTCTCTGAGAAGTGACTGTAGGTTTCTTTATTTAAGGTTCTCTTAATCTGGATGTAGTAAATTGGTGGAAGTAGGACGAAAATAAACGTTTCTGTATTAAGAGAGTGAACGCACTTCACAAATCACTGGGATCTACCGCTGTGTGTGTGTGTGTGTGTGTGTGTGTGTGTGTGTGTGTGTGTGTGTGTGTGTGTGTGTGTGTGTGTGTGTGTGTGTGTGTGTGTGTGTGTGTGTGTGTGTGTGTGTGTGTGTGATTAATTTAGTCATTTATTTTTTATTGACAGACCGGTGGGAAGAGAAAAGGTTTGTTGAAAAAAGTGAACTGGGTAGAGCAGAAACTAAGGAGAAACTAGTGACAGGGTTTATTTTGTCTCTCAGGAATCACACGCCCCCCATTCACTCCACGACCCTCAGCCACTCCCCTCCCTCCTCAGCCATTCCCTCCCCCCCCCCCTCGTCAGCTCAATATCACGCCCCTGGTGCCCGTTCCGTGTGAATATTGCAGCACCAGGCCACCACATCAACATGATAACTCTACCACGGCCATCGCTGTCCCTGCATGGATCACGTAGACCTGGACGCTATAAATGTTCTGTCAGTCTTTATGTGTGTCTTCTTAGTAACGCCAAAGAACACTGTCATTCTTTATGTAGGTCTTATTAATTACGCCAAAGTGTACTGTCAGTCTTTATGTAGGTCTTTGTAACGCCAGAGAGAATTGTCAGTCTTTATGTGGGTCTTCGTAGTAACGCCAAAGAGTACTGTCAGTCTATTAATGTGAGTTTTCTTAGTAACGCCAAAGAGTTGTGTCAGTCTTTATGTAGGTCTTCTTAGTAACGCCAAAGAGTACTGTCAGTCTTTATGTGAGTCTTCTTAATTACGCCAAAGAGTACTGTCGGTCTTTATGTAGGTCCTCTTACTATCGCCCCAGACGGATTCACGTATCTTTAGGGTGCGGCCATACTTGCTTCAAATGTGCGATCGACGAGAGGAAATGGGGCTAAGGGGTCCGTCCAACGTTCAGGCTTGAATACTGCAATAGCTGTACCCGGTGTCTCGTTTCGTCTAGTCGATCACATATTTCGAGCGTGTGACCTCCCCCTTAGAACCGCAAAAGTACTCTAAACAGATCACACCGTCTTGAAACTGTTGGAGCTTTCTGGATTTTTTCAGTGCAAAGAAGAAAGAACCAAAGGCTGAAAACACTTCGGTACGATGAGAGTTATTGTATTTTGATCTGTGTTATTTTAGTACGATTGAGACTCTACGTAATGAATAGGTTTGAAATTAAGTGTTAGCCTTCAGTACGACGAGGTTACTTTTGTTACCTCCAGAGAATTTTATTTAGCTAAGGGGAGTCTTGGTAGTAAAGCAAATAATGAATAACGAAGTCAGTAAAGAACGCTGTATCAGTATCACAAGTTCGAAAAATTTATCCTCGGTGTGAAGGGATAAACATAAAAAGAAGCCGAAAACGAAAAAAAACAAAAACAAAAGAGTGTATTGTCGTCGTCATAAAGAATCTGAAAATTGAAGAAAAAATAAAGACGAAAATAAAGAAAAGGTAAAGAAACTAACGAAAATAAAGAAAAGGTAAAGAATGCAACGAAAATAAAGAAAAGGGAAAGAAAGCAACGAAAAAATAAAGAAAAGGTAAGGAAAGCGTCGTCGTCCTCGTCATTGGTTCGTCTATTTCGTTCGTCACGTTGGCAGTTCTCAAGTTTTGGCTGCTTCGAAAACTTCTGCTGAATTGGTATAAGTGTGCCCGCGTGTGTGTGTGTGTGTGTGTGTGTGTGTGTGTGTGTGTGTGTGTGTGTGTGTGAAATGGTGGGAATACGTTAGGATCTAGACCATTATTTGCAGAGAACTTTGGAATCTCCATAAATATTTGTTTTTCTGAAGTTTTCAGTTAACAGAATCGAACGACTGATGTGGCAGCAAAACCAGACAGACAGGCAAACAGAAAAAGACAGACAGACAGAAAAAAGACTGACAGACAGACACAGTCAGAAAAAGACACATAAAGACAGAAACGTACTGTAAATAATGATGATGATGATAGTGATGATGATGAAAAAAATAATAATAACAATAATAATAATAATAATAATAATAATAATAATAATATCATCATGATGATCAAAATACCATTAAAAATGACTATAAACACAAATAAATACCTCGTTCCCTGCAATCTTCATCACCTATTCAGCTCTAGCTTTACCTGTGGAAAAAAGAAAAAAAAATTGAGTCAGCAAAAATAAATATAATACAGATAATACTACACCATTTTTTGCCTAGGATGGACACTTTTTAGTCGACATTGCCAGTGTGACACAGAAATTTCGCGCTTAAAAAATGTAATGCCTAAATCTGCCGTGTCATTTAGGTGTCATATCATTAAATCTACCGTGTCATAAAGGTGTCATATCATTAAGTGTACCTTTTCATAAAGGTGTCATATTTAAATCTACCGTGTCATAAAGGTGTCATATCGTTAAATCTACCGTGTCATTAAAGTGTAATATTAAATCTGCCGTGTCATAAAGGTGTCATATCATTAAATCTACCATGTCATAAAGGTGTCATCATTAAATCTACCGTGTCATAAAGATGTCATATCGTTAAATCTACCGTGTCATTAAAGCGTAATATTAATTCTGCCGTGTCATAAAGGTGTCATATCATTAAATCTACCGTGTCATAAAGGTGTCATATCATTCAATCTACCGTGTCATAAAGATATATCATTAAATCTACCCTGTCATAAAGGTGTCATACCATTAAATCTACCGTGTCATAAAGGTGTCATGTTTAAGTTGGTGCGTCGCTATTTCGCATGCTGAGTCGTGAAAAGTAACACATCAGTTCGCTTGATATTATTTATTTTATGATAGAAAAAAATCACAACTAAGAACCCCCTAAAATTGTATCCTCAAATATAAATAGAATAAACAAAAAAAGGGGGTCATAATCAAGATCCATAAAGAACCTTGCGTACAGAAAAGATTGGAGGTCGTAGGCAGTGGGAAAGACAGGCGAGGAAGACGTCCCCGGATTGAAGGGGTTAAGCATATCGTCTATCGTCTTGGGATAGGAAGAAGGAGATTTAAAAAGGTAAAGAAGAGGAAAAATAAAATCTCCGTGCTGAAAGGGTGATGCTCATTGGGTCCACGTATTTCGACTTGAGCTGATCTTCATAATGGATTTCTTGTGTGTGTGTGTGTGTGTGTGTGTGTGTGTGTGTGTGTGTGTGTGTGTGTGTGTGTGTTTAACTTCCAGCCTCGGTACACTTCTTCCTTCTTTCCTTCTGATAATCTGTGTATACTACAGCACATTCTCTCTCTCTCTCTCTCTCTCTCTCCCTGCATTCTTCCGAACTGTCTCTTATTTTTGCGACACACCGTTTCTCAACCTTCCTGTCATATTTTATCTCCATTTCTAAATCATCCTTTCCCCTGCCCCCCTTCCTTCCTCTCCCCTCCCTCCCTCCCTTTCCTCCCTCACCATCACCCCTGTTCTCCCTTCCCTGTCTCTCCCTTTACCCCTCTTTCCACTATATCCTCCCTTCCCCTTTCCCCTCCTCCCCCACACGCTCCCTACCTTCCCCACACTCTCCCTACCTTCCCCACACTCTCCCTACCTTCTCCACACTCTCCCTACCTTCCCCCTTCCCTCATCCATCTTCTCTTCCCTTTCTGTCCTCACATTTCCTTCCTCCTCCTCCTCCTCCTCCTCCTTATCATCATCATCATCATCATCATCATCATCATCATCATCATTTTCTCCGTCACCGCCTTCTCCCTTCACCCACCCACCTTCTCTCTTCTCCTCTCATATCGAATTCTTCCTCCCCATTCTCTTTTTTGGACTTTCTTCCATCATCTCCCCTCTCCCTCACCCCACATTCCCTCCCGTCTCCCTCTTTCCCTCTCTCTCCCCGTGCCCATTCTCTTCCCACATCATCTTCGCCTCCTCTCTCTTCCCAATCTCTCCCCTCCCTTCCCCACTCATTCTCCCTCTTCCCCCATCCTCCCCCTCTCCTTTCTCCTCCCCTCCCCTCCCCCCCTTAAACAAGAGTATCTGGTCGACCTTGATGAAACTCACATTTTCAATCTCACTAATGCCGCCATGATAAATCCCTACCCAAAAATGTGTGTGTGTGTGTGTGTGTGTGTGTGTGTGTGTGTGTGTGTGTGTGTGTGTGTGTGTGTGTGTGTGGTGAATATGAGGTTGTGTATACCCGTGTTTGTAATCTCGTGGTGGCGTGAATGTGTGATTGCTAGTGTGTCTGAAAGAGAGAGAGAGAGAGAGAGAGAGAGAGAGAGAGAGAGAGAGAGGGGGGGGAGGTCGAGGAACAAATGTGAGAATATACATTACTCAGGCTTTAAAAATTACTGGTAGTTAGGAGGGCCACCATCCACTCACGCGATGCAGCGACTCTAAATAAATGACAAGCTAAATAGTTTTCCGAATTCCAGGCATATAATGAAATGGCATCCTGGTGGTTTAGTGAATTTAGGCGCACCAATCCGATGTGATGCATGAAAATTTACGTTTGAGGGAAAGTTTGGGTTTATCGCCCGGGGTTGAGGTACTGGCTATCCTTGTCTTAAATATCCGGACCGAGAAGCCGTGCCTGGGGTTCCTACGCTCCTGATGGGGACAATAAGGGCGTGGATGATGTATGGCACTGTGTATGTGTGTAAAATGAAAGGTAGTTAACGAAATTCATCTAAATAGGTATTTGAAGGAGACAAAGGAAGGTGTGTGAAAGGCAGGGATGAGGAAGGCAGGTGTGAGGATTGCAGGTATGAGGAAGGCAGGTATGGTGAAGGCAGGTACAAGGAAGGCAAGGTATGAAGAAGGCAGGTATGATGAAGGCAGGTACAAGGAAGGCAAGGTATGAAGAAGGCAGGTATGATGAAGGCAGGTACAAGGAAGGCAAGGTATGAAGAAGGCAGGTATGATGAAGGCAGGTGTGAGGAAGGGGTGTGAGAAAGGTGAAAGGTTACATACGTGAGAGTTAAGTAGTCGGTAAAAAAAAATAGAGAGAGAGAGAGAGAGAGAGAGAGAGAGAGAGAGATATGGTTGTGAGGCTCCTATGACTCACTCTCGGCTGAATAAAATCGTCCGGAGATACTAAGAATAAAATTTCAGATCCACCACAGTGGTTAGAATAGTAAGTGAGATAAAATAAAAATAATATCAGGTGTGAAAGATATGAAGCCGGTGTTTATTAATTTTGCAGGTGTGTATGAGGTGATAAAAAAGGTGAAAAGTGACTGGGTGAAAACTGAGCAAGTGTGACAAAATTAGAGCAAGTGTGGGAAAATTAAAGCAAGTGAGAAAGATGTATATTAAAGAAAAAGCCGTGTGTGTGTGTGTAAGATATGAGACAGGTGTGAGGGAGGTGTGTGAGGAGACCGTGCAATTACTTAATGGCAGGTAACCTCTCTCTCTCTCTCTCTCTCTCTCTCTCTCTCTCTCTTTTCTCACCTTCATTCATTCTTTATCTTCCTTTCAGTCTTATTCCCTCTATCCATTCTTTCTCTTCATTCCTTCCTTTATCTTCCTCTCTTCCTTTCATTCTTATGTTTTTCCCGCCCTCCTTCTTTTCTTCCTTCTTCCTTCCTCTTTTTCTCTTCCTCCCTCCTTCTCTCCCTCTCTCCTTCTCTCCCTCTCTCCTTCTCTCCCTCTTTCCCTCCCTCCTTCTCTACCTCTTTCCCTCCCTTCGTTCACTATTTTACTCTGAAGCTAATGGTTGAGATGTAACTTATTGGAGGGAGGGAAGGAGGTAAGGGAGGTAGGAAGGATAGGAGGAAGGAGGGAAGGAAAGAGAAGGGGAGGGAGGGAGGGAGGGAAGAAGGATGGAAAGGAAAAAGTGGGAGGGAGGGACGGAGGGATGAAGGAAGAATGGGAGGGAGTGAGGGAGGAGAAGCGGGAGAAAGAGAGCTTGAGAAGGATAGAAGGAAGAAAGAATGGAGGGGAGGGGCAACGGGAGGGTAAGAAGGAGGGAAGGAAGGAAGGACAGCTGGAAGGAAGGAGGGTAGGATTGGAGAAAAAAGAGAGAGGGAGGGAGAATAAAAGAACAAGGAAGGTAAACGAAGGGAATCGGGAGGGAGGGAGAGAAGAAAGGAAGAGAGGGTGGAAGACGGCAGAGAGAAAGATGCGGGGAGAAGGAGAGAACAAAAGTTAAAGAAGGAAGGAGAGGAAGAAGAAGAGAGGGAGAAAAACAAGAAATCATGAAGGACAGAATGAAGGAAAGGGAGGAGGGAAGATAGAAGGAATGTGTGTGTGTGTGTGTGTGTGTGTGTGTGTGTGTGTGTGTGTGTGTGTGTGTGTGTGTGTGTGTGTGTGTGTGTGTGTGTGTGTGAGAGAGAGAGAGAGAGAGAGAGAGAACAGAGAAGATAAAAAGGAATAGGAGAAAGAGGGAGGCAGAAGCAGGAAGAGCAAAGATGAGGAGGGAAGGGAAGGGGAGAAGAGATGGTAGGGGTCAAGGAGGGGAAGTAGTGAGAGAGGAAAAAACATAATAGGCGAATACACAAGCTGAAATACCAAGACGGGAAAAGGGGAGACGAAGGGGGGGGGGAAGAGGAGGGAGAAGAAGCGGAAATGGAAGAGGAAGGAGGAGGAGGGGGAAGGTGAGGGGGCACAGTCAATTATAGGAGGCGATGAAGAAAAAGGGAGAAAAGGTGAGGGAAGGGAGGAACAAACAGAAATTTTGAGTGAATGATGATGATGATGATGATAATAGTGATGATGAGGATGAATCGTAGTACGGTGAAACGAGATACCTCAGCCCGTCCCCCCCAAAAAAAAAGAAAAAAAAAAAAAGAAAAAAAAAAAAAAGAGATGTCAGAATATTTGGGACGGCAGTTTTGAAAAATACATTGAAAAAGTATTGTATCGGATGGAATGCTGAACGAAAGCAGTGGAATGTACCCTGGCTTAGTTTGAGAGAGAGAGAGAGAGAGAGATGGGGGAAGGTCACACAGTTGTAACAAATACATTACACAGCTCTTACCTTTTTTTTTTTTACTCTTGTTTTTGAGAGAGAGAGAGAGAGAGAGAGAGAGAGAAACGAAAGACCCAAACCGCCAAATCAAACACGCCTAAATATTTAATCCGACGAAGGCTAACCAGAGGGCGTCTTTGCTGTTTCATTCTTCCAATTTCCAGACGATTTTATTCAGCTTAGGAGAGACATCCGAATTGGAGGGGTTAGATACAGTCATCATTAACCCCTTCACTACCACATACCTTCATCCAAACTGATAAAAATCGTCTGTAAGTAGCAAAAATGGAACTGTGTATAGGAGAGGCTGCGAAATCTGAGTGAGAGAAATTAGCAGTATCATAGTTAGCCCGAAAACGTTTTCTCTGATGTTCCAGGTTGCTCTGACAACGCTTTCTCTTAGGTGACTTTTTCGTGGTCAGAATAAGGGTAGATTTTCAAGGCACAGTAATGATGCTGACTCGGGAAGTGATAGAATAGGCGACAGTACTGACCATACATACGATCACTGCCCAAGCACAGTTTTAACATTCATCAAAATATAATCCAATAATGACAGAAAACGAGCCCTTGGAACATCATCCTCTGGAAAAATGCTGCACCCTGCCCACTCCCAGCGTGCCGTGGGGTGGGGAAAGCAAGATAGATATGTAGTCAGATAGATAAACAGAGAGAGAGAGGGGGGGGGGAAATATCACGTCCTCAGGCAGAAGAGATTAACAGTGGAAGTCGAACAGAGTGCTGGCTTGAAACTGGAAAAAGATTCGTGCAGAAAAAAATAATTGAGTAGCAGGATACAGAGCACACGTGCATGCATTAGAGAGAGAGAGAGAGAGAGAGAGAGAGAGAGAGAAAGAAAGAAATAGAGAGAGAGAGAGAGAGAGAGAGAGAGAGAGAGAAAGAAATAGAGAGAGAGAGAGAGAGAGAATCCATACCTCGACCCAAATCAGTTAGCATATAGGGAGAAGAAAGCTGAGTCAGGGAAATGGGGGGAGGGGAAGGGAATGAGAGAGAGAGAGTAAAATGTGGGGACGATTGAGATTACAGAAGGGAGGGAGGGAGAGAACAGTGGATGAATTGAAAGAGGGAGGGATGAAGGAAAGGAGAAAGGAAAAGTTAGGTGAGAGAATGGAGGAGGGAGATTGAGAGGAGAGTAGGGAGGGAAGGAAGGAAGGAAGAGAGAATGGAAAGAAGAATGGAATAATGGGAGGGGAGGAGGGAGGGAGAAGAGGAGAAATGGAAAAAAGCAGCGAGAGAGAAAGGTGGTATTGAAGGGGGTAGGTAGGAAGGGAGGGTAGGAATGAGAGGGAGGGGGAAGGGAGGAAAGAAGAAAGAGAAACGAGTGATGATTAGAGGAATTAGTGGTCGTAAGAAAGGAAGAAGAGGAAGAGGGAGGAAGAAATACGGAAGGGGAGGGAAAGGGGGGAGGGAGGGAAGAAGTGAAAAGAGAGTGAAGGAGAGTAAGAGCGAGAGAAGAAAGAAAAGGAGGGAGAAAATTAATAAAAGGGTGAATGAATTAATGGGAGGGAGGGAGGGAGGAGGGGAGAAGGGGTGAAAGGAGGAAAGTGGAGGGAAGGAATGAGAGAGGGAGGGAATGGGTAAGTGAGAGAGGGAGGGAGAGAAATAATGAGTGGATGAAGGAAAGGGCAGAGAGAAGGTAGGAAACCAGGAGGAGGGAAGGTAATAAAGAGGTAGGGAAGAAGGGAGAGAGAAATGGGTCATGGAGGGAGGAATTACTGATTGTTGAGCCGGATTGAAAGAGGGAGGGAGGGAGGGCAAGAAGAAGGGAATAATGAGGTGAGGGAGAGTAGTGAGTGAGGGAGGGAGGGAGCGAGGGAGTAATGAGGTGAGGGAGGGAGACAGGGAAGAAGGGAGGGAATAATGAGGTGAGGAAAGGGTACCAAGAAGGAAAAATGGAATAATGAGGCGAGGGAGGGAGGGAGGAAGGATTGAAGGAAATAATGAAATGAGGAAAGGTAGGAAGGAGGGGGGGTGTCGGTGGAGGAAGGAGGGAAGAATCAAGGATGAACTGTTGGAGAGGTGGAAGAATGAAAAAAAAAGAAAGATATAATAGTCCTCCTTGGCTTTATTACCACTAGACTTCCCTTTTCTTTTCTGTAATTCGACGACCAGAACTGAGTGTAGTATTCCAGTTGCGGTCGTCCTAATAAATTTTCCAGAGCGAGGATGTCGTATTCTGAACTAAATTAATATGTTCTGCCTATGACTTAAATTTTTTGTCATTCCTGCCTTGGTGCACTGTCAACTTGGAATTTATATATTTTTTCGTAAATTGTTCTCTTGGTTTAAAATTCCTGGTTGAATGGTATTATAATTGGTGTCTTCTAGTCCCACGCTGACTGTATATATAACTGTAAATTTCCCAATAAAAAAATATAATTGCCATGTTTGATTCCAGTCATAAGTTTATCAAGGTCACACTGAGTTATTTGGCTTTGAGAAGATGTAGTTTTTGTCAGTTTTTATATACTCAAAAAAAAGTGAGAGAGCGAAGGAAGAAAGGATGGCAGGAGGCGGTAGTGGAGGAGGGAGAGAGGAAAGAAGGAGGGAAGAAGGGCTGAGGTAAGGAAAAAGCGAGAGAGAAGAAGGAAATGGAGGAGGAAGGAAAGGAGTAAATAGGGGAAGAAATGAAAAGGAGAGAGGGAAGGAGTGTAGGATGGATGAAAACTGGAGAGAAGGGTGCAAGAGAGAGAGAGAGAGAGTAATTAGAGGAGGAATGGGGGAAGGGAGAGAGGAATTTGCAATGGTTGGAGGAAGTAAAAGCCGTAGAGGTGGAAAGAGGAGTGGAGGAAGGGAAGGAGAGAATGAGGGGGATATATTGGTGAGGGAAAGGAGGGAGGTACGTAGGGAGAGGGAGAGAATAATAGAAAGGGTGGATAAGGGAAGGGTGATGCCAGGGAGAGAAGAAGAAAAGGTAGAAGAAGACGAAGAACAGCTTATCGTGGGAAAAGTGAAAGGTATTTAGAGAGAAAAAATCTAGGAAAAATGTACATGATGTGAGCAAGAAGAGGAAGTGATGAAATAGAAGAGAGAGAGAGGAGGGGTAAGAAAATGAAAAAGGAAAGGCACGGAAAAGAGAAAGAAGAAATGAAAGAGAATAAAGATGCTGGAGAGAAGAATGAAAGAAAAGACAGAGGGAGGGAGGAAGGAGGTGAGAGAGAGAGGGGGGGGGAATGAAAAATAAATGGGAAAAAGAATGAAAAGGGCCGAGGAAGAGCAGCAATAAAAACTAGAGAACAGAATGTAGATGAAAAAGAAAAAGAGGGATGGAAAGAAAAAGGGAAGAAAGATGGAAATACGACCGATGAATTAATAATGGATGATGGAAGGGAAGGATGCAGTGAGGGATGAAGGGAGGGAGGGAGGGGAGGAAAGGGAAGAGGAGGAAGATGAGGAAGAAGGGTTAAGAGGAGAAGGGGAGTTAAGAATGAAAAAGAGGAGGTCATGAGAGGAAACGGAACTGAAGGGAAGGAGAGAGAGAAAGGAAAGAGGAGGATGGGAAAGGGAAGGAGGGAAGGAACCGAGAGGAAGAAGCGAGGGAAGGCAGGAATACAGGAAACAAACAGATGGGAAGGAAAGGGAAGGAAGAGATAAAGAAGAATTTACCAATGAATGGATGAGGGATGACATGGAAGAACAGAGCAAGGAAAGGAGGAGGAAGCAAAGAAGGAATGGAAGAGGAAAAGTGGAAGAGAGGGAATGATGTGAGGGAATGAGGAAGAGAGAAGAGGGGAGGGAAGGGAAGGAGGAAGGTGAGGAGGGAGGAGAGAGAGAGGGTCAGTGGGGAGTAAAAAGATGGTGAAGGGAGGAAGAGATGGAGGGAAAGGGAAGGAGGAAGGGAGCGAAAGAGGAAGGTGACTGTGCGAGAAGGAAAGGAAGGAGGAATGCCTTGAACTGAGAAAAAAATGTTTACACCTCACTTAGTGCACGTGAAAACACACACACACACACACTCACACACTCTAATAAGCATATTCTCGTAACACACACGATCTTTCAAACGCATGACTGAACACAATACTTGCTGACGTTGGCATCATTGTGTGTGTGTGTGTGTGTGTGTGTGTGTGCGTGTGTGTGTGTGCGTGTGTGTGTGTATGTGTGTATGTGTGTGTGCAGATAAAACAGACACTCCAGCATTAGCATTCACACACACACAATACGGTAAAGTATGCCATAATCATATACTTCTCTCTCTCTCTCTCTCTCTCTCTCTCTCTCTCTCTCTCTCTCTCTCTCTCTCTCGTCGATTGCGCAATATTTACAAACACCATCACTACTTCCCCTTCCCTCCTCATTCCCTCCCCTCCCCTCGCCACCGCAAAAAGGTATTACACAGCTACTTACTCAGCCTTCCCTTCCCTTTCCTCCCCTCTCCTTCCCACCCCACTCCTCCCCTCTCCACTCCTCCCTTCCCCACTCCTCCCTGTCCTTCCTCTTCCCTCCCGTCCCCCACTGCTAGCCTCCTTTCCCTCCCCTCTCCCTCCCTTCCTCCGCACCCCACCCCATGAGGAAAATGCATCTCTCATCCCCACTACGATACAATTATATTCACTGTAGAAGACACTGCAAAAATTAACTGCTCTTTCTCCCTTCACCACCATCCCCCTTACCCTCTCAAATTCCTCCCCTCCCCACCCCTCCTCTGCCCTCCCCTCCCCTCCCCTCCAGTCTCTCCGCAACTTTTGTCCCAATTTATCCCTCCCCATCCTTCAGCTTCCCCTCCCCTTTAAGCTTCCCCTCCCCAACCATCCCCTCTTCCCTCCCCGTACCTACCTCCCAATGCCATCCCTGCCTCTCTCTTCCTTCCCCTCCCCCCCAATATTTCCCCTTCTTCCTAGCCTCTCCTTCCTCTTCACAGTTTATACATCCCTCACCTCTCACACGTTCCTCTTCCCTCCCCTCTCCCCTTTTCCCTCTCCTCTCTCCCCATCCCTCTCCCTCTGCCCCTCTCCTTCTCCCTCCTCCCCCTCCCCCTTCTCCTCCCTCCTCCCGTCCCCTCCCGTCCCCTCCTCTCCTCTCCTCTCCTCCCCTCCTCTCCCCTCCCTCCCCTCCTCCTCCCTCCCCTCCTCCCCTCCCTCCTCCCCTCCCCTCCTCTCTCTTCCCCTCCCTCCTCCCCTCCCCTCCTCTCCCCTCCCCAACAATGGTGAGGCAGTCAAGGAGAAGTTTCACCCGCACGACCTTTGACCTTTTTGACGTCACGGTGTTCCTCCCTGCTTCTCTCACGGAAGAACGGAGAGAGAGAGAGAGAGAGAGAGAGAGAGAGAGAGAGAGAATGAAGGTGAGGAAGGTGAGAAACTGGGCAAGGAAGGGAGGAAAATGGGAAATAGAGGGAGAAAAAACGGAAAGGAATGAAGGAGGGAGAGAGAGAGAAAAAAACCAGGGAGGGGAAGAATGAGGGAGGGAGAAGCCGAGAGAGAAAAAAAGGAAGGGTGAGGGAGGAAAAACGAGAGAGAGAGAGAGAGAGAGAATAGAAAAAAGTGAGGGGGATATGGAGATATAAATGGGAGGAAGTGAGAGGCGAGTGAGAAGTAGACAAAAAATTATGGATGGGGGAAAAGAATTAAAGGGATGTAATTACCGTAAAAGGAATGGAAATAATAATAATAATAATAATAATTATTATTATTATTAGAATTATTATTATTATTATTATTATTATTATGAGAGAAGTTATAGAATAAAGAGGAAGGAAGGAATGCAGGAAGGAGGGAGGAAGGGAGGAAAGAAGGCAGGAAGGGGGAAGGGGGCGTGGAGGGAGGGAGAGAAGTTGAGGAAGAGAGTAAAAAGGATCTAGGAAGATCAAGAGGATTGAAGGATTTCTGAAGACAGAAGAGAGAGAGAGAGAGAGAGAGAGAGAGAGAGAGAGAGAGAGAGAGAGAGAGAGAGAGAGAATAATTAACCATGAATGAAGGGGTAGAGAGAGATAGAACTAATGATACAAAGAAGGAAGGAGCGAGTGGGAGGAGGAAAGAAGAAAGGAAGGGAGGAGGGTGGGAGGGAGCGAATGAAGGAAAAACCGGGAAGGAGCGAGGGAAGGAAAGAATGAAGGAAGGAAGAAAGGCTTGGATATGGGCAGGGCAGAGCAAGGTTGTGAAGTGAAAGTCTTACCTTTTGGGCCGGTCTAACCTGCCCTACTTCCTTCCTTCTCTCCTTCCTACACCTCCTTCTCTCCTTCCTACACCTCCTTCTCTCCCTCCTTCTCTTCCTTCTTTCTCTCCTTCTCTCCATACCATCTCCCTCCTTCCTTCTCTCCCATCACACTGCTTCCCTTCTTTCTTGTTTCCTTCCTTCGCCTCTCTCTCTCTCTCTCTCTCTCTCTCTCTCCCAGAACTTTTTTTCTCATTTTGTGTTGCTTCAAGGTCCAAGAACTCCTTCCACATCCCTCCCTCCACCAAAGTACCTTAGAGAAGAGAGAGAGAGAGAGAGAGAGAGAGAGAGAGAGAGAGAGAGAGAGAGAGAGAGAGAGAGAGAGAGAGAGAGAGATACCAACCCCATTAAACACCACATTAAAGAACGTAAGAGAAATTTGGGTTAGGAAGGATTAGGTTGTGTGGTTGGGTTGGCTTGGCTTGTATTTGGCTGGATTGGATTGCACTGGGTTAGGTAACGTTGGGGCGGAAAGGGTTGGGTTGGGTTGGGTTGGGGTTGGATGAGTTGGGTTGGGTATGTTAGTTTAGGATAAGATGATTTGGTTTAGCTTGGATTACATTAGGTTGGACTGTGTTAGGTTTGATTGGTTTAGGTTACATTAGGTTAGACTAGATTAGGTTTATTTAGGTTTTGTTAGGTAAAACTAGATTAGAATAGGTTAGTAATTAAGGAGGTGCTAAGCAAGATATTAACGCGGATGTGAAGCAAGGGTTGTGTTGTACTCTCAAGGGCACCCAAACAGTTAGCCATTATGTCGTGTGTTGGGGAGGGAGGGAGGAGCGGAGAGGGAGAGGGGAGGGAGGGAGGGATAGGAGAGGGTGGGAGGGAGGGAGGGATAGGAGAGGGTGGGAGGGAGAGATAGAGGAAAAACTCGTAGTGGGTACGAGGAAATGACTGGACAGGATGGATAGAAGGTGGAGTAATAGCAGTGCACAGGATGAGAGAGAGAGAGAGAGAGAGAGAGAGAGCTTGGTGAGTGAGAGTGGGAGTGCAGGCGACAGGTGTTTAATTAGGCCACAGGAACAGCTAAAGGTAAGCTCCGTCACTCAGGTGGGCTGTGCAAGCGAGCAGGAGAGAGAGAGTGCGAGATAAATTAAAGAGAGTGGGAGAGAGGGAAAAAGGGGAGAAAGCCTGAGAGAGAGTGGGAGGGGAGAAGTTGGAGAGACAACCTGAGGGAGGGAGAGATAATTTGAAGAGTAGGAGAGCCTAGGCAGAAGTTGGAGGGAGAGAGAGAGAGAGAGAGAGAGAGAGAGAGAGAGAGGAGGAGCAGGAGGAGTGGAGTCAATTGGACCCCTGCCCCCCCAAAAAAAAGAGAGAGAGAGAGAGAGAAAAGGCAACAGATTGAGAAGGAAGGGAAAAAATCCTGTAATTTTGGGAAAACAATGAGTGAAAGGAAGAGTAGGAGGAGGGAAAAAAGGAAGAGAAGGGGGAGGGAAAAAAAGTGACTGGAAGAATGAATAGGCTAATTAGTCAAAGTAGTGATGAGAATAGGGGAGAGGAGGTGGAAGATTTAAAAGTAAAGTGAGAGAGAGAGAGAGAGAGAGAGAGAGAGAGAGAGAGAGAGAGGAGACGATTTAAAGTTGGGCAAGCTATAACAATTAGTATTCGGTAAAAGAATAAATCAGCGTCAATAGCAGGAATTCCGGCTAATGAGAGAGAGAGAGAGAGAGAGAGAGAGACGGATATGAAGACAGTAAATAGATATACAGTCACACATACATACACATACCGATATCCATAGCGAGGTGGGAAGGAGGTAAGGGGTGAGAGAGGGAAGGGGGGGAGGAGAGAGAGAGAGAGGGGGGGATGGAGGAGGGAAGCAGATAAGAGGAGGGGAGGAGGAGGAGGAGGAGTGGAGAGGAGGCAGATACGTGAAGGAGAAGGAAGATAATTTAATGAGGAGGAAGAAGCGTGGGGGGGGAGGAAGACGAATAAGATGAGAAAGAGGCATAGTAGGAAGAGGAAAAACAAGAGAAGGATGAGGAAGAAGAGGAAGAAATAACATAAGGAAGATGATAAGTGAAGGATGAAAAAAAGGAAGGAGATGGAAGACGAGAAAGGTTGGAGGATGAGAGAAAATGAAGAGGAAATGAAGAGAGAAAAAAAAGAGTGCACAAACGTAAAACAAAGAATATAATTAGGAGTCCAGAAAGTAAAAGAGGAGGTGAAGAAAAAAAGAGGAAAAAGGACAAAGTGAATAGGAATATGACAAAAAAATACGAGAGAGAGAGAGAGAGAGAGAGAGAGAGAGAGCAGAATAACAAGGTGAAAAATTAAATGTGAAGGACGATGAAATGAAAAAAAAAAAATTAAAGAATGTTGGTAAAGAGTATTGTGAGAAATTACGCAGAAAAACTGAAGAGGAGGAGGGAGCGAAGTGGAGAGGTTTGTAACAAGGTTTCAGATAAGGAGAGAGAGAGAGAGAGAGAGAGAGAGAGAGAGAGATTAAGAAGAAGAAGAAAAGAGGGTGGGAAAAACGAGAAAAGTTTGGAGAGGCAGAGAGAGAAGAAGTAAAGAGAGACGTAGAAGGGAACGATGAGAGAGAGAGAGAGAGAGAGAGAGAGAGAGAGAGAGAGAGATTTAAAGACTGGAAGAGACAGTGAGAGGAGGAGAAGGAAGAGAAGGAGGAGCATCAGCAAAAATTTAACTAATATGAAAGAAAATTAAGAAAACTTTTGTTAATGAGGAGGAGAAGGAGGAGGAGGAGGAGGACGACGACGACGACGACGAGGACGAGGAGTTTTCTCTTATTTTACTCCTCTCACTCATTTGTTTCATGCATTTCATCTGTCTTTCTTCTC
>NC_137028.1:15176248-15183748 GCF_032717465.1 Coenobita brevimanus
TTAAAACTCGTGTGTACTGATAGGATATTGAAATTTTATGTATAGTACAGTATAAGCTAATAATACTCGTCTCCCGTCGCCCTGCGAAGCTCTCACCCAAAGGCACATGCAAGAGACGAGCTTTTACGCAAAACAGCTGAATGCTGGGTACTGAACTGGGGTCGCGGAGAGCGTATGTTTATAGGACAAAATATACTCAGAATTACATGATAGATCATTGGTGTAAGTTTTTGTCATACGTCTTGTTACACCCTGTATATACACAGTATATGCTTGTATATACTATATATATCCTTGAAGTTCAGTGGCCGTTTTTGATATTACAAAAAAGATTATTATCAGTTATTTAAAACTAGCATAATTTCTTTTCCATTCTTCAGTAGTATCTCTTCTAGCTGTATTTGAATAGAGGAGAGAGGACTACAGCAGACATTGGAACACAGACTTGCGGTTAATGGATAGTAAATGTTAGTAGGGTATTTATGTGTTTACCTTATGAGGGTAAATAACTGGTTACACACACACACATACACACACACACACACACACACACACACACACACACACACCGGCATATTGCGCCTGTATTATTCCCCCAATTTTCCACGTATGTGCCGCGATAATCTCTCTTCCTATCTGTCTACCCATCACTCCTTACGTACCTATCTATCTTTCTATCTGTCTACTTGGTTTACTTTACATTATATATAAATCGTTCTCTCTTACTCCTTTCAGATACGGTTTCGCAGTGTACCCCGCCCTGCACCGGTCTTACCGTCCCTGACACACTACTTTCTACGGTGAGTGTCTTGTGTTACTATGGCTACAAGGCCGACGTCCCCTCTCTCTCTCTCTCTCTCTCTCTCTCTCTCTCTCTCTCTCTCTCTCTCTCTCTCTCTCTCGATAAGAAATCCCTCCCGGGTAGTTTATTATGCACCGCCTTACCGCTTCTCCAACCACTAAAGTGTTTAATAAATGAGTAAATGATAAATTGAGTGCTGGTTGGGGCCTTAAAATATTTGCTACAAGTTTAGGTTTTTTTAGTATTTCCATTTGTGTGTGTGTGTGTGTGTGTGTGTGTGTGTGTGTGTGTGTGTGTGTGTGTGTGTGTGTGTGTGTGTGTGTGTGTGTGTGTGTTTTGAGCTTTGTAGTTGAGACTGTTTCTAATATCTTAATTCTGGAGGCGTTTTCTAGGTCGAATATACTCATACTGTGGTATAATAATAATAATAATAATAATAATAGTAGTAGTAGTAGTAGTGGTGGTGGTGGTGGTAATAATAATGATAATAATAATAATAATTAATAACAACGATAATTAGCTGCTGCTGCTGATGATGATGATGATAAAGAAGAAGAAAAAGAAAAAATACTGGAAAGAGAAAATGTCACAGCATTTTTATAGTGCCGCTGCATGAGAACACTGATTACAAATATATAAATAAATAAATAAGGAGGACTCATGCCATTTGTTTCAGTGTACTGTAACGAAGGAATGAGACCTGTAATTATGGAAACAAGAGCGTGAGGTGAAGAAGCCCCGACTTTCTCCCAAATAAAAGCTTTCTGAAGGCATGAAGACAATAGCAGTCATCTTCAGCCACTTACAGCCACTAGATCGTGTACTGGGGGAGGGGGGTGAGAGGGATTTTGCCAGTTTGAATAATTTGGCGTGGTAAAGCAAACGTGTCTACCGATTATGTTAACTTATTCACTACTACGGCTTTCCTTCCTTCCTTCCTCGCTTCCTTCCTCCCTTCCTTCCTTCCTTCTGGCTGTTTTTTTATGCTTTAGTTTTTTTAAATCCAAGTCTCCTTTTGTGCTTCTTTTGCGTGTTCTCTGCATGTTTTTTTCATGTCAGTATTCTCTCTCTCTCTCTCTCTCTCTCTCTCTCTCTCTCTCTCTCTCTCTCTCTCTGTATGTGTGTGTGTGTGTGTGTGTGTGTGTGTGTGTGGTTTCCCTCATCTACATTTTCAGTTATTTAATTTCGATATGATTCCTAGTGCAACATACAGTACATATACAGGCTGTAAACTTTTACACACACACACACACACACACACACACACACACACACACACACACACACACACACACACACACACACACACACACACACACACACACACACACACACCTTTATTCTTTCTACAGCTTAAATCATGCCTTCAGTTTGGAGGTGAAAGTTTCGTACTGAATGTGTGTGAGTCTTCATCAGCTCGACCAGTATTCTGATTTATTTATTTATTTTTATTTATTTACTAATGCTACTGATAGACAAATATATTTAGTTTTGGGGGTTTACATCTCGGAATGAAGAGGTTAAATTTCTCCATATTTTCGAAAAAAAAATTTGATATTGAAAAGGGGTAAGGAAGGCTACATAGTCCCATCCATTTGAAAGCAATCCCAAAATCAGAATATACTCTTCCGGGGATAAACAGAAAAATATACACTACGTCCTTGGTCAGTGCGGTTTAATTTCAGCGTATTAATGGTGTCTGAAATGTCAACACGCCCCTCCAAAGTTCAGGCCACACCAGCTTCATGTAAATTTCAGATTCATGTGGTCGTCTCTGAATTGACCTTCAAGTTTTTCGTCTATTATTTTCCCGTCTTAGTCTCTGTGTATAGATTGACATGGGGTTTAATCGACACTCGCAATCTCCAGTGTGTGTGTGTGTGTGTGTGTGTGTGTGTGTGTGTGTGTGTGTGTGTGTGTGTGTGTGTGTGTGTGTGTGTGTGTGTGTGTGTGTGTGCGTGCGTGCGTGCTTGTGTGTGTGTGTGTGTGTGTGTGTGTGTGTGTGTGTGTGTGTGTGTGTGTGTTTGTGAACTCACATGTAGTTTAATTATTCTTGTAGTCTCCACTTTATCTGGTGTGTGTGTGTGTGTGTGTGTGTGTGTGTGTGTGTGTGTGTGTGTGTGTGTGTGTGTGTGTGTGTGTGCGTGCGTGCGTGCTTGTGTGTGTGTGTGTGTGTGTGTGTGTGTGTGTGAACTTGTAGTTTAATTATTCTTGTAGTCTCCACTTTATCTGGTGTGTGTGTGTGTGTGTGTGTGTGTGTGTGTGTGTGTGTGTGTGTGTGTGTACAGCTTGGTTAACAGGGACAAACGGGAGACACGCCTTGTCTACCAGTCTTACAGGCCTTGGGATCGAACTGGTGTGGGTTCTTCCATTTGCAAACTACCGGGGTTCGATTCGGGATTCTCTCTCTCTCTCTCTCTCTCTCTCTCTCTCTCTCTCTCTCTCTCTCTCTCTCTCTCTCTCTCTCTCAGTGTGTGTGTGTGTGTGTGTGTTTCTGTGTGTGTTTCCATCATTTCCTTTTCCTCATTTGTCTCTTCATCTTCATAATATATTTCTTTCTTTAAATTTTTCCCTCGTCTTCCATTTCCTAAATTTCTCAACATACGTTCCATTTTTCCCCTTTACTGCTCTCTCTCACTCCTTCCTTCATTTCCCCCTCCGTGCCAGACCATCAGCGTATCTCAGTTTCTCCTCCTCCTCCTCCTCCTCCTTCTCCTCTTCCATCAATCTTCCTCCTTCTCCTCCTCCTCCTTATGTCTTCCTCCCTCTTCTCTTCCTCCTTCATTACCTTTCCTCCTCCTTGTTCTTCTTCTTCTCTTAACATTAAAGCTTGTGTCATCTTACGTCTCCATTTGCTCTCATTTCAGCTTCTTCCTCTTTCATTTCCCTCTCTTCGCCCCCCTCTTTCTCCTCCTCCTCGTCCTCCTCCTCCTCCTCCTCCTCCTCCTCCTCTTTCTTCTTGTGATTAAAGCTTCCTCCATTTTTACATTTCAAAAAATGTCTTCTATTGAAAAATCCTGATTTCTATCAACTTCTTTTTATCGCTCTTGTTCACATAGGTACGTCCTCTCTCTCTCTCTCTCTCTCTCTCTCTCTCTCTCTCTCTCTCTCTCTCTCTCTCTCTCTCTCTCTCTCTCTCTCTCTCATCCCATTTCGCCTTGTATCTTCCCTCCATCCCTTTACCACCATCGCTTTGCATATCACCTTTCCCACTCTCTTCACCCCCCTCCTACCTCTTCCTTCTCTCCCCTTCCCTCCCTCCCCCCTCCACTATTCCCTCACCTCCCCCTTCTCCCTCCTCAACCCCCCTCCACTCCTACTCAACCTTTCCTCCTTCTTTTCCTCCCCATTTCCCTTTTTTCGTTCACTACTTGGAGCTTTCACTTGCTGTCATTCTCCTCTCCATCCCTCCTCCTTTCTTCCCCCCCACAACGCCACATCCTCCCTCCATCCCTCCTTTCCTCCCCAGCCATCCCTCCTTTCCTCCCCAGCCTTCCCTCCTTCCCTCTCTTCTTCCTTTCACCCCTTCCTCACCTCTTCTGTCCCATCATTACTATCCGCATCCACCAAGTTCTCATTTTCTTCTGTCCTTCTTACATCTTTCCTTCCTTCTCCCTCTCCGTCTTTTCCTCCCTCGTCGCTCCTCCCTCTCACACCTTCCCTCCTTCCCTTTCCTCTTCCTTCCCTTCCTCGCTAGCCCATTCCCTGTACTACTATCAGCTTGCACTTGGTCTCATTCCCCTCTCTTCCCCTCCTCCTCCCTTTCCCTTCCCATCTTTCCCTCCTCCCACGCAGACCTCCACACCCTTCACAACTTCCCCCTTCCTCTCCTCCTCCTCCCTCCTCCTCCTTTCCCTTCACTGCTATCAGCTTTCACTTGCATTCATTCCTCTCCACCCATTTTCCTCTCCACCTTTCTCTCCCCCTCCAACGCCTTTCCTCCTTCCTCCCACACCCACCACATCTTCCCTCCTTCCTTGTGTCCTTCCTTCTGCTTCACCCTATCCCCTCCATTCCCTTCACTTCTATCAGATTTCACTTGGTCTCGTTCCATTTCCCACTCTCTCCCTCTCCACCTTCTCCTCTTGCCACGCCTTTTCTCCTTCCTCCCACACCCTCCATTCCATCTCCCCAGCCCTCCACACTTCCCTTCCACCCTGCTTTCCTTTCACTACCAACAGTTTTCACATGCTCTCATTTTCCTCTCCCTTCTTTTTCTCCTTCCTTCCTTCCGCTTGCCACACATTTCCTCCTCCCTCCCATACCCTTCACACCTTCCCTCCACCCCTCCACACCTTCCCTCCACCCCTCCAGACCTTCCTTCCACCCCTCCTTTCCTTTCACTACTAACAGCTTTCACTTGCTCTCATTCTCCGCCTGGTTTACGGCTCGCTTGGATGCTAAGGCCGCTCTCTAGGCGCCATAGTTATCAAGATTCTTAACCCATTCACAAAACCAACCGATCCCCGTGGCAGTTTATAATTATCAGAAATCACTATGTCTCCTCTTCTCCACACAAATATTCTCCCTAAAAGAGTTATGAAGAGTTTGGAAGCATTTTAAGTATAGAGGATAGTATGCACAGCCGATCTTAGACACAGGGTAAGCCCAAGAAGGTCTGTAAATGCGGCTTCCAATAGGCGTTATCAGCCCCCGTTCACCGACATAGGGAACGGGGTCCGGTGTTTCGATGGGCGGCGGTTCGATTCCCGAGGGGCTCTGCTACGCTTGGATTTACTCGATTCCTGTATGGCTGATGGTGGGATGGAGTTGCAGTTGAAACCTTTATTATTTATTTTTATTTATTTAATCATTTACCTATTCACTTATTTATCAGTTTATTTATTTTGTGTTTATTTATTTACCTTTTTCATTTTCATTTTTTTTTTTCTAAAACTTAAAGATTTCGGAAGGAACTGTAGTTGAAATTTTCGATATGATGACGCCCTTTTATTTTCTTTATAGCTAAAAATTTATGTTCATTATAAGAAGATTTGCACTATATCTTTTTTCACCTGACGGAACTGGGCCGCTCCCGTAGCAAGAATGTTAAGTCGTGGTTCCAGGATATTCAGTGAGCCTTAGGTATGGGGTAGGAATGAATCTCCTTGGTTACTTGTGAGATCAGTCGGCCGATTTGACTAAACTTGGCCGACCGCTGAACAGAAAAGGGGTTAGAGATCATTGTGTGTGTGTGTGTGTGTGTGTGTGTGTGTGTGTGTTGATTTTCCACTAATTTAACCCGCTTCGTCCAAAAATTTTCGAAATAACAATCCAATTCTTGTTCATGAAATCAATGATAAGGATGTATTTCTCTTCACATATTCTGAATGGGAGAAAAGGTCGTGAGAGAGAATTGGAGGAGTATCTAAATTTCTAAGTAGTTTTGCATATAGAAAGATTGAATTTTACTTTCTTTTTCACCCGTTTCTGAAAAAATTTACGTGGATTTTTTTATTTTTCTGCAGATCAGGTGAGAGAATTGGAATTAATCTCTCTGTCTGTCTGTCTGTCTGTCTGTCTCTCTCTCTCTCTGTCTGTCTGTCTGTCTGTCTGTCTGTCTCTCTCTCTCTCTCTCTCTCTCGTTTTTTTTATTTTGTTTTTGGAATTTATCAATGTGGATTCATTTCCCTCTTATATTACATTTCTGTGTATTTTCCTGTGTGGTCTTTGTTTTTTTTTTTTTTACACGCACTTTCCACCTATAAGTCTTCAGGAATTTATTTGCCTTATTTATTGCTGATTGCACGAAGGAATTGAAGTTAACATATAAAAGGAGATGCGTGTGTATGTGTATGTGTGGTGAACTTGATGCTTTTGGCTTACTCTCTCTCTCTCTCTCTCTCTCTCTCTCTCTCTCTCTGTATATATATATATATATATATATATATATATATATATATATATATATATATATATATATATATATATATATATATATATCATCTGAAACCTATAAAAAATCTTTCCATGCATTTTCCCCGTCTTCTCGCTACTGTCTATTTCGTGAACATGGATGACTTTTCTGCTGCCGATTTTCCGACCTAAAAATATATATATATATATTGAAAAGTTCTGTATGGTGTGTGTTTTGCTCTGTCTTTTTTTCTCTCTTTCTCTCTCCACTTCGCTCTGGTGAATCCTGTAATCCTGTGACTTTTTTTTTTTTTATTCTTCCTCTTCCCAAACTACTTTTTTAGCTGAGGATTTTCTTTCTTTCTTTGTTTCTTTTTATTTTTTTTTAGATTCATTGGTTAGATGTTTACAGTTTTCACTAACCCCTTCAGTATGAGAAGCCTTTCCCAAATTCAATAATATAATCTAGGAACTCGAAGAATTCTAAATAAATAAATAAATAAAAGGCTATGAGACCGGACTGAAGGGGTTAAATCGTCTGAGAGTAGCGACCACACACACACACACACACACACACACACACACACACACACACACACACACACACACACACACACACACACACACACACACACACACACACACACACACACACACACACACACGTCACCAGATTAAAAGGGTAAAGTTTGTTAGAACCGATTTGTCTTCTTTGCCAACGATTGTGTGTGTGTGTGTGTGTGTGTGTGTGTGTATACTTTACGTACGAAAAAAATGAAGCTTACTTTGTTTTTTCCCTTATTTGGGCTTGATAGAAAAATACAAGCTTTAAATTCGCCTTT
>NC_137028.1:15188748-15191248 GCF_032717465.1 Coenobita brevimanus
TCCCTCTTCTAGTCAGTATCTACTCATCCCCACCCACCACCACAACTTCTCTACGCCTATGGAACACTCCGAGAGCTAATCCCTTCACATCCATAACAGTATCCCCCCTCCCATGTATCTGAATCCCCTCTCTCTCTCTCTCTCTCTCTCTCTCTCTCTCTCTCTCTCTCTCTCTCTCTCTCTCTCTCTCTCTTACCAATGTAACAAGCCACCCTCCCTCTCATTACCCAATACCCATCCTCCTACCTTCCCCCCTTTCTTCCTCCTCCATCTTTCCCTCCATCCCACCTTCCCTTCATCTTTCTTCCTCCATCCGTCTCTCATCCTCCCTCCCACTCACCCAATGCCCACTCTCCTACCTCTCTCTTTTCCTTTCTCCCTCCCTCCTTCCCTCTTTCTCCCTTTCTTGCCCTCCCTCCTTCCCTCCTTCTCCCTTTCTTGCCCTCCCTCCTTCCCTCCTTCTCCCTCTCTTGCCCTCCTTCTTTCCCTCCCTCTCCCTCCCACCTGGCAGTTAAAATCTTGACGAAGTGTGAAGGGCTGAGTAACAAGTTAATTACCCCTGGACGTCACCTGCCTGGAAATAAGCTCACGGCAGTCGCAAGGCAAGCAGGAAGAGGGACGAGTAGGGAGAGGGACGAGCAGGCAGAGGGGCGAGTAAGCAGATGGGTAAGCAGGCATAGAGACGAGCAGGCAGAGGGGTGAGCAGGCAGAGGGGTGAGCAGGCAGAGGGGCGAGTAGGGAGAGGGACGAGGAAGCAGAGAGGCGAATAGGCAAAGGGGTGAACAGGGAGAGGGACGAGCAGGCAGAGGGACGAGCAGGCAGAGAGGCGAGTAGGGAGGGGGGCGAGCAGGGAGAGGGGCGAGCAGGCAGAAAGGCGAGTAGGGAGGGGGGCGAGCAGGCAGAGGGGCACGATGACAGCGGGGCGAGCAGGTAGAAGGGTGAGCAGGTAGAGGAGCGAGCAAAAAGCAGGCAAAGTGGCGAACTGGGTGCTGGGCAGGCAGAAGAAGATACTTTGTAAATGGATTTGAAGGACGTTTGGAAAGTTATTTTGTAAGGAATATGAGAGACTCTTGATATACTTTTTTCTTTAGGCAATTTGAGAAACGTTTGAGTAATTAATTTGCAAGAGAAAGTGCGAAACGTTTAAAGAATTATTTTGTGACAGAATATGAGAGATGTTTGGCAGAGTTTGGGTAGGCAGGATGGTAAGTGAGGCCTAAAATGAAAGACGGTGAGAAATTTCCAGGAAGCAGGCCAGACAAATTGACACTGTGGATGAAAGGTGGACAGGAGGGTGATGTTTGGGAAATTATTTTGCAGGGGAATTTAGGAGACGTCTGGGAAAGGTTGAGTGGACAGGAAATGTACCTCTGACTAAATTTGGAAGACTGGTTAATTATTCTGAGTTGGCTGCGAGATGATTCTGAGATATGCAGGAAGTTTCGAGTAGGTGAGAAGGTGACTTTAAGAACGTGCGAGCTGGTGTTTCTTTTCCTTTCTTGTTTTTATTTCTGCTCAATTTTTAGGGAGAATTTTTAGTCCTGGATGATGGGTCTGAAGGGAAGGTATTTTTGTCGAAGTATGAGGGGCGTATGTGAAGTTGCGAACACCTGAGTGGTTAATGAAAGGTTTAGCTCATTTTTATTTTGCTTTCTTTGTATTTTTCCCTTCTTTCAATTTTTAGATGTCATCCTGATTCATTTATAATAGTGGGAATAGGATGATGATGATGGTGATGATTATGAAGTAGTAAGATAATATAGTAGGTAGGTAAGGTAGAGAGAAACATAGGCAGGTGACTCGGCAGGCATGTTAGTAGGTAAGCAGGCAGGTAGGTGTAGGTAAGTATTTAATTCTGCAGGCTGGTAGGTAGGCAGAAAGTCATTCAGGTAGGGAGCTAGATAGGTAGCCTAGGTAGGTAAGCAGGCAGAAAAATAGGCAGGTGACAAGGGAGGCATGTTTGTAGGTAACCAGGCAGGCAGGTAGGTAGGTCAATATTTAAACAAACAGTCTGGTAGGTACGCAAGAAGTCAGTCAGGGAGGTAGGTAGTTAGGGTAAGCAGAAATATAGACAGGTAACCCGGCAAGCAGATATGTTTCTAGGTAAGCAGGCAGGCAGGCAGGTAGGTATTTATCAAGCAGGCAGGTAGTGGGTACGTAAGAAGTCAGTCCGGGAGGGAGGCAGGTAGGTCGGTGGGTAAAATGATGAAATTCTTGCCAGTTTGAGTTAATTGGGAGGTAGATTGGACGCAGATTGTGTGGACAGAGAGGGGCAGGGAAGGGGAAGGACAGGAGAAGGGAGGGAAGAAACAGGGGGAGTGAGGAAGGACAGGAGGAGAAGAGAGACAGAGGGTGGAAGAAGGCAGAAAGGAAGGAGGAGGGCAGAGGAATGAGTATGGGAAGAAACAGGAGGAGGAGGAGGAGGAGGAGGAGTGAGGAACGGCAGGAGAAGAGCAAGAGGGAAGGATGAAGTGGAAGGGGAGGAGGAGGGAAGAAGAAT
>NC_137028.1:15203748-15293748 GCF_032717465.1 Coenobita brevimanus
AGAGAAACCAAAATTGCAAAACCAAAAGCAAAAAATTATATGGACGAGATAACGGGGTATCCTGAAATAAGGTAGTGAAACGTAAAATGGAAAGTGGTAGTTGGATAGATTGTTAACCTTCTTATAGTTGCACCGCGTGAAGGCTTCCCTCTCCAGAAACCTTATTATGCAGTACTGTGGTTATACAAGTGGGTGAAGTGCACATCGATAATTAAATTTCCTGGGTATAATTCACTGATAAGGAAGAATTGGCGTCATAGATATCAGAGGAGGAGGAGGATAAGAGAGATGATAAGAGTATGGATATGGTGTAACGTCGATTACTGGATTATAGATAACGGATTCATTAGAGATAGATTGTGTGACTGGCAGTGAAATGATGGCAAGAGCGTAAAGTCATAACTATAGATTTATATAAACGGTACTAAAATATGATAATGAGTGTTGTGTGGTGGAGTAACAGGCAAGATGGAGTTGCGTAGGATAGACTGAGACGAAAATATTATCCACTCTCTCTCTCTCTCTCTCTCTCTCTCTCTCTCTCTCTCTCTCTCTCTCTCTCTCTCTCCCGCCTTATGTGAAGCGTAGAACCCCATTGCTAGGCTACTCACTCCCGACATGTAAGGCGAGGTTGACCAGCCTCGCGGTTCCGTGAGTGGCATAGTATAAGTAGCAAACCTCAACCATTCTTCGGATATACCCTTTCGATCCCCGTCCGGTTGGAGCTCCTCAGCCCACTACACCACCAGGCCTTATTTTGTTTAACAGTTCTCACCCAGATGTAGTAAATGGTTTCCTAAGCTACAGGCAGACCATTTGGCTCGTCACTCGGCATAATTTCTTAAGCTGAACTACATCAAGTGAGTGGATGGTGGTTTCCCTCACTCACCACAAAGCGTATGACTGTTGGGAAAGAAATCACCAATAAAATAATATATGAGGAGGTTGTCAAATATTGCGCTTGGTACAGATATTTTGTGTCATGCTGTAAATCGGTAAGGAGAGGACGTTCAAGTATGAGAGAGAGAGAGAGAGAGAGAGGAGGGGAGGGGCAGGGGAAGAGAAATACTTAGGTAGAATGATACTGGTATATAGACTGTTAGGCTATATGAAAAGAGAGAGAGGGAGAGAGAGAGAGAGAGAGAGAGAGGGGGGGGAGGGAAGGAGAAATACTTAGGTAGAATGATACTGGTATATAGACTGTTAGGCTATATGAAGAGAGAGAGAGAGAGAGAGAGAGAGAGAGAGAGAGAAGACACATGGGTAGAAAGTTAGGTGGTAGGTAACTGGGTTGGCTCGCAGGTAGGTACGAAGGCAAGGCAGGTACACCCGAAGTTAGCAGGTACTTTACAGTCTCAACTAACTCTGCCAGTGTATCACCATCATCATCATATCATCATCATCACCATTATCGTCGTCATCTTCATCATTACCACAATTATTAATATCATCATGATCATCACTATTATCATCATCATCATATACTGTTATCGTCGTCATTATCATCATCATCATCATCATAACATTTCTTTTCCTACCTAAGGATTGGGTAAGTAAAAAAAATAACCATCATCATCATCATCATCATCAGAATATTAGCCTGGGGAATGTTCATTACTTCGTTTCCAGTGTACAGAGATCTTTGTAATTATCTGTAATAATCAAGAGTATTCCGAAGTTTGTTTTCATTGTGTGTGTGTGTGTGTGTGTGTGTGTGTGTGTGTGTGTGTGTGTGTGTGTGTGTGAGAGAGAGAGAGAGAGAGAGAGAGAGAGGGGGGGTGGGGGGAGTAGAACTGATGGCGAAGATGGAAGAGATGGTAACAGAGATAAGAATGAGGAGGAGAGCAGGGAAAGGAATTGAGAGAGAGAGAGAGAGAGAGAGGGGGGGGGGAACTGGAACTGATGTCAAAGATGGAAATTATAAAAACATAAAATTAGGGGGAACAAGCGAACCCCGACGAGAGAGAGAGAGAGAGAGAGAGAGAGAGAGAGAGAGAGAGAGAGAGAGAGAGAGGCCTAAGAGAGCTGCCTGGCTTTGTTTATCGTCAAGGTGAGAACACTAACAGTATCAGGCAGGCAGTAAATTACCTGATAACGACCACCATGAAGTCCCCAGTAGCCTAACTCTCTCTCTCTCTCTCTCTCTCTCGTCGGGGTTCGTTTGTTCCCTCTCGCTCTATCTTTTTTATTTTATGATTTCCATCTTTGACGTCAGTCCCAGTTCCTCTCTCTCTCTCTCTCTCTCTCTCTCTCTCTCTCTCTCTCTCTCTCTCTCCTCCCAGCTCCACAGTTTCCTTAACCCTTTCATTCCAAGAGCTGTCCCTTGACGCCTTCATCCCACGAACTTATCTTCCCCCATCAATGCTGTTATTTCTAGACGATTTCGTTCACCTTTAGATGGATTTTTATTTTCGAACTGGAGGGGTTAGACATCCTTAAGTCCACGAATGTATTAATTTATTCCTATTAACCCCTTGAAGATACGAAGCGATTCCTAAGCTGGATGAAATCGTCTGGAGCTAGCAGAGTGGTTTATATAGACCACATCGGGCTGAATGGGTTTACCTGAATTAAACCGTGGGCGATGGTTATGCTAAAGATATAAGAGGTATAGGGAGATCGTAGGGGCCTTAATTGTTTGATGGAGATTTCTCGCCCACAGACAACTTGACATCTCCCTCACAGACAAGGTTAATGCCGAGTCTCCCAAAAGCTGTAAAAAAAAAAAAAAATCGTCTGGCGGTAACAGGATCGTATTAAAAACCAAAAAAAAAAAAAAAAAGTGTTGCCCTAAAACACAGTCAACTCCCCTTTCACCAACCATGTTTTGTCTTCATGTTTTCATTTTTTTTTTTTTTTAACATCTCGGTTTGAAGTTTTTTTGCCCCCTACTATTAGCTCCCTTCATTCTCACTTCCCTTTTTTGGCTTCATTTTCTACGATTTTTTTCTATTTGACCTCCTCCGCAACCATCATTGTCTTGGCCATTTTTTTTTTTTTTGCCATTGTTTCCCCTCGTCTCCTTCCGCTCCTCCACCTTCTTGTTTTTTTTAATTTACCTTTTTCTCTCGTCTTTTAACCTCTTTAGTATCTAGAATATTAATTACAACCCACCACCTGCCTCCCAGTTCTTTTTTTTTTTTTTATCTTCCCTTTACGTCTCCTCATTATTCAACTCCCATTTTCTGAAACCTTTTCCTCTTCCTTTTTTCTTCGCCCTCCCTCGTCATTACATCTTTAAAATCTAGGATCCTTTTGCCCTTCATCATGTCTACCTCTCCCACAGAGTTGTTTTTCCTTCATATTTTTTTTTTTTCCCTTATTCTCTTACTTGCCTTTTTCTTTTTCTATTCGCACTTTCCTCCTGTCTCCTGTCCCCCTTTGTTTATTTTTATTTCCTCCATCTCGCTTCCTGCTACTCCAACAAGCTTTTTTATTTTTTTCTTCGCGTGCTTTTTACCACTCTTCTTTCCCTGTTCCCCGTTCACTTTAGCCCTTTTTGTAATTTCTCACACTTTCTCCTTCCCATCTCTTCTTTCCCTGTTCCCCTTTCACCTTTGCCCATTTTGTAATCCCTGACACTCCTTCCTTCCCTCCTCTTACCGTCTCACAACCTCATCAACTTCCTTTTTCCTTTTCTTTTCTTTTTTTTTTCTTTTTTTTTTTACTGTTCCATGTCTCCTCCTACAACCGATCTTTAATATCTTTTTTCGACCCCCTGCTGTCACCCCTTCCCCTCATTCTAGGAATTTTTTTAATCTTTTATATCTCCTCTTTCTTGTTTCCTCCAGTTCTGCTGCTTTTTTTTTTTTTTTTTTAGCAATCCTTTCCTACTATGTCCCCTCATTGGCTGCTATCTCTCTCTCTCTCTCTCTCTCTCTCTCTCTCTCTCTCTCTCTCTCTCTCTCTCCCTTTGTCAGTATCACATTCTCCCGCCCCAGCCCTCTCCTGCCCTTTTCTCCCTGTCTAGCACCTTTTTTTGCTCTCTTTACCTGCCCTCCCCCTTCCCCCTACCCCTCCCCCTCCCATTATCTGATTACACTTTCACCCCGCTGTAACAATCTGTCTCTCTCACCTCTCTATCTCCTTGATCTCTATCTAGTTTCTTGATTCTCTCTCTCTCTCTCTCTCTCTCTCTCTCTCTCTCTCTCTCTCTCTCTCTCTCTCTCACACACACACACACACACACACACACACACACACACACACACACACACACACACACACACACACACACACACACACACACACACACACACACACACACACACACACACACATATCCAGGCTGCCTTCCTCTCGCGCCTTATCACTAACACGCACCGCCAGGTTGTCGGCAGAAGCTGAGGTGAGTTGAGGCAGGTGGGGGAAGGGGGGAAATAGGGGTGGGTGGGGGAGGGGGGAGTAGGAGAGGGAGGGAATTGGGAGAGAGGGGCAAGAGTGGAGAGGAAGGGTGAAGGGAGGGAGATATAATGGAGAAGGATGAGTACGAAGAGATTAGGAGAGATGAAGAAAAGAGGTGAGGTGAAGTGAGGGAGGAGAAGGGGGATAGGGAAGTGAAGAGAAGGTGTGGAGGGAGGGAGACACAAGTGAGAGAAAAAAGATATGGAGAGGAAACGTGAGATATTTTGAGGCGAGGTGCAGTGAGGGAGTGTGTAAGGGGGGGAGGGGGAAGAGGGGGAGGTGGGTAAGGGGTGGGGTAGGAGGAGGGGGAGAAATGATGGAAAAGGAAACTTGAAGGACGAGATACTGAAATGAGATGACGTGAGAGCGATGTGGGGTAAGGGTGTGGGGTGTGAGTGGAGGTGGGGTGAGGTGGGAATGAGGGGAAGAGGCAGGGAAAGGGATTTGGAGAGACGTCAGGAGAGAGAGAGAGAGAGGAGAGGATTATGTGTGAATGCGTAGGCTATATCTGAGTCTTGGTTGTGTGTGTGTGTGTGTGTGGGTGGGTGTGTGCATAGCCTGTATGTGCGTGTCGTGTGTGAACGCCTGCAGGCTGTGGTACCAAATAAAATAATTTCACCTGAGGACTATCATGATATTACCTTTTTGCATCGTAATTAAAATGCTTTTCAATGCCCGCCATACTAATAATAGATTTTAACACACCTTGTATGGATCAGCCTCGTAATTCTGAAGGAGATAGGCTTTTAAGGTAATTCCTGTAATTTTTAGGTTAATTGCGCAAAAATTACCTTCAGATGATAATGCCAATATATATCTTGTGTGCATAATAGTAGTAATAACAACAACAGAATTACTACTACTAATACTACTACTAATCATCATCATCATCATCATCTATTCATCTAATAATAATATTACTAATTATAATAGTAGGACCTGTAGTTTTTATGGTAATTACGCAAAAATTCCATGGAAAATATCGAATTAATACGCATTTTGTACGCAGTAATAGTAACGCTAATAAGAATAGTAATAATAATAATAATAATAATAAAAGTCATTGCACAAGTTAAATATTCATTCACATAATAATACATAAACAGCATAATATTCCCATGCACAGAATAATATTGTCATGCACGGGGCAGTATTCTCATTCATAGAGCAATATTTCCAGGCACAAAATATTATTCTCATGGCAGCTATATTCTCATGCACACAATGTCATGGAGAGATGTATTTCCTTGCATAGTAATTGCCACATGCAGGTAGCCATGGTGTGTGTGTGTGTGTGTGTGTGTGTGTGTGAGAGAGAGAGAGAGAGAGAGAGAGAGAGAGAGAGAGAGAGATAATGGTCGTGTTGTTGATGTCGGAGCAGACAGAGTGGGAGAGATGCCAAAGTGGAGACAAAGGAGAGAGAGAGAGAGAGAGAGAGAGAATATATATATATCATGCCCACAGTAATATTCTCTTTCTAAATATTCACATGCACAGCAGTATCCATTCACTATGTAACCTTCATGTCATGCTCATAGTAAGTGCAGTATTCAAAGGCGCATAATGATGATCATGATGATGATGATGATGTAGTGAAAAAAAAAAAAAAAACGTGCAAAGCGTATTCTTGCCATGCAGATTAATATTTATGTATAGAGAGTAATATTATATAATGTTACCATCAGAAGTAATTTTTCCTTTCAGAATATAATGTTGTTATGTTGCCATGAAAAGAACTGTATTGCCATGCACAGAGTAGGCTAATATTACCATGCACTGAGTTGTATTCCCATTCAGTGTAATGCCTCCTTATCAGTTAATATTCTCATGCAAAGTAATATCCTCAAGCGGAGAGTAATATACCCATGCAGCAATATCTTCTTCCATTAGATAATATTCCTATGCACAAAGTAACGGTGCCATGCAATGAGTAATATCACAATGAACTTATATTCTTCATGCACAAAATAATACGGCAATGCAGAGAGTAATGTTGCCATGCAGGGTAACATTGGGCTGGGGAGAATAAGACGGTTTATCATCATTTAATGCATTGATGGTTTTGTTAATCCCTTGACAGATCCTTTGCTTCCCCGCCCGCGTCTCTCTCTCTCTCTCTCTCTCTCTCTCTCCTGTTATCATTCCTCCCTTTCCTCTCTCTCTCTCTCTCTCTCTCTCTCTCTCTCTCTCTCTCTCTCTCTCTCTCTCTCTCTCTCTCTCTCTCTCTCTCCTGTTATCATTCCTCCCTTTCCTCTCCCTCTACCTCTGCCACTCATCTTCTGTCTGTTCCCCTCTCCACCCCTCTCTCTCTCTCTCTCTCCCCCTCGCCTTATCTCTCCCTTTTCTCCCTCATCCTATCCCCTATGACACTCAGTCTATCAGTCCCTCTCCCTCCTATTTTTCGCCAATCTCCTCCTTTTTCACTGCCTTCCCTGCTCCATCTCTCTCATTTCTCTCCCCTTATCTCCCTGTTTCCATACCTCTCCCTGCTTCTCTTCCTCCCTCCCATCTACCTTTTACTTCCTCTCCTTTCCCTACTCCCTTCCCCTTTCCTAGCCCTCTCCCGACCCTTCTCCGATCCCTCACATCTGTCTGTTTCTTTTTCCCGTCATCCCATTACTGTGTTTCTCCCACAATCTGTCAACTGCCCGACCTTCCTCTCGCCTTCTCAGTCTGTCTGTCCCTTTTCCCTCTTTCTTTCCCCATCTTTCCATCGCTCTCTCTATTTTTCTGCCTCTCCCTTTTCTTTCTTCCCTTTTCTCCATGACCTTCTCTAGCATCCTATCCCCTTTCCTTCTCTTTCTCTCTCCTCGCTCCCCACCCAATCTCACAATCCTCCATTTTATCTCTCTCCTTCTCCCCCTCCTTCATCCTCATCCTCACGACGAAACAGCAACAAGGACGACAGCAAGGCCGACAAAAAATTAGCCTCTCGCCGAATCCCATAATGGCGCCTCGCTTTGACAGGACTCTAAACATGGAAATGTAATCGCCCACTGAAGGACGAAATTGCCCAAAAAAGAAAACTAGCATCACGGCGTAAAACTTCTGAGGTTCACGACAGAATTGCTCTAAAAGGTTGGAGAGGATTCTGTCGATGGCTTAAGCCTCTTAGTACGGTGATGGCTGTTTATTTTAGCTATCTTTATACGGTTCTATTTAATTCACGAAGGACCTTTTGTATTGAAGGGGTAAATGAACTCTAAATATTATCCCTTGAAATAAAAAAGTGTCCTAAAAAAAAAAAAATCGTCTACTACAATATTCCACTGCGTCTGTTTCTCATTTAGGGTAAGTCCGTCACTCTCCTCCCTGACGCATCACATCAGAGAGAATTACAGATGGGCAGAGAATCACACCAACCCTTTCTGACCATAGGAATTTGAGAGAGAATCATTTATGGAGAGAGAGAGACATATCAAGCCTTTCTTGTAAGTCAGCAGAAGAAAGTAAGAAGTAGATAAGGTGGACTACTACTCGAACTCTTGCCCCAGACTGTACACACACACACACACACACACACACACACACACACACACACACACACACACACACACACACACACACACACACACACACACACACACACACACACACACACACACACACACACACACACACACATCATGAATATCTTGGAGAACAGGCCCGGTACATATCCGATGCCCTTTTTACCCATTCTCGCCCACAGTTCTCCAGCAGGTACTGTTTCTACCGCAGAGAGAGAATATTTAAAGCCATGACTCATTTGGTGTGGTGAGGGACGCCTTCGTGTGGTGGCACTGGTATAACCCGGTGACTCCCCTGCCTGGTTATGCAAATCCCCCTTCAGCAGCTTCCCCCCACAACCCGAAAGGAGGATGGTGGACTGCTGAAGGATGGCTTAAGCTTCAGTCCATCGGGTTCACATTTGAGATGAGCATGGGGCCACAACAACAACAACAGCAGCAACTATAATAACAACAATAACGAGAACTAAAACAGCAACAACTGTAACAACAATGACTGATGGCGTATATTTTTTTCTTTTTCGGTTATGTGGATATGGATTTTTTACTTTTTTTTTCTATATTTTTCCCGTATTTTTTGTCATATTTTGTACCCATATTTTTTGTATTTTTTTAACTCCAAATTTTCGGTATCCATATTTTTATCTTTATTTCATACTCATCCGTTTTTTTTTTTTCGTTTTTTTTTTTTCGTTTTCGTCTGTGCTCTAGTCATTTTCCTGGCAATCCGTATTTTAGTGTATGTTTTTAATCTGTATTTTTACATCCGTATTCTTTTCATACAATCCCACGCTAATGACACACAAGAACCCTGGTGAATGCTGGCGGGATTAGCTGTTTATTTTTCCTCTCTCTCTCTCTCTCTCTCTCTCTCTCTCTCTCTCACACACACACACACACACACACACACACACACACACACACACACACACACACACACACACACACACACACACACACACACACACACACACACACACACACACACACAACGCGCACTCATTTAACCAACATACGTTCACCAAATATGTCTGACCATTCACCATCGTTATCTGCTGACTGCACTCGGTATTGTGGGATGCAGGCTAGTCACATCAAATAATCACATGTGTTCCAGAAACTAATAACAGGTGTTCCGTAAATGACCGTCAGACATGTGGGAATTTCTTGGACCTTCGCGTACTCGGGGAAATGCCACCGTCAGAGCTGAATATAATGGTTTGGCGTCGGCTGGAATAGACTACTAGAGCTGTCTTGATCGTGAGAGGGGTGAAGGGACTCTGTGGTTTGATTCTGTGGTCCCTGGCTCATCTATAACGTGAACCCAGTGGACTGCAGACTGAAAGTGTTATGTCTTCTTGCCGTCCGCGATCCTACTTAAGGGGAGTGGGAGGGGAACTGAGGGACATTTGTATAACGTGTCAGTGCAGCCGGTGGTTATATCGGTGCCACCACACGAAGGCGTCCCTGTCCAGCACCGACAGTTAGATGAAGAGGCGTAATACTAGAAGAACAGTTTTGGAGGTGTAAACGAACTATTGTCGGCAACCGTGCATGAGAGTGGTAGTGAGAATCGTGAGTGTGTTCCCCTCTGATCTAAGCTCTTTCTCTAAATCCCTCCACTTTGCACCCTCTCTCTCTCTCTCTCTCTCTCTCTCTCTCTCTCTCTCTCTCTCTCTAATTACTACGTGTTTATTTATCATTTATTCTCTCTCTCTCTCTCTCTCTCTCTCTCTCTCTCTCTCTCTCTCTCTCAATTACTACGTGTTTATTTATCATTTACATTCACTTTCCTTGTCTTTTCTTTCTCATTGCTTCTTCCTCCAATCCATACTTTTCCGCCATTCACTCTTATCTGCTTCTTTTCTCGCCATTTTTGTCTAATTACTCCGGTACCTTTTGTCTTTAAAATATTCTCTCTCTCTCTCTCTCTCTCTCTCTCTCTCTCTCTCTCTCTCTCTCTCTCTCTCTCTCTCTCTCTCTCTCTCTCTATGTATGTATATAATATATAATATATAAACATATATATATATATATATATATATATATATATATATATATATATATAATGTAGGGGTAAATAACTCTCTTAACTCATTCCTTTGTCCGCTTCCTATTCGTCCTAGTCCTTCTCTTCGCAGGCTTACCTACCTACCCTTCCTTCCTACCTCCCACCCTACCTACTTACCTACTTTCCTCCCCCTCTTACCTAAATACCCTATCTTTGCTTCCTTACGTCTCTCACAAAGCCTCGCCTCTCATGTATATCCACGTCTCATTTCATCTCCCTTAAAGCCTTCCATCCCTCTCGTTAGCTAGACCATCATCATCATCATCATCATCATCATCATCATCATCATCACAGCCTTCGTCATCATCATCTTATCTCCAGCTGGTCTTTAATCTCTTTCCTTTGTTCCTGTTATATTTTTCAGGGATACTTCTTCATTTCCTGCGTTAGTCTCTCTCTCTCTCTCTCTCTCTCTCTCCCCACACCTTTCTTCTTGCCCTCTCCTCATCCCTTCTCTTGCAGGCGGTTCTTTTAGGTCCCAAATTCCGGGAACTCCTTAACTTTAGAAGAGAAGTTTTCAAGTCCCACTAAATTTCTTACTCAATTGTTTTTCCTCACCCCCATATGCATTATTTTTGGGAATATTTGGTGTGAGTTTATTATTATTATTATTATTATTATTATTATTATTACTTGTACTACTGCTACTACTACTACTACTACTACTACTACTACTGCTACTATACTGCTACTACTACTACTGTTGAATATTGTTGTCACATTATTCCCCAGTATACTTAGTGTTAGGTTATTTTCAAGAATATTTGGTGTTATTTCACGCCTGAACAGCTTCACTCCGATGATGTAATAATATCCTTGCTACTTCCTGACGATTTTTCTTCAGCTTTGGGTAGACTTTTCTTGAATTAGCCTTCACTAATCCTGTCCCTGATTCAATAATCCTTTCACAGCTTCAATAATCCTTTCACAGCTTCAATAATCCTTTCACTGCATCATTAATCCTCCCACTCCTTCAATAATCCCTTCAGTGCTTCAGTAATCCTTTCACTGCTTCAGTAAACCTTTCACTGCTTTAGTAATCCTTTCACTGCTTCAGTAATCCTTTCACCGCATCAGTAATCCTTTCACTGCATCAATAATCCCTGTACTGCAGCAAAAATCCTTTCAGTGCTTCATTAATCCTTTCACAGCTTCAAATACACTCAGCGTCAAAAGTCCTGTCTAAGGCCCGTATGTGGCCAGGTGTACATGTAAGGTAAATCAGGCTTAAGTAACGCGTGGAGTACAATAACAGGTAAAAGCACGGTGGGCTATTGATGTATTGAATGGCCTTGCTGACTTGATGCATCCCACCCCCTGAGGACCACGCTATTCACCCTTCATCCGTCCACGCATGTACTGTATATTCGCTTACTGATTCACGTCACGGTACACACACACACACACACACACACACACACACACACACACACACACACACACACACACACACACACACACACACACACACACACACACATTCCTTTTACCTGACCTACCCTTCCTCACACTTTCTCCTACCTTTCCTTCCCTCCCATCCTTCCTTCCCTTTTCTCTTGCACTCTCCTCCCCACCCAGCCTACTTCCCCCTCCCCTCCCCTCCCATCCCATCCTTCTTCCCCCTCCACAATCCTCCCCACCCATCTTTCTTCCTCGTCCACAATCCTCCCCACCCACAATCCTCCCCACCCATCCTTCTTCTCCCTCCACAATCCTCCCCACCCATCCTTCTTCCCCCTCCCCTCCCCTCCCCTCCAACTGTAACATTATACACACGCAGTTCTGTCAACCATCCCTTCTAGTCTTCCCCTTCCCACCCCCTCCCCTTCACGTCTTTCCTCCCATCTCTTAGCTTTCTCCTTCCTTGCTCTTCTCCCCTTCTTCTTCAACACATCCACAGTTCTCTTCACCTCCCCACTTCCCTTTCGCCTGTTTCTTCCCTCCACTCCTCCCGACCGTCTCTTCCACATGTCTCTCCCCTCCTCACTTTCCTTCGTCTCCCTAATTCATTTCTCTACCCCTCCCCTACTTCATTTCACACCCCCTCCTTACTTCTCTCTCCCCGTCACTACTTCTTTACCCTTTCCCTCCCTCACTCCTCTCTCCTTCCCTTCTCCTCCACTTCCCACCCCCATCTATGCTTTCCTCTTCTCCCCTACCCTAACCCTTGCATAGTCCTCGTCACGCTTCCTCCCCTCCCGTTCCTTCTTCCTCTACCTCTTCTCCCTCTTCGGTTCCCTTCCTCCTCCCCTCCCTGCATCTCCCCTCCCTGCATCTCCCCTCCCTGCATCTCCCCTCCCCCCGTTGGCTCTAGCGTGTCAGCTAATGTCAGCCAAGAGCATCTAACACACACACACACACACACACACACACACACACACACACACACACACACACACCGGATCCTACCCACGCTGTAAATTGTGTCGACATATATTCAGTTTACACAGTTGCATAATTTAGTCATAGTACTGTACACACACACACACACACACACACACACACACACACACACACACACACACACACACACACACACACACACACACACACACACACACGATCCGGCACCGATCCATTCAGACCATTCTGTCTCTGTCTGTCTGTCTGTCTGTCTCTCTCTCTCTCTCTCTCTCTCTCTCTCTCTCTCTCTCTCTCTCTCTCTCTCTCTCTAGTTACTAATACTGTGCAGCTTTTTATCTCAATGTAATTTCCCAACCTTAGTCGCTTACAGGGAAGGAGATTTAATTAAACACTTAAAAACACAGGAATGCTGCATTGGGTATTCTGAAATCATTATTATTTTTTTATTTTTGTTTTTGGAGGGTGTTTCATAAGGTCGATTATATATGACATGCCCACACATATATAAACGTACACACGATACTACCATACATGTAAACATTCAGACAGATCACACACACAGTCATATCTGTACATACACACATATGGACAAAGACGCACGGTGCATACACAGAAAAATGGTAACACACACAGACACACACACACACACACACACACACACACACACACACACACACACGCACGCACGCACGCACGCACGCACGCACACACACACACACACACACACACACACACACACACACACACACACACACACACACACACACACACACACACACACACACACACACACACACACACACACACACACGTGATTCGAAATTTACCGCATATAATCAGTCTAACCTTATTCCACACTAATAAATTGCGTGGGGAGAATCCTGAAATTGGAGAGAGAGAGAGAGAGAGCACGAAAGCGTATCAACACACCTCAACTCATACGCAGTTAAACGCACTCGTAAATTCTGGACCCCATCGCTCATGTGCCTGCTTATTTATTTATCACGGTAATTCAGGTACTAAATTAATTATCATTTCAGGCCCAGGCAGGGATGAAGCTGAACATTCTCGCTTAGTGCTCATAATTTATTCCACCCCCAAAAAAATTATATATATATATTGAAAAAAGGAAAAAAGTTGACAAAGAAGCATAGGGTATATAATTATTTTAGATATGACAGGGCTGAACTGGGGTCAGGAGGAAATTATTATATTATTATTATTATTATTATTATTATTATTATTTTCTTTTAAGATCAAACTAAAGTCACCTCCATCCAATGGGGAATTATATTGTGAAGATCAAAAACAGTCTTCCTAATACAGTTCACCATTTGGAGTTGTAATGTGAATGTTAACACTAACCCTCATATTACAATCCGTTTGCCCCAAGCACGCCAACGGCAGTGGTTACCAACCATTTACTATTACTGTTATTACTTTATATTTATTAGCTACTACTACTACTACTGCAACATTATTATTATTATTATTATTATTATTATTATTATTATTATTTAAGGTAAAAGAATTATCATTTTCAACGTCGTAATCATCTTTGTCATGCCAGGTTGACAATGATGAATCTCTATTCACTCATCATCATCATCATCATCATCATCATCACCACCACAACCACCACCACCACCACCACCATCGTCATCATCATCATCATCATCATCATCCACCCACGCAACCACGGCCAGTGCATTTCAGTCTTGATTAATTTTGCATTTTATCCCTGCCCCTTACAACCAGTGTGTGGAAATGTTGGCACGGAAAAAAAATGCTAACACAATTCTTTTTAATTACGTTTTTGAATGGCAAGCCCGAGAAATGCTGACACACACACACACACACACACACACACACACACACACACACACACACACACACACACACACACACACACACACACACACACACACACACACAGTTCCCCCACCCCCTTCCTTTCACACCCCTGCACACGCAATCGCACGCAACACAAACGCACACACTCAGATTCTCCCAAAATGCAGTGTCTTTATCTAGTGTTGTGATGAAATGTGTTGCTTCCTGCTTAATGACTGTAGACTGATGCAACTGATGTGGGAGAATATGAGAGAGAGTGAGATGTGTGTGCGTCTACCTGTGAGAGAGAGAGAGAGAGAGAGAGAGAGAGAGAGAGGCGGAAGCGGTTCTGATGGTGAAGATGGAAGAGATGGAAATTGAGATAAGAATGGAGAGAGAGAGAGAGTGTGTCTGTATGTATGTGTGCGTGCGTATTTTTTTATGTTTCCGACTCTGGGCATAGGCATCACAGCCTGCTACCAAGGTCCAATAGTCCTCCTACATGCCATTCACCTCTGCTTGTCACCACTTCGGCGCTAACATCCACCGTCCATATTGAATACATGCTAGGGCTGTCTCATCCAGGACTGGTGTATTGGTATTAGCGGGGGTATTTTAACGACATGTCGGCGGGTCTTCTGGTAGATCAGTAAAGTCTGATTTAGTGAAATTCAGATCCTTAAACTGTTCCCTGCCCCAGCGGGGATTTGAACCTGGGTCCGGTAGGACTGCAGGCCATCTCTCTACCGATCGAGCCACCGCCTCCCTCATGTGTATGTATTTTGCGTATGTGTGCGTATTTTGACGAAAGCTCTTTAAATACGGAACATCCCCGCTGCCTGACTTAGGATAATGACGCACGGGACTTGACGTATAGGTATTTGCGATCGTGGGAGATTTATCTGCCCCCCCTTTCCCCCTCCCCTCTCGCTTGCGAATCCCCCTTCCCCCTATTTCAGTCTCATACCCTCCCCCGCCCCGGTTCTACACCCTTCCCTCCTCTCCGGCCTACCCCCCGCCCCTCTCTGCCCCCACCCCCCCGCCCGTTCCTCCCCCTTCTCCCCTCCTCCCGCCCCTGTTCCCCTCCCTCCATCCCCCTCCCTCTGTCTCCATCCCACCCCCCACCGTTAGACAAATCGCTCCCTCCTTCTCGCCCGGTCCCTTAAAACTTCCCAATCTTCGCTCAATGGGGGTTTTAAGAGAGAGAGAGAGAGAGAGAGAGAGAGAGAGAGAGCGACTCTACTGATGGCGAAGATGCAAGAGGTGGAAACAGATAAGAACGGAGGAATCGGAGACCAGGGGAAAAGGAAATTAAAGAGAGAGAGAGAGAGAGAGAGAGAGAATTGGTTTGGGAGTGCTGTCTATTGATATATCACTCCCTCCCTTCTTTCTTTCCTTCTTTCTTCCTTCCTTCCTTTCCTTCTTCTTATTTTTTCCGCCCTCCTCCTTTACCGTCTCTCCCCTCCCTACCTGCCTTCTTCTTCATTCCTTCCCTCTTTCCCTCATTCCTCGTTTTCGCTTCAGTTCCATCTCCCTGCCTTCCACTTTCCATTCCTTCCTACTTCTCTGCTTTCTTTCCTTTTTTTCATCCCTCCCTCCTTCTCTTCCGTCCTCCTTCTCTCTCTCTCTCTCTCTCTCTCTCAAATTCTCGTCTCCCTTCCTCCCTCACTCCTCCATCTTTCTTTGCTCTTCTCTCCCGTTCCCCTTTCCCACCCTCATCTCCTCTGGCTCCATTCCCCCTCGTTGCTTCCACTCTCTCTCTCTTCCTTTCATTTCTTCTCTTCCATCTCCCTCCCTCCTCCTCGCCTTCCATCACTCCTACCTCCCTCCCACCTCTCCTCTACTTCCCACAACCCCATACCTCCCTTCCCACACCAACATCCCTTTCTCCCCCTACCCCCCATTCCAGGTCCCACCCGCCTCCTCTCACTCACTGCTTATCCCGCTCCTCTGTCAATGGTCTCCAGGAAGCACTTTCTTTGAGCCAGGCAGCACTCACTCCACGTAAATCCAGATCGCTGAGTGTAAGAGATGATTTTTTTTTTTTTAACATCTGGCGCTGCGTTATGTACTTAAACCTACGCACCCAAGTATTTTCTCAACCCCTTCAGTTCGTATCTTGCTACCCGTAGACGATTTAATTAAGAAAACCCCCATGATAGTGAAGGGGGTTATGAAAGGTATGCCAGTCCAACTTGAAAGGTAGTATCTCCAGCTGAATAAAATCGTCTGGAGCCAAAAAGATTGGCTCCAGGTATATCCGGATGTCGGATTCACTCAGCCAAATGATATTATTTTTAAGTAATTCGCTGTGTTTTTATTTCGTTCGCTGACGTGCTTGTAGTCGGTTTATTCGCTCCAACACTGGTCGATTTTTTTCAGCCGAGGGACATTCTAGCAGACAGAAGCATAAAATGCAGAATAACACACACACACACACACACACACACACACACACACACACACACACACACACACACACACACACACACAGATTAACTCATTACCCATATTTCTGGCCAGCGTAGCGAGGCAGAATGATAATGATGAATATTCCCGGATAAATATTAACGTTAATTAGGGGGTCCAGGCTAATCTGATAAGGGCTTGGATGGCTGTGTGTATATACTGTAGGTGTAATCTTTCCCAACCTCCTCTAATTTCTCTCCATCCCTCATTCTTTCTTTCACCCCCCCACTCTCCCTCTTTCCCTTCCATCGCTCTTCCCTCCCTCCATCCCTCATTTCTATCTTCATGTCCCTCTCTCCATCCCTCTTCCTTTCTTCCACCTCCCACTCTCCCTCTTTCCCATCCATCTTTCCTGTTCCCTCCCTCCCTCCCTCCTCCTCCCTCCCTCCCTCCCTTCTTCATGTCCCTCTCTCCATCCCTCTTCCTTTCTTCCACCTCCCACTCTCCCTCTTTCCCTTCCATCTCTCCTCTTCCCTCCCTCCATCCCTCCTTTCTCTCTTCCCTGTCCCTCTCTCCTCCTCTTCCTCCTCCCGACGATTTAATTCCGTTCTGGGGAGATTTTTTGAACGGGGGGGGGGTGTTACATAGAGCCTTCTCACTGTTTCACTTAATTCTTTTTTATATGATGGAACTGGACCACTCCCCCAGTTTGAATACTAATTCGTGGATATATTAAATTCAAGGAGGCTTAGTGACCAAACATGAATGAGTCTCTTTGGTTACGAGTTAAATTAGCCCGTCAGTCTGAATACTGTAGGCTAGCATCTGAGCTGAAAGGGACCGGAGATTTTTGTCATCACAGTAGTAGTAGTAGTAGTAGGAGGAGGAGGAGGGTAGTAGTAACAGTAGTAGTTGTAGTAGTAGTAGTAGTAGTAGTAGTAGGAGGAGGAGGAGGAGGAGGAGGAGGAGGAGGGTAGTTGTAACAGTAGTAGTAGTAGTAGTAGTAGTAGTAACAGTAGTAGTTGTAGTAGTAGTAGTAGTAGTAGTAGTAGGAGGAGGAGGAGGAGGAGGAGGAGGAGGAGGGTAGTAGTAACAGTAGTAGTAGTAGTAATTGTAGTAGCAGTAGTAGTAGTAGAAACCCCAGGCTCAACTGAACGTGAACACGTGGACTGCAGGTCTAAGTTGCTCTTCCTCCGCAGTCCACCAGCCTCCTTCCGGATGATTGGGAGGGAACTGAAGAACGTTTTATATAACTGAGCAGCTCCACCGCCCAATAATATCGGTGCCACTACGAGAAGACGTCCCCCACCATCACAACGTAGCAAAGATGAAACGTAACACACTCCATCAGTTTAAACAAGAGTAAAAAAAAACTATTGATAAAGAAACAGGAGCACAATGGTTATAATAAAAAATGCCTCGATAAATCAAACGTTAATTACTGGGTTCAGACTGATCCAGTAAGCGGCCGTGTATGTATGTTTAATCCTGTGCTTAATAAGTTATTGCCGTGAATTATGTGGAGGATTATATAAACTTTCCCTCTCTCTCTCTCTCTCTCTCTCTCTCTCGTGTACAGCAAGAAATTCTAATAATAAAAAATTCCCTTAATTGGACTAATCACAGTAGTTAACACGGTGACCTTCAATTATCATGCGCATCAACATAATCCCTTAACTTTGGCCTGGGGGGGGATGGGGGTGCGGGGGAGAATGGGGGTGCAAGGGGGGGGAGAAGGGGGGGGTATTTCCGTGCTTGTGGATTTGCATATAATGGCATTTGCGTGTATAGAGTCCAGGTATAATAAGTTAATAATGCACATAATTAGCTTTTTCAGTTCCATTATTATTATTATTATTATTATTATTATTATTGGAAGGGAAGGTAAAGGTAGTACAGTAGTAGGTTAGTCCCAGGTTCGTGTGAGACGTGTACGCTGTGGACTGCAGGCTTGAGTTGCCCCGAGCCTGTAGTCTACCATCCTAGTATCCAGTGATGGGGGAGTGGTTGAGGGCTTTCGTATAACCAGGCAGTAGAGCGGCCTGGGTATACTAATGCCACCACGTGAAGGCGTCCCTCTCCTGCACCAAACACTGTCCATAATACCTTCTTGTATATCCCCATTTAGCTCTTTTTTTTAACCAGACAAATTTCGTAACCCTTTTTTTCAGCCCGTTGATCGCCAAGGGGAGTTAGTGTGGAGGGTTGGTTTCAGTAGTAACCAAGGAGACGCATTCCTACCCCCCACCCAAAACTCATCGAATTTCACGCAGCTACAAATATTACAATTGTGAGAGTGACCCAGCTCTGTCAGATAAAAGCAAAATATTTTCAGTCTCGTATAATCTGATTCTCTCTCTCTCTCTCTCTCTCTCTCTCTCTCTCTCTCTCTCTCTCTCACACACACACACACACACACACACACCTTAGCTCCTCAGCTTAGACACTCATGACCCTGCGTGCCTTAATCCAACAACACTGAAGATAATTAACAAACTTGAACACAGCCATGAATATTTTATCAGCGTAAAAGTGGACGTAATTAGGGGGTGACTTCCCTGGAGAGAGAGAGAGAGAGACAGACAGACAGAGACAGAGACAGAGAGAGAGACAGAAACAGAGACAGAAAGACAGACAGACGGACAGACAGACATAAATTCCCCTTACCGCTGAGAGAATTATTAACATAAGAACACTAATCATATTTCTATTTAAAAAAAAAAAAAAAAAAAAAAATCTTGCATAGGAATTAATATCATCAGTACAACATCGCTCCACGAATAAAGTCTCTCCTCGCTATTCGTTGCATAATTTAAATAAAAAATAAATTAAATCCCTCCACAAGTGCTGGGAGCAAGGATTAAACTTGAGATATAAGGTCCTATTCACAAAGATTTTATTATTATTATTATTATTATTATTATTATTTTTACTGAGATGGCGTATTTTGTGTTGTATTTTTCCCTGATGGTTTTATTGTTTTATTGACCTTGACTGTTGGATGTGGAGGGGATTAATGCAGCTTTCCTTCTCGCTTCGTGGTAGCCTGATTAAAGTGAGATACGTTATCAGAAGGAAGGGATATAATTACTCTGAAAAGGTGCTACAATGTTACTGGCTTAAAAAAGAAAGAAAAGGAAGAAAAAGAGAAAGAAATAGATAGATTAGTTCACTCAGTTTAGTGACTTTTGTAAGTGAGAAGCCAAATGGTTTCTTGCAACTCAGGAAGCCGTTTAATTCGCTGGATGAAAACTGTTTAGGGTAGACAGCCACTGGAAGCCTAGTGGTCTAGTGGTTTAAGACACTCCAACCGGTCTTGATTTTGTGTCGCTGTTATCTTGTTTTTGTTTTTTCTTGGAGGGAACAATCATGCGAGCTTCTGGCCTTTGTTTCCATTTTCCTTGTACCGTATTAAAAATATATATATATATTGAATATGCCCCATTAGGATTTCAGTCCAAGGAACCACAAAGTGTTTATTGTTCACTTAATGCCACTCAGGGACAAGCGACTGCACTCTTTTCACCTTAAGTTGGCCCAGATTTTCGTCCTTTTGTAGCTTATTTCACGAAGCTCAGTGACAAAAAAGACAATACTGTGGTCTTGTACTCATTCCATGCCACTTTTTTGTGACTAGCATTATTTTGTAGGGTCAGTTACTTGTTACAGCTCAGCATTCAAGATGGAGAGATGGCAGTTTTAGGTCACGTTAGAATAAAAGGGGTATAGTCACGATCTTAATACCTAAACTAAGTATTCTTGCCCTTGGTTCCTGTTCTCTTGATAGGGCAACAGAGGATGAAGGAAGAGAATTGAAAAATCTCAAAAATAAAGCCAATAATAAGGATAAACTAAGATTAAACTCCCTGTCCTATTATTTATCAGACTTCGATTACTGGTATTATCTGTAAAGTATTGATAACGTCACCAGAATCTCCTTAAAATATTGATAACACCCTCTTTCATGTGTGTGTGTGTGTGTGTGTGTGTGTGTGTGTGTGTGTGTGTGTGTGTGTGTGTGTGTGTGTGTGTGTGTGTACGTCCTCATCTTTCATACCATACCTCGCTTACTAACTCATTCGCTGATTATTTCTTTATCATTTCTATCCATCGGTTTATTTTGGGGTGTCAGTCCCTCCTCCTCCTGTGGCCTTTGTATCTGTGTAACTCTCTCTCTCTCTCTCTCTCTCTCTCTCTCTCTCACCGACCTTGACAGCACGAATGACTGGCAAAAGAGCGGTGACTGAAGACTCCCCACCTTCCTCGGCTCTCAAGTTCACGTCACCATTGTCTTTTGCTTCCTCATTCTCGTTGTTTTTTTAGTGTGTGTGTGTGTGTGTGTGTGTGTGTGTGTGTGTGTGTGTGTGTGTGTGTGTGTGTGTGTGTGTGTGTGTGTGTGTGTGTGTGTGTGTTTAACCTCTGCCAGAGTTTGGTTTCTCACTGGTACTGTTTGTGATTCTCTCTCTCTCTCTCTCTCTCTCTCTCTCTCTCTCTCTCTCTCTCTCTCTCTCTCTCTCTCTCTCTCTCTCGAACCACCACTGTTGTCTCTCCATCAATCGGGAGATAGGATCGTGTAAGCAGATGCACATGTTTTTCAGAAGCTTTGTGTGTGTGTGTGTGTGTGTGTGTGTGTGTGTGTGTGTGTGTGTGTATATATGTGTATATGTATGTGTCACTTCCGTACGTGGCCAGTATTGTGTGTTTACCTTCATCGAGTTTAGGGTCTCTCTCTCTCTCTCTCTCTCTCTCTCTCTCTCTCTCTCTCTCTCTCTCTCTCTCTCTCTCTCTCTCTCAGGCAACTATTTCCGTTCCACCAGTCTAACGAGCTTGTTTCTCTCTCTCTCTCTCTCTCTCTCTCTCTCTCTCTCTCTCTCTCTCTCTCTCTCTCTCTCTCTCTCTCGACCAGGTGAAGAATGAGAGCATGTATGAACTAATGGGAGCGTGCTGGAGGGTGTGATTGCGTGTGCGTCCGCGTGTGTGTGTGTTGTGTGTGCGTGTGCGTGTGGATGGTGTGAACAGTTTGTGTGTATGTGTTGGCGATGTTGTGTGCGTATGCGTGTGAGAAGTACGAGTATACAAGATTTTGAGAAACGTGACTGTGTGTGTGTGTGGGAGTGTACCTGGGTGTGTGAGTGTGTGTATGTGTGGGTGTGGGTTTCCGTTTAGTTGTGTGGATTTTTAAGTGGTTCCCTGAATATGTGTGTGTACATGGTGTTTAATGTGTGTGCGTGTGGGTGTGTACATGGCTTGGGTTGGCGTGAACATGCGTGATGGTTTGTGTGCGTGTGCTTGTGGATTCGTGGCTGGGTGGTCGTGGTTGTGAGTTTGTGTGAGTGTGCGTGTGATGGCGTTAGGTGCGGTCGCGTGCAGGACATTTTTATGGTTAAAGTGAGCGTGACTGTGTGGTAGATGGGAGTGTCAAACCATCCACTCACATGTTAGTGTTAAATTCAGGCAACTCTGCACTGAGTAACATGCCAAATTGTATTAAGAATATCTGTACGTGTGTGTGTGTGTGTGTGTGTGTGTGTGTGTGTGTGTGTGTGTGGTTTAAATCCCAGATGTATATTGCACTTTCTTCTCTTATATAATCCCCACGTATTTTGCATTTCCTCCTCCTTATCTTAAAATTATAATATTCTACTTGCAAAAAATTATTCAGACTGGATTAATTAACCCTAAATCCTGAAGTCTCTCATAAGGCAGGAAATACAACAAAAAAGAAAGAAACAAAAGACGTACCCATATTTTCTTTATGCAAGGAAGAAGGAACCAAAGGCCAGGAGCCCGCAAACTGTTCCTTCCAAGGAAAAAAACAAAAAAAACAATGTGATGGGGTTAGTTGATTAGACCTTCAGTTGTTCTCGTTTGTTTTATTAGGTAAAAGTGATTCTTGGTATTTGTCATTATTATTATTATTATTATTATTATTATTTATTATTATTATTATTGTTGTTGTTGTTGTTGTTGCTATAGGTAGTAGGAGCAGTAGCAGTAGAGGAGGAGGAGGAGGAGGAGGATTTGTGACAACTTCCTTTTTCCATCATGATAAAACAATATACCACGTGATGCATTCTCCAATAAAATTAAAAATTAATAATAATAATAATAATAATAATAATAATAATAATAATATGTTCCTAAGAGCTGTGATCATTGAGGAGGAAAAAAAAACTTTCCTCATTATTCCCTTACTTTTTCTCACACGCAGAAAAATGCAGAAATATGAAAAGGATATCGAAGCATAACGAGAAATGGGAACCTGAAGATTTCCAAGGCCGAGGAGAAAATTTTATATATATGCACGTTCATATTTGCAACATGTATTTTTCCACCACCTTAGAGAGAGAGAGAGAGAGAGTCGATTGTAACTGAGCAACTTGTGACTGTAATTGGACTGTAAGGGTGTTTGATCGAGGTGGATTATGGTGTGAAGCGTGTGTGTGTGTGTGTGTGTGTGTGTGTGTGAGAGAGAGAAGCAGCTAGTCGGCTCCCTACCACCTCTTCCCAACCGGTTTATTTCTGTTCGTCACGTTAGCCCTTTTCCTGCCTGTTTGTGGACTTGGCTTTTTTTTTTTTTTTCCAAACTGTTCCAGACGATTTTGTTCAGCTGAGAGAAATCCTATATTCATTATACTTTAGCCTGACCTAAAATTTCCGTCTCGCCATCTTAAATGCTGAGCTGTAACAGTACATTGATACTATGATACCAGTCACGAAGACGTGCAACGGAAAGGGTGTTGAGACGTAGCACTGTCTTGTTCTGCCACTGAGCCCCGTGAAATGAGCCTCAGAAGACGAATATCTGGGTCAAGTTAAGGTGAAAGGAGTGTAGCAGTCAGAAACCTTCAATAACCGTCTCAAGTAATCCATCTTAGGCTATAATTCATTCACTTTAACTTGGCCCAAATTTTCATCCTTTTGTAGCTTGTCTCATATAGCTTAGTAGCAGATAAAGAAAGCTACGACTTTCCACCATTTTCATAGCACTTCTTCGTAACTAGCATCGTATTCTTGTGTTAATAAGTTGTTATAACTCAGCATTCTAGTTTGAATTCCTGTTCCTACATGATTTCATACTGTTCAGACAGACTCTAATTCTGGTGGGATGATACGTAAAATAAATAGCTGACGCACAGGGATTACGACAGACAAACATGTACCATAAATTTGCGAACGTAGACATCGATTCACTCTGGAGAGGGACGCCTTCCCGTGGTGACGCAAAAAGCTCGGTGGCGCAGCTGCCTGGCCTTGCAAACGTCCCCTCACCTCCCTCCCTCTCCCCCAAAACGAAGAGGTGGTCCGCAGGAGAAAAGGAAATTACAGCCTGCAGTCCCCCAATCTTACATTCACAACGATAAATAACGAAGCAGTGAACGATGACATCTGAAACACTGCATTGCGATCTTCTGAGTCCACCAAACTTTTCAGAATATTGCGTAAGAGTTTCATAATCTTCCGACTCACCTTTTCATGATAGGGGCTACTCAAGTATATTATTCAAGCTAATATCAGACGATTTTATTTAACTAAAAATTTGCCTAAGAACCATTCAGCTGAGAATAAGTATGTGAGGTCGAGAATGTTTTTGTTGACACCACCGAGAGAGAGAGAGAGAGAGAGAGAGAGAGGAATGAGCCCGAGAAGCTAAGTAGGGCACGGGTAAAGTGAGTGCCGTGTGTGTGTGTGTGTGTGTGTGTGTGTGGGAGGGAGGGAGGGAGAAGGGGGGGTGGCACTTGGGAGGCGGTGCGAAGCTGGCAACCTTGACTTCTCAGGCCCCTCCTCCCCGCCCTCTCCCTCCCTCCCTCCCTCCCTCCCTCTCTCTCTGTGTCTCTCGCTCCCCCTCTTCTGTACACATACACACATCCTCCACCCATCCACCCACATATGCCTCAAACCACACCTACATTCTCTCCACACACACACACACACACACACACACACACACAAACTTCCTACTTAATAAAATTCTTACCAAGCCCTTCCGTGTCCCCTGTAACACGGCAACATAGACACGCTTTTTTTTTTTTTCATGTGAGGGAACTGGGCCATTCCTTTAACTTTAATTCTAAGTTGTGGTCGCGTAAAATTCAGTGAGGCTTAGATATGAGGTAGGAATGAGTCTCCTTGGTTACTATTATTTTACTCTGACTTTGACTAAATTTGCTCTCTCTCTCTACTGAATACTGAATTTTACCAATAGATTGACGCTGTGATATAATGCTAGTCACGAAAAAGTGCAATGGGGAAGGATGTAGAGCAGTTGGGTTGCCTGTTTCTGCAACTCGGCTAAGTGAAATAAGCTGCAAAAGGATGAAAATTTGGGCCAAGTTAAGGGAAAAGAACTATAGTCAGATATAACCTTTAGTCTGACTACACTTGGCCATCAGCCGAGCTAAAAGGGGTTACGGATCTTGTAAGACGAAAACAAACCGCATATATTGCCAGCTCCTTTACCTCTTTCCTTCCTTTATATTCACTTTTACCCCCCTAAATACACAAGAACCGAAATGAGGACCTGTGGGATAAATTAGACGGTTGTGTGGCGTAGAAGTACTGTTGGCCAGGTGGTTTTCTTGTCATATAGGTTCATATTAAGTCTGTCACATTATCGTACAAACTAGTGATCTCATTTTCGTCTCCTCATCAGCACACTCGTATTCATCATCATTACCATCACCATCATCATCATCATGACTTTCCTAAATAAGAATGGGGTCATTTACAGGATCTAGAAGACAGGGCGAGAGAGAGAGAGAGAGAGAGAGAGAGAGAGAGAGAGAGAGAGAGAGAGAGAGAGAGAGAGAGATTGATTGAGAAAGTATGAAAGTGGGAGAACAATCGCCAGCCTGCCCAGACTTAATAATTATCTATACCTCGGCCTTGCAATCTTGCCTCACATCTACCCACCTTGCCCAACATCCATACCGGCAACTTTATTTCGAAACATTTTTTCTTACACTCCACCCTGTTACTTAATAAATTGCTACTCCTTTCCACCACAGTTCCACCGACGCCTACTTGCCATCCTCTTTAACAACTCCAGTTTCTCCTAATCTCTCTCTCTCTCTCTCTCTCTCTCTCTCTCTCTCTCTCTCTCTCTCATTACCTCAAGATTATCCCTCACCTTCACAAGCGTCTCACTCTCACAACCTTCAATGCCCAAAGGAAATTCAAGGCGAGAAATTAGAAACTTAAAGCCTATCAGGACGACGATTTTTTCACGTTTCTGATGATTTTATTCAGCTTAGGAGATACTTTTTTGAGCTAGAGGGAGTAGATAGAGCTTTCCTTAACCTGTTCACTGCTAGAGTTGTGCTGGTGAGGGACGCCTTCGAGAAGTGACACCGACAAGACCAGGCCGTGGATCTGCCCTGTTATACAAATGGTTAAGGGTGTCGAAACCGAATGAAGCCACTAAGGGTTGCCATCTGAAGGGTAGTTAAAGTTTTATTTCTCACATAATGCTGCTCAGGGGCGGGTGAATTCATACCTTAAATGTCAGGACTAAGTAGCCTAGCCCTGGGCTCCTACTATCCTGATGTGACAAAAAAGGATTGGATGGTGGATGGACTTTGTTTTCTTCAGTCGAATGTAATCTCGTCTTGAGGGGGTTGATGAGGGTTATATCCAGTCCCTTCAGTTCGAAAAATCTACCACAACGGTTTTTCTTAGGTTCTAATTCTCCTCCATAGTTTCCTTTTTCTTTCCCTACCATACCTCTCACAATAACATCGCATCCGTCTACCTTAATTTTTCCTTAGCTTCTTGCTTCTCCAAACTTTCCCCTCTCCTCCTCACCCAACTTCACCTCTCAGTGTATAGCATCATATCTGTCAGCCTTACTTTTATCTTAATTTATAACTTCTCCACGTTTTTCTTCTGTCTCCCAACTTCAGTTCTCACAGTAACGACAGTGATGTGTCACCCTTACCTTCCTCCATAATCTCATTGCATCAGTGCTTTCGATGTTGTCATATATAAACAGACTTCTCTCTCCACACAATCTCTCCCCTCCTTCATTCTTCACCCACCACCTCACCCCTCCTTCATTATTCATCTACCACCTCTCGCCTCCTTTCTTCACCCACCACCTCTCGCCTTCTTCATTATTCATCCACCACTTCTCCCCTGCATCATTCTTCACCCACCACCTCTCGCCTCCTTCATTATTCATCCACCACCTCTCCCCTTCTTCTTCACCCACCACCTCTCCACTCCTGCATTCTTCTCCTAACACCCCTCAACTCCTTCATTTTTCACCCACCACCTCTCCACTCCTTCATCTTCTTCAATCCTCTTCACACCTACATTAAAATTTTGTACACAGCTTCCTCTCCCTACAACTTCAGGTCTCGTTCTTGTCTCCTACCTCTTCAGCTTTCCCTCTTCTCTCTTTTCTTTCCTCATTTCTGTTCTCTCCTCTCCTGTCTTCTCCGTTCCTCTCACTTCTTCATTCCTATATTTTTGCATAGTCACCTCTCCCCACAAACTGACGTCTCATTTCTGTAATCCCTTTCTACCACAGTCATGCCTCTCTCTCTTCTTCATTAAAAAGTAAAGTCATGAAGAGGAGGGTTCGGAAGGGTAGGCAGATATAAGACACAGACGGTTACACAGAGGATAGTGGTAGTTGACAGGTGTGGTGTAGATTAGGAGGGTAGAGCAGATACAAGGCACAGATCGTGAAACAGAAGATGGTGGTAGGTAGTGGTACGGTGTAGGTTAAGACGGTAGGGCACACACTGGACAGAGACGGTGAAATGTAAGATAGTGGTTGTGATAAGAGGCTGGGACAGATACGAGGCACAGATGGAGAAGGAGAAGATTGTGGTAGCAACGATGTGGTGTAAATCAGGAACAGGGCAGGGAAGAACAGGGCACAGGCGGTGAAATATAGGACAGTGATGGCAGACAGTGACGAGGATGGGACTTTTTTTTTTTTTTTTTTAATGTCCCGACTTTGGGCACAGGTTTAACAGCCCGTTTCCAGAGGCCTAGCGATCCCCCCAAGTACCACACACCATCTCATGTCACCACTTCGGCACTAATACGCGCTGTTCGTATTGACCACATGCCAGAAGTGACTCATTCATGACTTTTGCACTGGATTAGTAGGGATGTTTTTGTGACGTTTTGCTGGGTCATTTGGGAGATCAGTCTGTTGTAACGAAATTCAATTCATTACACTGTTCCCTGCTCCAACCTGGGATCAAATTCGCGTCATTTTAGTCAACAGCCGACCTCTCGCACCACTCGGCCACAGACAATAAAACAGAAAACAGTGATAAGATGTACTGTAGGCTACGATTGAGTTGTAAGGAGGAGATAGGGCAGGTAAGAGGCACATACCTGAAGATTGAGGCAATAGATAGAAGATAGTGATAGTAAGCTTAGATAGAAGATAGTGATCGCAGGAAGAAGATAGCGTATAGAAGATAGTAGTAGCAGACAGAAGATAGTGGTAGTAGATAGAAGATAGTGGTAACAGATAGTGATATGATGTCAGGTTATTCGCCCCTCTTCCCATGTACGTTTCATTCATGGTCGCAAAACATACTCATTTCCGGTAACCCTTACTTCCCTTCCTTTCTCTCTTACTTTCACTCTCAACGACCTTGCCTTCTACTCCTCTCTTTTTCATTCCTCTTTAGTGATATGGTGTGAGTTTAGTCTGTTCACTCCTCTCTCCATATCATAGTCACAAAACATACTCTTTTTCCCCTGCAGTTTTTCCCTCTCTTACTTTCCCTCTCTTACTTTCCCTCTCTACCACCTTGCCTCTCTCTTTTCTTTACTACCATCTCTTCCTCTCTTATTTTATCTCTTCCCTACATTTGAGCTAGTGAACACTCTCTCCACTAGATTCACTCTCCATAGCCTCTGTCTTCTCCATCCTCCCTTTTTCGTTCTTCTGACTCTTTTCACTTTTTTCTTTCTCTTGCTTTTCTCACTCCTCTCTTCGTTCCTTTCATCTTTCATTTTTCTCTTCTTCGGGTCTCTTGCCCTTCTCATTCCCCTCCTTCATTCCTCTTGCTTCTCTCTTCTTCCTTGCACTTCTCACTCCGACGTTCCTCTCATCTCTTCTTCCTCCCCTCTTCTTCATGATCTTCTCTTGTCCTCCTCGTTCTTCCAGCTCTTCTTAATCTGTCTTCCTTGTCCCTTTCACGCCTCTCTGCTTCATTCCTCATGCTCTTCTCACTCTTCTTCGTTGCTCTCACTTCTCCGTACTCCTCCTTTCACTCCCCTTACTTCCCACAACCTTTCACTTCTTCTTTATCCTTTAACTCTATCCAGTCCATCCTATACATTCTCTAAACTACTCGCGACCAAACTCAACCATTTCATACACTGGAAGATAAATGTAACCAATCTCAATCCTTTTATTCACTCTCAAAGGTAATTGCAACCAATCTCAGTCCTTCAATACATCCTGAGAAATAATCGCAGCCATCTTTTCTAGTCACTGTCAAAACTACTCGCCAACCAGTCAAAGTTTCCCATCAACACACCCCCATCCCCACCCCCTCAATCCCTAATCACCCCCACAGCAACCCAGTTAATTATAAGACTCTTGGCATCCCGGCACAATAACACAATGACCCGTAATCTCGTTGGTTAAGGAAGCTTCCAAACACCTTTTCCTAATCGGTTTGTTTTGCTGTTACACCTTACTGTCCGCTTCTGTGTTATGTAAATCTTTTCGTATTTTCCTAAGCAGTTTACTTTGTTTATTACACCTTACTGTCCTCTTCTGTGTTACATAAATCCTTTAACATTTTCCTAAGCAGTTTATTTTGTTTATTACACCTTACTGTCCTCTTGTGTGTTATATAAATCCTTTGACATTTTCCTAAGCAGTTTATTTTTTTATAACACCTTAATGGCCTCTGCTGGTTAGATAAATCCTTTGGCATTTTCCTAAGCAATTTATTTTGTTTATTACACCTTACTGCCCTTCTATAAATCGTTCCAATGTCGCCATACTCTACTTACGTACAGAAGGATATTAACCAGCCATATCCAGAAATAAATCGATAAGGAAGAGGTGTTTGGAAGCTTCCTTACCCAGCGAGAATACTAGCCAATGACCTTAAAACATTGAGGACTTGTCGCTGGCATCTTCCACTACGAAATTTAGTCATGTGTTTCGTGTCAGTATAAATGATTTCGTGATATCATGGCGCAGTGCAGAGGGTGGAGGCAGAGTGATAGATACACAGACAGGTAGATAGATCGATGAATAGATAGGTAGATAGATAGGTAAATAGACATAAACGAAATAGATGGATAGATAGGTAGATAAATAGCTAGGTAAATAGACATAGACGGAGAAATAGATAGTTAGGTGGAGGTAGATAGGTAGATAGGTAAATAGGTAGGTAGATAGAGACAGATAGACATATAAATAGGTAAGTAGATAGGTAGCATAATACCCACTTATGGAAATGTCTATGGGGGAAGGTAAAAAAAAAAAAAACAGTCCATGCCCATTTTTCTTCCTTGGACTTATCTTCAAGTTAAGACAGAACCAGACGATTTTTTTACCCTTTATTATCCTATTATCCGATTTATTTTTCAACCCAGTGACTCGACCAGGGGAAATCCGATGAGTCAAAGCTTAATGAAAAAAAAAATTGACAAAGTTCCCTCGTGACTACAACACACAGCAGTCATCAAGAAAGTGCTGTGGAAAGGATGTAGGACAGTTATGAAGAAGTGCTATGGAAAGGATGTAGGGCAGTCATGAAGAAGTGCTATGGAAAGGCTGGAGAATAGTCATGAAGAAGTGCTATGGAAAGGATAGAGAATAGTCATGAAGAAGTGCTATGGAAAGGATAGAGATCAGTCATGAAGAAGTGCTATGGAAAGGACAGAGAACAGTCAGGCAGAAGTGCTATGGAAAGGATGTAAGCAGGCATGAAGAAGTGCTATGGAAAGGATAGAGAACAGTCATGAAGAAGTGCAATGGAAAGGATAGAGAACAGTCATGAAGAAGTGCTATGGAGAGGATGGAGGGCAGTCATGAAGAAGTGCTATGATAAGGATGTGGAGCCGTAGTAGCACTGGCTCCCTGTCCCTCTGAGCCACGTGAAGTAAGCTGCAAAAGGACGAAAATGTGGGCCAGGTTAAGGTGAAAGAGCTATAGGGTAAATCGCTAAGTGGGTTAATAACAGGGAAAAAGCGTAGACAGAATGAATTTAGTCAAGTGGCAGGCTTTTCCTCGTCCCCCGCCCCCCCCCCTTTTTTTTTTCTTTTTCTCTGCCCGCAGTTTGGCGAGAAAGATGCGTGTATTAATTTTTCACTAACGCAAGAATAATGATGGCCCCTTCACCCCGAGGAGGTCATTTTTATTTACTTTGTTTTTGTTATAATTTTTTATTCATTAATTTTCAGTAATTTTTTATTAATTTATGTCCTTGTGGTTATTTTCCTCTTTTTTTTTATTTGTATTTATTTACCTTCATTTATTTATTTAATTATTTTATGTTGTACCGTATATGATTTTGTGGTTGTATTTAGTTATTTTATTCATTTATTTAACTGGATTCAGAAGTCTTTATTTAACAATAGGTGGAAGAAAAGATTTTTTAACACGTAGGATAGCAACGTCACTGTGCTCTGGTTTTCAGCGACGCCAGAGCCATGAACTTTTTTTTTTTTTTTTTTTTCCAAGGCAGAAGGACCAAAGGCCAGTTCACCCAAATGACGCTGGTCTTGGTATTATTTTTGTATTATTCCCCCCCCAAAAAAAAAAAAAAAAAATGCTATGTTCAAGTCCACCTGATTCAAATTTTTCAATGAACAGAGAACACCTTTAACCTGGTGGGTGGATTTTTTTTTATTTTTTTTTTCCTTCCTCTGTGCATCTTAAAAAAAAAAAGAAAAAAAAGAAAAAGGTAGATGCTTTTTGGGTGAGAATTCGCATTTAGAAGAGTTACATAGAGGCTTAGAGGCTTCAATACGTCGACGCCTTTTTCATCTCATTTCGATTTTCACTGACGATTTTATTCAAGAAAGACGTCCTAGCAGTGAAGAGGTTAATGAAAGACTCTGTATCTGAATGAGTCACAGGTACCTTCAATTCGGTGTCGCCTTTTTCACCTCTTTCCGATTTTCACCAGACAAATTTATGCAAGAAAAACGTCGGACAGTGAAGAGGTTGATGAAGACCATACACAATTCCGGATCGTCAAAATATTAGCCAGATGAAGAAAGTGAGAAGTAAACGAGGGGAGAATATTTGCCGAACTTTTGTATCTAAGGGCTGAGAAACATACCACGTCTCTCTCAGCGTAGGATATTAGCCAGATAAGAAAGTGAGAAGTGGACGAGGTGAAATATTAGGTGAACATGTACCTAAAGGCTGAGAAACATATCAAGCTTCTCTCAGCTTACAAATATTAATCAGAAGAGGAAAATGAGAATCAGAAGAGGATAGAAATGTTAGGCGAACTTTTACATCAAAGGGCAGAGAAATGTACCAAACCTCTCTCAGCTTACAAATACTAACCAGCAGAGGAAAGTGAGAAGTAGAAGAGGTGAAAATATTAGCCAGCAGGAGAAGTGAGGGGCAGAGGAGGTGACAGTATTAGCCAGCAGAGGGAAGTGAGCAGCAGAGGCGGTGAAAATATTAGCAAGAAGAGGAAAAGGAGAAGTAGAAAAGAAAATATTAGCCAGAAGGCGGAAGTGAGAAGTGGAATAGGTGAGAAGCAGAAAAGGTGAGAAGTGGAAGAGGTGAGAGGTGGAGGCGCTGGCAATGTTAAGCAATCTTTAGGTCCTAACTGTACCGAGGATAAGATAAAAAAGATAAAAGAAAAAACACACACACATGTCCTCGAAGTCAAGAGATTAATACCAGTTCCCCGCCACGCCACACTACACACACGTGCCCATCAGCTGGAGTTATGCCTTAGTGCACGAGAAGGGGGACATGTGCTGGAGGAGTAGGTTTGATAGACTCTCTCTCTCTCTCTCTCTCTCTCTCTCTCTCTTGTGGCAGTTTTGCTTTGAAACAATACCACAGAAATATTGCGTGAAAAATAATGCATCTTTCAATATTTCCAATATCATTTGACCTAAAGTTTTGGATGTGTATACTTGCTGATTCCCAAAATAATTGTGATAATGGATTTACCTTTTTTTTTTTTTTTTTTTTTTTTTTTGCTGGAGCTTGTATATGCAAGATTGTTGCCAGTGGGTAAAGAGAAGGAAAAGTTTGACCTCCCCTGAAATATATGCTGGAATCGCCCCCTGATTATTGACGGTCAGAGGTTTTCGTTTCGCCTGTCAGTTTCCCCCAAGCATTATCATCAACTCGGGGATCAAAAAAGAAAAAAAGAAAAAGAAAAAAAAGAAATCCTCCCAAAATCATGTCATGGTCACAGGAATCCACTGTCTTAAAACATCAATCCCTGGACTTAATCACACACACACTGTAAACACGTCAATCCTTACCTACCTTGAAGGGGGGCGAGCGAGATCTGGCCAGGCGATTATCAAACAAGTTCTTCCTTGGGACAAACGAACGGAGGGTGTGCTCTTTTTAGAACAAGTAAAGCAAAGAAAAAAAACACGCTACATAAGTTCTCCCGCAAAGATGGCAGGGAAGGAGCACTTATTTCACGTTTATTTCAGTGAGTCTGGGCACGATTAACAGTCCTGGAAGTTTTGGGGAATGGGGTAAGTTGTGACGGAGAAGGATGCGAGGCCCGAGCGACCGAGAGGCGAACGTACACTCTCCCTCACAGCCAAGACCACACTGCGCTTGGACTTTGACGTTTTCTCCATCTCTCGGGGTCCTCCGTCTCTCTCTCTCTCTCTCTCTCTCTCTCTCTCTCTCATTCCTCGGACAGTTGCCAAGTTGTGTTTTTTCACGGCGGATCTCACAGCCTCGCGTGTGGGGGCTCATTTATTCATTGCTTTCCGTGGCGTATCAGTTATATATGCGGTGCTTGAACTCGTTTTCAATATCAATCAATCAGACGAAACTTTTATTGCCATTCTTTACGACAGGACTTTAATTCTTGGGGGTGGATTGGCCCGAGATTCTAGATGTTGCCATTCAAAGTGCGAAGGTTTATGCTCTCCTACATTGTAATCATTCCATTAAATCCAATCGCTTTAGCCATATTCTCGTCCTCTTAACGGGATTTACGCATTTCATTAACGCAGAAAGACATCCATTCCTCCCTTGCGTAAGAATCTCGCATCTTTTTAATCCCCATCGTAAGACAGTTCGCGTCCCTGCCGAGATGCAATGGGAAGGAGAGGTTGCCATGGTAACCGAGAAGCGGGTGACTGAATGAAGATGGTTATAAAGAATGCCGACTATTTTTCAGCGATAAACAAGGCACCGTAGCAGTTAGTTATTTTTAGAAATCGTATTGTTTGGCCGTGTTTTTCAATATAGCGTTCAGTTTAGCTTGGTTTTGAAGTGTTTGCTTTCCTTATGAGTGGATATTAAAGTATATATATGTATAAAAAGTTTGAAGCAGTTTAAGCAAGTTTGTAAAAATGAGACCACAGGTGCTAATTCACTGAAGATTTTCACACACACACACACACACACACACACACACACACACACACACACACACACACACACACACACACACACACACACACACACACACACACACGAGAGGAAATTATATCAAAAGCTAATATTTTTTTCCCTTGAAGGATGAGGAAAAATGGTTGGAGAAACTTCCCACATCTGTTGTTCTTCCTGTACATCAGTATCAGAGTTCTGTCTATCTGTTTATCTATCTACCTATCTACCTGCCTGCCTACCTGCCTGCTTGCCTACCTACCTACCTTTCTGTCTATCTATCGACCTTTTTATCTTTCTATTTGTCTATATCTATCTGTCCGTCTGTGTTTATCTATCTATATTGTCTGTCAGTCTATCAGTCAGTCTGTATATATATCTATTTGCCTACCTACCTATATATCTATCTATCCGTCTGTTTGTCTACCTACCTATGTATCTATCTGTCAGTCGGGTTGTCTATCATCCAGTTCTTCACAGCCCCATCAGTAGCGTAGGAGTCCTGGGCTAGGTAATTTAGCTCTAATATTTAAGGCAAGAGTAACTGATTGACCCATCCCTTCTTGTATTACGTCAGCAATTACCCTCAACCATCCCTTGGGTGTATACCATTAAGGGAATCATCTGACCGGAGCGCCGTAACCCACTAAACCACCAGGCGTCCTTTTGTTTATATGGTTACTACCCAGCGTTGTAAATGGTGTCTTGTGCTTCCAAGAAAAAAAATTTGGCGTGTGATTCAGTGTAGAGTCACCTTCAAGAGAGCACTGCACCAGAGTAGTAGGAGTAGTAGTAGTAGTACCGTAGTTGTAGTAGTAATTGTAGTAATAGTAGTAGTAATAATAGACCCATTTTTTTTTTTTTTTATGTGACCGACTCTGGGCATAGGCTTCACCAGGACCCACATACATATGGGTCCTGGGCTTCACAGCCTGCTTTCAAGGCCCAGTAGTCCTCCTACGTACTCACACCTCTACATGTCACCATTGAACTTATATCCGTGGACTGCGGGATGAAAAATACGAATACTGATGTGATGATAGGTTTCCATGGCAGGGTCAGGTGAGGGGATTTAGGACAGTCTGTGAGGGGAAGACGAAACTTTGATTAACCCGAAAATTCTCTCTCACCTCAAACTCTCCAAGGCGCCCACACGCTCACGCCTCAGGTCACGTCCCTGCCCCTCCTCTCTCTCTCTCCCTCTCTCTCCCTCTCTCTCTCTCTCTCTCTCTCTCTCTCTCTCTCTCTGGGGAACTCTGAGCTAGTTTTATCCCCTGCTTTACTCTTCAGACACTGAACATTCATAATCTCCCTTGAGCCTACGTCGTGTATAATGTTGCTTGTTTATGCGATTATTTTCACTCGTAGGCAAAATCCCAGGCTCCTCTGAACGTGACCCCTGTAGACTGCAGGCTGAAGTTCCCGTACTGCAGTCCACCATCCTTCGTTATGAGAGAGAGAGAGAGAGAGAGAGAGAGAGAGAGAGAGAGAGAGAGATGCCGGATTCCTGTAGTTTAAAGAGAATCCGTAGCACTTGTTCCATGGCGATTTATTCTGCTGATTGCACCTTCATGATCTGTGCTGTGGTCATGTGATTTGATGTCTTGAATCTGGTGGGTCTCTCTCTCTCTCTCTCTTAGTTACTTTTTTTTTTATATCTACACTGTTTTTAAAGATTGGTAAAGGGGTTAATGACGGCTGTTATCTAACCTCTCTTTTCGAATTCCATCAACCCGCAGTGAGAGAGAGAGAGAGAGAGAGAGAGAGAGAGAGAGAGAGAGGAAAAACATCAGCAGTAATAGGAAGCAGGTAGAACAATCGCCCTGATGGAGTAGAACGCCCGAACGAAAATTATATAAGAAGATTAGAAAGTTGAATTAGAGTACCTGATCAAAAGTCAATCCTTTCACTGACATTACGTTGTTAGGTCTTCACACGATTGTCTAGAGAGCTTCTGTTTTTCCTTCGTTTCTTTCTTCTTTCTTCCAGACGCGTTTTTCTTCTTGGCTCGATTCCCTTATTATTTTCACCAATTCGCTTGAAACTTGTCCCATTATTTCCCTTTTCCTTTTTTTCTTTTTATATATATGTGCTAACATCAAGCCATATAAACACACGAATTTTGAAATCCCCTGTCTTTGTGCATTCATTAACTTGGGACTTTGCAGAGGAACTATATGTGAAGACCATCTTGCATTCCCTTGGGAGTGTTTGGAATCATGCTTTTTATTTCATTCTCGCTGTCTGCAGGTTTTATTCAGCTAAGGTGGGACTTTTGCAGCTGGAGGGAGGTGGGACTTGGGGGAGGGGAGCACTTATAACCGGAGGGAGGGACACCTTTTAGGGAGGGGGAATTTACCAACGGGAGGGAGGGGTAAGATACAGCCTTTATCAACCCCTTTATTGCTATACTGTCTTCACTTTAACTTGGCCTAAAATTGCTACCTGTAAATCTGGAATGCTGAAATGTTACACTGGATTTACACAAGAATATAATGCTAGTCACAAAGAAGTGCTGTGAGAAGGATGCTGAGCCGCAGTATTAGCCTCTTCTGCCACTTAACTACGGGAGGTAAAGTGCAAACGGACGAAAATTTGGATCAAGTTAGAATGATTGAAGTATAGGTTACACGCCTCGACTAAAGGAAATCGTCTGACAGTAGCGAAAATTAGATAAAAAATAGCCTCCTGAAATTGCTGTAGGAACGTTAGAAAGTAAAGTAAAAGGGAAGTAATGATCACAAAGTTGCTAAACTGACAGTCATGCTTTTCTTTTTATATGTTGTACCCCATCTTAGGTGTTGGGAGTTAGGGACGGGATGATGATGATGATGTACCGGCAATTTTTTTTTCTTGTGTAATGGTTTCGTCTTGTAATGGAGTCGTCAAGATTTACTCTCTCTCTCTCTGTGTGTGTGTGTGTGTGTGTGTGTGTGTGTGTGTGTGTGTGTGTGTGTGTGTGTGTGTGAAAATATTGACCTTCGTTGTCCGCGTGAATGGAGTTTTTTGGCCGAAAGTTATGGCACGCCAATATAAATCAAGCAATTTTGACTTTGCAAGGTAACAACATGTCTCAGTTGCATGCAGAGTAGGCAGGCAACATTGTGCAACATAGGCCTTGAGGAGTTACGGAATTCTTGCTTATATTTGGCGCCAGAAGTAACATTGCACTAGAAACACACCTGGCGGCATCTTGTGTGTTGCGTGGATGGCTCAGTGTGCTGGTGTGGGCGTAGGAAATGAATAAATGGGTGCTGGAGAGACGCTGATAGCCCTGACGAGACACCAACTTGCAGAGTGGAGGGCGAGCTTTATATATGGGCCACAGTGTAAATAGAGATAGATAGACAGATAAATGGATAGATAGGTAGGTAGATAGAGAGAGATAACAATGAACTTTCTGCACCTGATGTTAATTTTTCCATGCCCTTGGTGGTGCTGTAATTTCTCTTTTTTCGTTCGAGTGGCCATGTTTGTGCGGAATCACTTTCACATTTCACGCAAGACCTAATCATTAATTATAAGTGAAATTAATGTGTGTCAGTGGAGCAGGTGTGGTAGTTCTTTTAGGGTGGTGAAGCGTAGTAAGGTATGTTGATGCTGGTAAAGTGAACGCCATTGTTTCGTAGTGAGGACATGATGCAAACTTGGACATGCATACACATACAACTACAGCTACACCTTCACACACACACACACACACACACACACACACACACACACACACACACACACACACACACACACACACACACACACACACACACACACACACACACACACACACACACACACACACACACACACACACACACACACACACACACACACACACACACACACACACACACACACACACACACTCATTACATGTTTTTATGCAGGTGTGAGTGAGTCATAAGCGCTGTGCGTGTTAGTACTGTCATAATTTACCCTTCTTATGGTCAGGATAACTCTTATGATTTTAGCTGAGAGCCAGTCATAAAAGCCTTAGCGTTAGGGCCATATATATACTTAATCGTGAAATGGCAAAGTGGGATGCAGACCCTAATTATTTTACGATGGTTTTTAAAGTACATGATGACGATGGAACTTTGCTCTCCTATATGGTTGCTGACTGCGTTCTGTAATTTGGGATGCATGCTAGCCCGACTTAATAACCACAGGCTCTCCATAAATTACCCTCATTAATAGGGGTTTTGCCATCCATTTTTCGATTTAAGGTAAAGCATACGGCCTTTAAAATCAATTCAGTGTTTATTATCAGAGAAAATAGATTGCTACTCCCTCTGCAGTCAAATATTGTGCTGGAGTGACACTGGTTTTTATTGTTACTGATAAGCGCAAATAAAAATACTACCTGCTAAGATATTGCAGGTCTACAAATTTTACTGAATAACTTTAATAACACCTGCAGCACTCCTCTATTCCTCCTCCGTCTCCATCGTCATCATCATCATCATCATCATCATCATCATCATCATCCAAACCTCATTTCCCACCTAATACAGATATAGTACTTTCCTATCCTTATCCTCATCGTCATCGTCATCGTCATCGTTATCATCATCATCATCATCATCACTGTTATCATAATCACAAATAGAAACTGATCTAACTGAGGAAACGCGCCAGTAAGCTAGAGAAATGAAATATAAATGAAATGAAAAAAAAAACATGGACGATGAAAAATGAAATAGAAATGAAATATAAAGAAAAAAGTGGACGTTGACCAAAATGAAATGAACAGCAGCTCGACGAAGTAATTTTGTGAAGGATATAACTCGCAACTCGGAATGGTGGTGAGAGAAGTTATGTTAGAGAGAGAGAGAGAGAGAGAAAGAGAGAGAGGCGTAACAGGTGAAGAGAGGAGTGAGAGGGAAAAATGGAAGTGGGAGGAGAGAGATAGAGATGAGAATGAAGGAAGAAGAAAAGAAAGGTGAACGTGAGAATGAACTTGGAAAAGGAAGAAAACGAAGGAAGAGAGGAAGGAGAACAGAGAGAAAAGGTGGAGGTGGCGGAAAGGAAGAAGGGAAAGAGGGAGTAGGGGAAGGGAAGGAGAAAGGAGCTTTTCACGAAAGAGGATGAGAGAGGATGTAAAGAAAAGAAAAAAAGGGTTGTAGAGGGGAGAAGGAGGGTGAAGAAGAAAGAACGACTGATGGAAGAGAAAGAGGGAGGGAAAGGGGGATTAGGGAGAAAGAATGAGAGGAGGAAAGGTATGGAGAAGGAGGAGGAAGGAGGGAGAGAAAGAGGAGGAGGGATAGAGAAGCAGAAAGAGGCAAGGAAATGTGTAAGCAAAACCATGAGGGAATAAAACTATGTGTATTATTGTAAGCTTTAGGTGGACAGGGGGTTTCCACATCTGAAACCTACACACACTACTCCTAATATTCTTGAATTATGGGTGAGAGAGAGAGAGAGAGAGAATAGGAGGGAGGAGATTGTGGAGGGGTGGAGGGAGAAGGAGATTGAGAATTGCGAACTTGAGGGGAGATTAGGGGAGAGAGAGAGAGAGAGATGGGGGGGGGTGGAGGAAATAGTTGGAGGGAGGGAGTGAATGAGGGAACTGGAAGAGAAGGAAAAGGGAAAAGGGAGGTATGAGAGAAAAAATGAGGAAGGAGGAAATGCGAAAAGAATTGGGATTAGAGAGGGCGGAGGAAGAGGGAGAGGGAACGGGGGAAGGACGGAGGAAGACGGAAGAAAAAGAAGGAAGAGAAAGGAGAATGGGACTGGAGGAGAGAGGCGGAAGTAAAAATTAAGAGAGTGAGAGACGAGGAAGAAGAGACGGGGTGGAAGAATAAAGGGGAAGAGGAAACAGAGAGAGGAAAGAAAAAGGCGAAGGCTGTGCGAGGGAGAGTAATGGAAAATAAGAGAGACAGTAAAAGTGGAATAAGATGTGGAAAAGAGTGAGAGAGGAGAGGTAATAGAAGGAGAGAAAATGATTAACGGGAATGAAAGAGACGGTAAAAGGAAGGAAAGGAGAGATGGAGGAAAAGTGGAAAGAAGTGAAGAAAAATCAGGGGGAGAGAGAGAGAGAGAGAGAGAGAGAGAAAATTGATAGCAAAATAGAAAGGAAACTTGAAAAAAAAAAATAACCTCATGGTCAGGAGAAGTTTACTATTCTATTCCAGACGGTTTTATTCAGCTGAGAGAGAGTCATAGAAGGCAGAGGGTTTGGGGCTATTAATAAAGTCAGTATCAGAGCTTTATTAATTGAATTTTACCTGTGAGTTTTTGTAGCGCTCAATTTTTCTTGTTTATACACAGTCCCCCCCCCTCTCTCTCTCTCTCTCTCTCTCTCTCTCTCTCTCTCTCTCTCTCTCTCTCTCTCTCAATACCTAGGCTACGTCACGGACTATTCAGCCAAAATAGATCCTCGATTCGTACAAGGCTGCCCACACCACCACCACCACCACTACTACCACCACCATCACCACAACCACCACTGCTAGTACAACTACTACCACCACCACCACCATCACCAAAACAGCATAAGCAACAACAGCATCAGTTAACACCATCACTCCACTACTGCAGCCCTTATCATCATCACCACCACTACCACCACAACCATTATTGCTACCACAGTTACTATCATCACTACCATAACCATCATCATAACACATCCACCATAACCATGGCTACCACTACTACTACGACTGCCATACACAAATACCACCACAGCCACAACCACAGTTACAACCAACTCCACAACTACCATCACCACCACCACCACCACCACCACCACAACTACCACAACCACAACTACCACACCACCCCGCAGCCAGACCCCTCACATGGACCACCCAGCCTCTATGTCTTGTTTTTGCAAATAGATTTTTTTTTCTTTCTCACAACACTTCAACGCTATCATATTTCTACACCCAAACACCACCACCAACACACCAGCTGTCTCATGATCGGGATAACTCATAATACCAGGCTTTCTTATGCATCCGAGAGAGAGAGAGAGAGAGATACCACCACTACCACGACTCACTCACTCATGGTAGGAACAACTCTAGTATTATATTCTAGCTAAAACCAGACGATTTTATTCAGCTAAGATTGAGTCATAGGAGCTTGAGAGAGATCATCTCTTCACCTCGATGACGTTTTATTTTCTGTTGTATATCCTCTCTCTCTCTCTCTCTCTCTCTCTCTCTCTCTCTCTCTCTCTCTCTCTCTCTCTCACACACACACACACACACACACACACACACTGTCTCGTTTCTGCTAACACGTTTTTCCTCTCCCAGCTCCAGCACTTAGCACCTCCACGCTTGCAGTCTCGTCCCCCCCCCCCTCCCTGTCCCACCAATCCACCCTCACACACCACCACTACCTTTTTCTCACACACCATTACATCTCTCTCACACATCACTAGTATCCTTGCACACTACACTGCATCTTCTTTCATCTTTCAGTATCTTTGCATATCAGTATCTCTTTTTCACAGACCACTTTTCTTTCTCTGCACACCACCACCATATACTGTATTTCTCACACACCACTATTTCCAGTCTCACACACCAGCTTCCTATTTCCCTTACGAACTCAGCACACACACACACACACACACACACACACACACACACACACACACACCTTCTCACAACACCACACCATTTCAACAACACTTTCTACGAAATCTCTCTCACCCCTCTCTCCCTTCACATTACCCCAAGCACTTCTATACAGCAACTCCTCTGGCCTGAAAATCTTCCCTCTAAAAATACAATCTTTTCGCATTATCGCCATCCCACCATCTCACCACCACCCCCCCTCTCACACCTCGCTACCCTCAATGCAAGTTTCTCACAATAATATAGCCACCAGAGTCGGATTTTTGCAGCAGTCACAATACTCGTAACTTTTCTCACAACGTTTACAATATCTGCATTTTTCCCACAACCTTACCATCTCACAGCCACTGAGTAGTATTCTTGCTGACGTTTGTAGCACTTTTTCCTCAGCGATTTGTTTTGCATAATCTTGGTACTCTCTCGGTATGTTGCGTATACGATTATTATGTGATAAGTGACGGCGTCCAGCATTCACTCACTAGAAGTAATAAGGCGACTCCACGGTGAAGGATAAGCCAAATAGTTTCCAGTACTTCAGGAAACTATTTTGCCCCTTACTTCTCAGTATGACTTTCCAGTATCACAACACCACCACTTTTCTATCTATCTATCTATCTATCTATAGCCCGACGCCCTAATCCCGCAAAGGGTGGCCGCAGACAAAACGCCTCCAAGTCACTCTGTCACCCACCATTTGACTCCCCTCCCCCCAACTCACCCCCCCCCCTCCCTCATATACCTCTCAACTCCATCCCTCCACCTCATCCTCGGTCTACCCCTCCCTCTCCCTCCCTCCACCTCACCCACATACACCCTCTTAGTCAGTCTTTCACTCTCCATCCTCTCCACATGTCCAAACCACCTCAGTGTATTTCTCCTAATCTTTTCAACCACATCCACATCTACCCCACAACGTTCCTTCACTTCTTCATTCGTCAACCTGTCCCTCCATGTCACTCCACATGCTCCTCTCAAGTAACTCATTTCCACTGCTCTCACTCTTGACTTGTTCCCCTCTTGCAAGGTCCACGCCTCGCTTCCATACGTCAGGGTAGGGATCACAATACCATCATGCAGAGACTTCTTAACTTCCATACTCACCTCCCTATTTCTCATCACTGCTTTCAGTGTGCCAACAACCTTCCTTCCCTGCTGTACCCTTTCACGTACTTCATCCCCCAAAGTTCCATCCTTACTCATCACACTACCCAAGTACTTGAATGCACTCACATTCTCCATATCCTCACCATCCAACCTCACTGCACACTCTGTGACTTCATTCCTCTCAAACACCATAACTTTACTTTTGTTTACATTAACTTTCAGCTTCCTCCTCCTACACACTGTCCCAAATTCATTCACCAAACCTTGCAACTCCCATTCATCTTCACTCAACAATACTGTATCATCAGCAAACAGCAACACCGGAAACTTCCAAATCTCACCCTCATTCATTAGGGCCACCCCCACATCCACTGCCCTACCTTGCACCTCCTTTACAACCCCATCCATATATATATTAAACAGCCATGGAGACATAACACACCCCTGTTTCAGTCCCACATTGAGATCAAAGAACTCACTCAGCTCACCATCCACTCGCACCGTAGCCCTAGCTCCCTCGTACATACTCTTCACAGCACTCAGCAATTTCCCCTCCACTCCATATATTCTTAATACCTTCCACATACCTTTCCTATCTATTCTGTCATAAGCTTTCTCCAAGTCCATGAAGGCAGCGTACACTTTCCTTCCCTTCTCTAGATACTTCTCCACTAAACATCTTAGAACAAATATCTGATCTACACACCCTTTTCCCTTCCTAAATCCCCCTTGTTCTTCTCCAACTAGCTTCTCTGTCATATACCTAACCCTATCAATGAGTATTCTACCATATATTTTACCAGTCACACTAAGAAGGCAAATACCCCTATGGTTACCACATACTTCTCTCTCTCCTTTTCCTTTGTACAGAGGAACAGTTATACCTGATTTCCAGTCCTCTGGAACCCTTCCCTCTTCCCAAGCCAATCTACACAACTTCCATATCCACTCCACAACAATCTCACCCCCATACCTAAGCATTTCACCACACACTTCACCACTTTTAGTTTATATTATTTTTTGTATCACATATCTGTCATAACACCTACAGCTGCACGCTCACAGCTCTTTAATTTCACAATCATTATGATACTTTTCCTCTTTTCATAATGCTACTGAGATCACAATACATCTTTCTTCCTAACAACACCACGCTACACCTACACACACCACCACACTACTGTACATTTCAAAACTCGACAGTATTAGATGCTTTGGTGGTAAGTCCCTCATGGTGACTATTTTTCCGTCCTGTATAAAAATGAAATCGTCTGAAGGTAACAAGAATAAGCACAAAAAAGTGAGGGGGAGGGGAAAGGAGGGGGGATTCCGTCGAACTGAAAAGGATAAAGGGAGATTTTGTAAACATTCAGTACGACGTATTTTTCAGGGGTTGAAAAAAAGCCGTCTGAAGGTTTAATACGACATATATTTTTTCTGAAGCAAAATGAGACCGTCTGAAGGTTGGAAGAAGTGTAGAGAGATGTGATCGCGGTGATGGAAAGAAGTGTGGCCAAGGTGATGAAGTAATGCCACTAATACATGTAAGTTGAAATAAGGACAGCTCTCCTGCCAGTTCCAAGCAAACAGCCCTTCGTTAGACCCGTGACTGACAACCCCAAATGTCACCTGTCGACTGGGCGGTTACTTCAGTCGTGGCCATGTGGTCGAGAATGGCCAGATGACGGACAGTACGCGAGCTTGACCCCAGAATAAAAGCGGAGAAATGTTTGGGGATTATAATGTCTTTTTAACCCCAGCTTTATCCTGGGCTGTGGCTAGAAATATTTTGGGGCTTTATGAGTTTCGTTGAACACAATTTGATCCCGGGCTGTGGCAGGGAACACTAGGGGAATTCGTTGATTTCGTTGAACACCAGCTTGATCACCGGCTGTGGCTGGGAATATTTGGGGAATTCGTTAATTACGTTGAAAAACCCTCTCTTCCCCGTGAAAGGATGGTGGTGGACTGCAGGAGGAGGGGAACTTAAGCCTGCATTTCAGGAGACGAAACATCAACACAAAATTTATACATAGGAAAGTTGAGCATGTAGACCGTGATAAGAGTTTTGTTGGGGATCCTGTCAGAGATTGACACCCACTGCAGGTAAATCATGGGTTCAGACGAACACAAAAGCAGCGAGATAAATCGGAGTCCTTGTGTACCTGTCTGGGTTGTTTGATTAGTGAGTCTGAAACCACGAATTACCTGTCGAGTAGGTACGGGACAGGAGAGGAAGTTTCAGTTACCGTGTTGTCGAGTCAAATGCACAGATAGGGAATGTCAGTCACTTTACTCCCTGTTGTGTGTGTGTGTGTGTGTGTGTGTGTGTGTGTGTGTGTGTGAGGGAGAGAGAGTCATATATTGATAGTGAAATATACTCTCATCTTATAAATTTTAGCCATCAAGTCAGAGTGACAAGTAAAAGGGGGAGAGAGAGAGGGGGGGGGGAGAGAGAGAGTCATATATTGATAGTGAAATAACTTACTCTCCCGCAGCTCATGTATTTTAGCCATCTGGTCGAAGTGACAAGTAGAGAGAGAGAGAGAGTTAGCCGAGTATACCAAGCATCTTTCACCTTGCGAAGATTATATGAAATGTATTTTGTCTGTGTATTGATAGAATCGAGTGACATCAACGTAATCAGGACATCTAGCTTACAAATAAATAAATGAACGAATAAATAACTAAATGTGCTCGTTTTCTTTCTAAGGTTAAATTGATGAGTGACTTACCTATCCGCAGTTTTTCTGTCTCAAACTCAAAGGACGCGGCCACAAAACGATTTATATAATTAACACGTTTGTTGGGTACGCTGATTGGCACATACATAATTAGGAAGTGTAATTTGCCACGTAAATACGAAGTAGATGACTGTGTGCTTTCTCCGTCTCTTATTTTTTTTTTTTCTTGCAAACTTCACTTTTATTATATTCAGGTTTGGGGAGAATTTTCGAACTGGGGCGGCCAGATCAGGGGGTCTCAAATGATGGGCGGAATCCCCCCTGGTGGTATTTTGGAAATATTTGGCCACGGTGTTAATTACTGCGAAGAAAACAAGAGGGGGATTAAAACTTTTGGTGCCGACTGAACGTACAACACATACTGACTGATTCACGTCTACTGATTATACTGTTTTCTGAGAAGTTGAAGGCTGTAGTCTTCTGAGCTAAACTGGTGCTTGCTTTTTTGACGTGCCTGTGATGGTCTTTTATTGTAGTAGTAGTATTGGTAGTAATAGGAGTAGTAGTGGTAGTGGTAGTAGTGGTAGTAGTAGTAGTGGTGGTAGATGTAGTAGTAGTAGTAGTAGTAGTAGTAGTAGTGGTAGTAGGTTTCCAAGGCTCATCTGAAAGCGTGAACCCGGTAGACCGCAGGCTGAAGTTACCCTCCTCCCGCAGTTCGCCATCCTCACTTGGGGGGATAGGGATGGAGTTGAGGGACGTTTGTATAACCAGACAGCTCCATCACCAAGACGGAGAGATTATTGAAACTTAAGATGATACCTGATTTCCAAGACAGTGTGTTTGGGGGTTACCAATCCTGGGGGGAAAAAAAAGTTAAATTGTCGTTCTCGGGCTGAAGGGGTTAAGCCGGAAGAGAGGAGAGGGAGGGAGTTTGAAACAGAGTAACCAATCGAGCCGGCTTTCATGGTTCAGCCTAGGATTTGACAGATAGATAGCCAGATAGATAGATGTAGATAAAAATTTATGATAGATGGAGACAGACAGACAGACAGACAGACAGACAGACAGGACTAGGGGACTTTTTAGAGATTAGTTTTGGTGCGATTGTGTCCTGACATTTATACATTGCCTGAATGTGTTGTCTTTTTTTTTTTCATGTTCATTGCTATTTAAGTCTGTGTATTCTTTGTTCACTTTCATTAGGCGTAAAAATGCCATCTCCCCGTCTTGAGTGTTGAGCTATAGCAAGGATGAACACTAGAATATGATGCTTGTCACGAAGAAGTGCCATGTCAAGCGTGTCGAGCCTAGTATTGTCTTATTCTGTCACTGTGCTATGGGAAATAAGCTGTTGAAATAAGGTGATGAAGATGGTGATGATGATTCTCTCTGACAGATATTAAGATTTGTTCTGACCTCAGCTCACCCCTTCCTTAGGTAGTTGAAAAGATGATGGAAAATAATAGTAATAATAATAATAATAATAATAATAATAATAATGATAATAATAGTAATAATAATAATAATAGTAGTAGTACCATAGTAGTAATAGTAGTAGTATAGTAGTAGCAGTAATAGCGATAGTAGTAGTAGAGCAGTAGTAGTTGTAGTAATGATGATGATGATGATGATGATGATGAGAGCAATAATAATAATAACGTTAAGATGATCGTGATGAAAGTAATAATAATAATGGTGTTGATTTTTTTTTTTTTTTTTTTTTTTTACAAACTTAGCCTCATCTTGCATCGAAAGTTTGCCTACGCTGATCCCCCCAACCACATGCATAACCACCGCCTGAGAATGAGCTAAGGTGCAGCTTACTTAAGTTTGTCTCTTCATCTCATGCTTCTTTATTACCTCTGGGGCGTTAACTTTATTGCTTCAGCCTTTTATTTTTTATTCTTTCCTGGAAGTTTTGTGGTCCTTTGCATAGTTGTTTGTGGGTTGGGATGGCTTATATCAGAGGCAAAGTGGTAATAGTAGTAGTTCTGGGTGGTAGTAGTAGTAAGTAGTAGTAGTAGTAGTAGTTGTTGTTGTTGTTGTTGTAGTTGTAGTTGCAATCTCAGGCTTATCTGATGTGAACCTAATGGACTGCACGAAAGGAGGACGGCAGAAGGTGGAAATCTGCTTTATTATTAGTAAAGCATGGGAAAGTGGCACTCAAAGATCCAATAATGAGAGAGGAAGCGTGCCTAAGTGTCACTTGAAAAGAGAGAGAGAGAGAGAGAGAGAGTCTATGGAGGACGAACCCTGGGTAATCAGAACACGAGGAATACAGTGTAGTTGCAGGCTCTCCGTAGACTGCTGGCTAAAGTTGCCTTCTTCCTGCAATCCACCATCCTCCTTTCGTGGGATGGGGAAGTAGGAGGTATGTGTGCTAGGTCTGAGGCAGGATGATGATGATGATGATGATGATATATGCTTCTAAAATCCGTTTATATTTTTTCTAGATGTATTTGTAAGATGTGAAGCAGGCAGGAAATTGCATATATAATAATCCAGTTTTGCATTTCTGACAAGCGAATATATGCCCTTATAATTTATACCCCTACCGTATTATTTCACTATTTCTAGTTATGAGGCAAGATGCAGCAACGTATGTCGAATTGATCGTTTCGTACTTTGGAATATAATTGTGCTTCTGTGCTCCGTATTTCTGTGTTTCTAGGTATGTGTACGAGGTGTGAGGCAGAACACATGTTAGAAATAGGCAATCGCTGTATGTTAGAGGGAAATAGAATGTATTGGAGGGGAGAGTTGAGTGTTTGTGTTAAAGACTTCACGCTGGAAAATGAAACGGATATGAGATAGTTTCATTTTCCAATATCCCCATAAAAAATACATCACAAAGACTTCACCTATTGAGCTGATTTTTATTTTTCAAGCTTGCGAATATACACGTTAGGTTCCGTATTTCCTCATTCCTAGGTATGTTGACGAGATGTGAAGGGCACGAAAAAAAAAAAAAAAAAAAAAGTATTATTTCAGGCATGCGAATATAAGGTTCAAATTCCGTTTTTCATTATTTCTAGGGTCTTGATGTGATGTGAGAGACAGGAACAAGACTTAATGCTGTGCGTTTTATTTCGAGCTGTGTGACATAAGCTTTCTATTTCGTATTTCCTTATTTTTTTCAGTGTTTTAACGAGATGTGAGACAGATCAAGAACAACATAAGTGGTGTTATCAGTCAGATATTTAGCAGTGTTCATATCCAGTCGTGTTCACTTTCATCCGTGGTCACTTTCAGTCGTGTTCACTATCAGCCGTTTTCACTTCCTCCCAGCCCAGCCCAGCCCGGTTCGGCAAAGTTCAGGGTGAGGGGTGGAGTCAAGGTGAGGGGTTTTTCTCCTCTCGCACCGGTATGCAGGCTAAATCAGGGGCACAGAGGGACCAAACGGGGAGGGCAGGTGTGGGTGAAGGGATGGGGATGTGAGTATGTGGGTGTGGGTTTGGGTAGGAAGTTGTAGGTTGTGGGTAAGAGAGACTGTAGGGTGAGGGAGTGTGGGGGTAGGTAAAAGGGTAGATGTGTGAGTGTAAAAGGGATGGAGTTGTGGGTATGGGTGTGGGTAAGGTGTAGATGTGGGTAAGATAATGTACGAGTATGTGTGGGTGTGAGTAAGAGGGTGTAGATGTTGGTAAGAGATCGTATGTGTGGGTGAGGGCATGTAAGTTAACGTAAAGGGGTAGATGAGGGTAAGCAGGTTTAGGTAAGAAATGTGGAAGTGTGGACATGATGTACAGCCGCGATCGAAAGAAAGGACCCAGACCTTCTCAATGCCGTGGCCAGGAAACCAAGAATGGTCTGGTGTTTGGACACAGCTTCAAACCCCCTCCATTCCTCCTCCCTCCTTCCATTATCAACTACAACTGTACCACCCCCTACCCTGTTCGAGAGGTAGCCCACTCCTTTGTTTCGTGGCGTGAAGCGCGCGCGCGCGCGGACACACACACACACACACACACACACACACACACACACACACACACACACACACACACACACACACACACACACACACACACACACACACACACACACACACACACACACACACACACACACACGTACGTGACGCATTCTTACAGATGAGGACAAGGTTAGATTGAATTTGTGGCAGTTCTCCGCATAATTTATAGGAACGATGCCCACACACGAACACGCTGATAGCTCGGCATAGGACGCATAATCAGGTATTGAACATTGATGAAATTACGGCTGGGCAAATTAATGAGATCGAGCTGATGAGTCGATCAGTTGGACATAAGGTTTGGCCAGACATCCTCTTTATAGCTCGTGTTGTTATTTTTTTTCCAACATGACGGAGATTCCAAAACCCTTTCTGCCCGGTTGATGGCCAGGTGTAGTCAGACTGCAGGATAGGGTTGACTATTGCGCGTCTGTATAAACCTGGCCACATATATCGGTGCCACCGGGCGAAGGAGTCTCTCTTCAGCTCCTGCGCAGGGAGTGAAATACATAAATAAGAGGCTTTTAGAGGGAGCATGAGTGTGTGTGTGTGTGTGTGTGTGTGTGTGTGTGTGTGTGTGTGTGTGTGTGTGTGTGTTTTAGCTCTTGCTTCCCCCAGATTTTTGTTAACAGAAGGCCAGCTCTCTCCCTGGAATATTTATTAACCTACACCAGCACAAACGACAGGTCACAGGAAAATGCCACAGCGCCAAAATTGGAATTCAGTTATAGGTTATGGAATACGACGCCTTTTTATTTTTATTTTACTCTTTACGAGATTATTAAGAAAATCTCTCTCTCTCTCTCTCTCTCTCTCTCTCTCTCTCTCTCATCACACAAAGAGGACGACAACCCAAGAGGCCAGTCACCGCTAAATATCACCTGGCTAAAAGTTGCAATTTATTTAAACTCATTGACGACGTGTGTGTGTGTGTGTGTGTGTGTGTGTGTGTGTGTGTGTGTGTGTGTGTATTATTGCTATCCACAGACGATTTTATTCAGCACCTGGAAAATCTAAGTGGGTTTGAAAAGGTCTACATTAGCGGCTTCAGAACAGTGATAAATATTTTGGGGTTGTTTCTTGGGTCAGCAGACGATTTTTTTTTCTTTTAAGGGGGGTTCAGCTTAGGAGAGAAAATTAAAGCGAAATGCCAGAAGCGCCGGAGTTAAATGTCATTGTAAAAATTGTTGATTGCAAGTCCAAGGTTACTGGCACCTGCTGGGATGGAAGTCTCTCTCTCTCTCTCTCTCTCTCTCTCTCTCTCTCTCTCTCTCTCTCTCTCTCTCTCTCTCTCTCTCTCTCTCTCTCTCTCTCATAATTCTTTTCCGCGCTTATATCTGCAACGTGAACCTGGTGGAATGCAGGTTTCAAGTTGCCCTTCTCCTGCAGGCCACCATCCTCCTTTCGGGGGATAGGGAAGCTGCTGAGGGACGTTTGTATAGCCAGGTAGTTAAGCTGCCCGTTATATGGATGCCACCACGTGAAGGCGTCCCTCTCCAGGGCCATATTTAAAGTAGGGGGTAAAAAGAATCTCACCTGACCATTTCAGTAAGAAGTCATTTTTTTTTCGTTTTCTTTCTTTCTTTCTTTTTTTATTATTTCTCTTATCAGTTAACTTTATCCACTTAAACCTCTTCAGTGTGATGACGTACTCTGCATTTTATTCCGGCTGTCTTCACGTGCCTGCAGAGAGAAAGAGAGAGAGAGAGAGAGAGAGAGAGAGAGACGGAGAAAATAAGAAAAAGGAAGCTAGGAAGAAGAAGAAATAGAAGAAAATGAAACTGAAGATGAAGAAGAAGAACAAGAACATGAAAAAGAAGAAGAAACTCACCATCACCCAAACCAAGCTATAAAAAGTCCTTCTCTTACGTAAGGAGTTAAGGAAGTGGCGTAAGAAAAAAGTAAGAAAATAAAACATCTTAATTGAAGGTCCAAAGGAAGGAGTAACAGGGTTGGGTAAAGGACACGAGTCACGCCCCTTGCACGTCACTCAGGCGGTCCAGTAAAGCAGTGTGTTTAAAGATTAATTCTCTCTCTCTCTCTCTCTCTCTCTCTCTCTCTCTCTCTCTCTCTCTCTTTGCACGTCACTCAGGCGGTCCAGTAAAGCAGTGTGTTTAAAGATTTACACTCTCTCTCTCTCTCTCTCTCTCTCTCTCTCTCTCTCTCTCTCTCTCTCTCTCTCTCTCTCTCTCTCTCTCTCTCTCTCTCTCACACACACACACACACACACACTGGTTTCACCAAGATGTGTGTAACCTCTTCCATTCAAGAAGCCTTCCCCAACATTAATATATAATAATAAAAAATAATATAAACAATACTCACCCTCATATTACAATCTTTAATTACGATATTATTATTTACCCACATGATGCCAGAGTCCTTTCATCACCTAAATAAATATAAAATATTAAAAATAAATTAGTAATAAAGACAAAGTTTTAAAACATTCACAAAGTCATCCTATTAAAGTGCTTTATTTATTTTTAATGGAATTTTATCAGCTCTTTTGTTACATTCCAAAAAAAAAAAAAGGTAATGATTCTTAATATTTAAAGCCGCCCCAGGGGATCCTTTTTAAAAACTAATTCAAAAACTTAGAAATCCCCCAATTTTAAAACTCTAAGGATTGGTAGTAAAGTACTTTAAAAGAAAAAAATATCATGGACTTTCTCTTCCAAAAACCATAGTCTTTCTCTTCCAAAAACCATAGTCTTTGTCGTTCAAAAATCAGTCTTTCTCATCAAAAAATCATAGTCTTTCTCTTCCAAAAATCGTAGCCTTTATCCTCCAAGAACTGTAGTCTTTCTCATCCAAAAGTCATAGTCTTTCTCTTCCAAAAATCGTTGTCTTTATCCTCCCAAAACTGTAGTCTTTCTCTTCCAAAAATCGTTGTCTTTATCCTCCCAAAACTGTAGTCTTTCTCTTCCAAAAATCGTAGTCATTCTTTTCCCAAAACCATAGTCTTTCTCATCCAAAAATCATTGTCTTTCTCTTCCAGAAATCGTAGTCTTTCTCTTCCAAAAACAACAGTCTTTCTCTTCCAAAATCATTGTCTTTTCCAAAAAATCGTAGTCTTTCTCTTCCAGAAATCACTGTCTTTCTCTTCCCGTGCATCAGAAAATTTGGATCTTCAGAATTTAAGAACAGCCATGAGGAACCCAAATAAAACAGGGGAAAAAAATCATAGCCATACTTTTACCGTAAAAATCAGGAAAAAAAAAAAAAAAACTAACACTCTGATCAAGTAAAGCAAGAGAAAATCATAAAGCCGTTGAATCTTCGTGCGGCATAAAAGAAAAGCAAAAAGAAAAGGGATTTCCAAAATTTAAAGAGGAAAATAGAATAAATTATCCTCACTACCCTGCATAAGAAAATTAGGATTGTTAAAAAAATGGATCCCACATAAATTAGAGGCACTAAAATCATAAATTTATCTGTTACCATGCATCAAAAATATAATATTCTTAAAATTTTATAGTTTTGTGTTGTGGATATGGATGTGGTACAACGCGTTAGGAGAAATACATTGTGGTGGTTTGGCCATGTGGAGAGGACGGAGAATGAGAAACTAACGTGGAGAGTGTATGCGAGTGAGGTGGAGGGGGGGAGAGGAAGGGAGAGCCGAGGATGAGATGGAGGGATGGAGTGGAGAGGTAATGAGAACGCGATGTGTGAACTGGGGGGAGGGCAGTGAAATGGCGTTGGACAGGGTGACATTGAGGCGATTTGTTTGTGGCCACCCCTTGCGGGATTGAGGTGTCTGGCAGTAGATAGATAGAAAATTTTAAGGCCATAAGGATCTCGAATAAAATTAAGTGAGAAATAATATGATGCCATTCTGTTACTGTGTATAGCAAGAGGATAATAAATGAATATATAAATATGGATCCTGCGAAAATGAAAAATAGATCAATATCAAACGGGATCATGCGAAATAAATAAATGAATATATATATATATATATATATATATATATATATATATATATATATATATATATATATATATATATATATATATATAATAGGATCTTGCTAAAATAAAATAAAAATATGAATTTGGATCATGCGAAAACAAAAATTAAGAATTCCGAATAAAAACGAGATGGGAAGAAAAATCATAATCTTATTCTCTTACCGTGCATCAAAAATCAGTTATCAAAAAAAAAAAAATCTAAGGACCCGTGTAGTCTTCCGGGGGGGGAGGGTTAAAAAAAAATCAAATTACCCGAAGGCATTATAAAAAAAAATCGAATTACTGGAGGGCATTATAGTTTAGACAGGTATTAAAATGTAAAAGAGCCGTTACCCCTAAAAGGGTCATAATGTGTGGGTGACGGGCTGAGAGGGAGAGGGAGAGGGAAAGTGAGCGAGACGGGAGAGAGAGAGGTGGAGGGAGGAAGGAAGGAAGGAGGGAAAGAGAGATAAGTGGGAGAAGGGGAGCAAGATGAGAGGTAATAGAAGAAGGAAGGAGGAGAAAAAGAGGAGGAGGATGGAGGGCAGAGGAAGGAGGTGGAGAGAAACCGGAGGGAAGAGGAGGAGGAGGGGAGAGAAATTCAGAGGAAGGAAGAGAAGGAAAGGATTATCGACGAGGGAAAGGGGAGGAGGGAGATGGAAGAAAGATAAGGAAGAGCAAGAAATTGGATGAGAGAGAGAGAGAGAGAGACTACCTTGTTAATTTTTCACTCTTTCTCTCTCTCTCTCTCTCTCTCTCTCTCTCTCTCTCTCTCTCTCACTCACTCACTGCAAATCACCCTATCTCGTCCACTAAGGGAAATCTCATTACTTGAACCACATCCCGTTCACCTTTACTCCCGTCCTTTTATACCCACTGTTTTATCAGACGAGCCTTTATCTTATCTAACAAGGCAGATAAGAGTTGTGTGGAGCAGCAGGAATGAACTGTACTAGGACGTCCTCGAAGTGAAGCGGTAAAGGGGGATGGAGGGGGAGTAGAAGCTATAGAGGAAGGGGGTGGAGTGGGGAATAATGTCATCGTCATTGTTTTTTGTTGTTACTCCGGTCTCAGTGATAGGGAATACTCTAGATATACTCCCTTTACTCTAACTTGGCTTAAAATTGCCATCTCTCCATCTTGAATGCCATGTTGAAGCAAACGATTAACACTAGAATGCGATACTAGTCACGAAGGAGTGCTATGAATCTCTCCATCTTGAATACCGTGTTGAAACGCGAGATTAACACTGGAATGCTATGCTAGTCACGAAGCAGTGCCATGGAAAGGAAGTGTAGAGCCATATTATTGTCTTTATATCCCACTGAGCTACGTGAAATAAGCTACAGGGCGAAAATCTGGGGCAAGTTAAGGTGAAAGGAGTATGGTAATCGACGTAACTTATCAGAGAGTGAGTTACAGGAGTCTAAGTACTAACAAGGAGATAAAATAACTATAAAATAGGATCAGAGGAAACTCGTGCATATTGAAAGCAAGGACGAGGCTGAGTTGGATGAAGGTTGGGCTGAGCTTGAGGCTATGGAAACAAATTGAAGTTTGAGCAAATTTCACATATTTTTGACAGTTTATATATATATATATATATATATATATATATATATATATATTTTCACAATGCTAGTAGGAATATGATGAGCTTGCATTAGTGTAGTTTTTAAGGCCGTTGGTACCTTTATCTGTCTATATATCTATTTATTTATTTATTTTTATTTGGTTTTGCATACCACTGTCAATCGTTCACCATAACTGGAAAGAGAATTTCGTCCGTTTGCAGCTTATTTCCCCGTACCTCAGTGGCGGAATAAGACAGTGCTTCAGCTTTATTCTCCTTCCACAGCACTTCCTCGCAACTTGCACCATATTTTATTGCGTTATCTCAGCAGTCAAGATGGAGACATGTTAATTTTACGCCCAGTTAAAGTGAATAGAGTGCAGGTGAGTTTATTCAGCTAAGAAAAGAGCCATCGGAAAGAGGGGATTAGAAACGGTGTTCCATTAAGTTTGTCAGCGTTATGGCCTTCTGTATTTTTCTAGACGATTTTTATTGCAAGTTAATCGTCACACTTCAATACTGTAATTTTCCTTTTGCTCGAGCTATCTCCAGACGATTTTATTAAGCTTGGAGAGACTTTACTAGCTGACGGGGGTTAGGAAATCTCATTACCCTCTCTCCGCAGGAACGATCAAGAAGGATCACATGAAAAAGGAGGTGGGTTGAGTTGAGATGAAACAGCATTTCACAAGTTTTTTCGTTTTTCTCTCTCTCTTCTTCTCCTCCTTCTTCTTCTCTTCTTCTTCTTTTCTTCATTCTTCTCTTCATTCTTCTTTCTCATCTTCATCTTTCTTCTTCTTCTTCTTCGTCTTTCTTCATTCTTCCTCAACTTCTTCGTCGTCGTCTTCTTCCTCTTCCTCTTCATTCTTCTTTGTCTTCTTCATCTTTCTTCATTCTTCTTCTTCCCCTTCATCATCATCATATTCATCATCATCATCTTTCAATTTTAAGATGCACCAATCCCCTTGCCGACCTTCGAATCAGACTACTTTAATAAAATGCAGAGACGCTTGAGTTTTCACTACGATCTTGGCCCCGGCTGAGACTCCCGCCAAGGCATGATCCCCTCCGGTAAATGAGTCCTGGGTTCGTATTTGTTGACATTCTTGGCCTGAAGCTGTTTAGGGGATCTTTTGTGTATACCTTCGTTTTCACTCATTTTTCTCTACTTTCATCTTCCGTCATTTTTTCTTTATACTTTCATCTTCACTCATTTTTCTCTATACAAAACCTCGATATAACGGGCTTCAATAAACCGGAATTCGCTTTGATCGGACTTGAGGAACTACCGGACTAAATTTCTATATATCGGAAAAAGTCCGATAAAGCCAGAAGCAGTCCAGACTGCCTGACCACTTCAGCTATATTCACCACAATGAGGTAAATAAAAGACATGATTACCAGTGTACAGTACAGTATTATTATATATTTATATATATATATATATATATATATATATATATATATATATATATATATAGATATATATAGATTATACCATTTGATTAATGTAGTGAAGTTATAACACAGTACAGTACCGCAATGGTAGTCAAAACAGTTTAAAAACCATTCATGCGAACTGGACTAATGTCTGATATATTGGAAAAAGTCCAGGTTAGCAGGGGGAAGTCCGGATGTCGCTTTTATCGGAATTTCGCGTTTTTCGGAATGGCTTGGGTCCCAGTTAGTCAGTTATAGTGAGGTCTTATTTCATCTTACATCATTATTTCTTTATACTTTCATCTTCAATCATTTTTCTCTATGCTTTCATTTTCACTCATTTTTCTCTATGCTTTCATTTTCACTCATTTTTCTCTATGCTTTCATCTTCACTTATTTTTTTCTTTATACATTCTGTTCATTAATTTTTTACCTCCACCAGGAGGTATATGTTTATGCCCGCGTTGGTTGGTGTTTCTGTTTGTCCGTCTGTCTGTTACAAGGAGGACTCAAAAAGATATGAACGGATTTCGCTGAAAAAATTTGGAGGGGTAGTGTATGCCCTAATGAACAATTGATTAGATTTTGGTTGTGATCCAGAATTGTCTTTTTGTTCACACCATATCTCCAAAAGTTCTTTGTGAATTTCAATGAAATTTTGTGGAAGAGTGGGCCATGGGTCAAGAAAGAATTAATTAACTTTAGGGATGAATGCGGGTCCGGATCCGGATCCGGAACCAACCGATTATTATCTCCAAAAGTTCTCAGTGAATTTCAGTGAAATTTTGTGGAAGGCTGGGCCAAGGGCCAAGAGGGCATTGAAAAATTTAGGGGCGGATCCGGCATTGGCGGAGGTATGCACTCTCTAATATTCATCTGGTTCATTGTATTTTCATCTTCGCTCATTTTTCTCTGTACTTTCATCTTAACTAATGGAAAAATAGTAGGAAAATAATAGACGTGATAGAAAAATGATAGGGAAATGAGAGAAGTGATAGAAGAATGATAGAGAAATAATAGCAGTGGTAGAAAGAGGGTAGGAAGAAGATAGAAATGATCGAAGGTGATAGAAAAATGAGAGAATAAAGTAGACTGTTATAGCGAATTATAGGATATTATTAAAAATGAGTCGTGGTGGTAAATGGGTTAAGGTACTTCATAAGGGTTGAGTTTTGTCGAGTCTCTCTCTCTCTCTCTCTCTCTCTCTCTCTCTCTCTCTCTCTCTCTCTCTCTCTCTCTCTCTCTCTCTCATCCTTACCCATCAAGCACACATCTATCTCAGTCCTCAAATGAAATGAGCTTCAGGCAAATCTCACTATATATCTATCTCAATACATCCACAGATTTCCATTTCTAAGCTCATTTAGGGTGCAAGGGAACGCTCACCCCTTCCCCTGCCCCTAAAGCCTCCATCTATTTCTATCTCTCTCTATCCGACCCCCGCCCAGGATCCAAGCCAGTTTAGCTCCATCCACTTCCAAACGGATGATCCAGGAGGTGATACGGGGTGGGGTTCCCTGCGAAAGAAATACACTGCACTCACTCACTCACTCACTCATCCTCCAAGCCTTTCTATCACTGTCCAGTGTTTCCACTTCTCTTTGTTTCCATCCATTCTCAGTCGCCCAGTTCGGAATTCCATCCACATTGGTTGCTTGCGAAAGAAAAAACTGCATACACACACACACACACACACACACACACACACACACACACACACACACACACACACACACACACACACACACACACACACACACACACACACACACACCTCTCAAGCCTCGATCTATCTCTGGCCACCGTAAACGACCCACCAATTTACCTATCCCTAACCCAGCCCCTGAATTTCAACATTCTGGATAGGGAATTGGGAGAGAAGTACCCTCCATCCACCCATCCACTTATCCATCCTCCTATCCACTCCATCTCAGTTCTCAGTTAAGTTTGTGTCCAACCAAATTAATCAATATCCAGCCCAGTGTGTCTATCACCACACCACAGTCTATTTCTATCTATCTCTCTTCATCCTAGTTTGTCTGTCAGTCTATCCCCCGTTATCTCGTTGGTTAAGGTATCCCCCGACACCTCTTCCTCAGTGATTTATTTTGCTTATTACCCCTTACTGTCCTCCCCTGTGTCATTTGTATAATTTCAGTGCCATCCTACTCAGCAGAAACCAAATAAAAATTGATATTAGCCGTATCCAAAAAATAAATGGCTAAGGAAAAGGTGCTAGGGAACATCATTAACCGACCAAAATGTGGACCTTTATGCATTCAGATTTATGTCTTCATCTATATCTATCTCATTTTATCTTTCTCCTTTTATATCTATCGCATTTTATTTATCTGTCTATGTTTATCCCAGTTTATCCATCTATCTGCCCCTGTGTATCTGCCTCCATCTATTTTCTTCTGTCCATCCACTGTAGGGAGATATGACAGTAACTCTCTCTCTCTCTCTCTCTCTCTCTCTCTCTCTCTCTCTCTCTCTCTCATCACTCTTTCCCAGTTCCCAGACACATGCCAATATCACACACAAAGGCACAGAGGCGATCACACACAGAAACACTGCAATGGTAAATATTCAACCTGGTGTGTAGAGCTGCCAGAAACAGATCCACAAACTCTCTCTCAGGTGTTAGAAGGTGTTAGGAAGTCGCTAAACACAAACTAAGCTAGAAAGTCGCTAAAAATGAAGAAATAAAATCCACAGCGGTAGCTAAATTCTCTCAGGTGTTAAATGTTAGGAAGTCGCTAAAAACAAACATATCTAGAAAATTCCTAAGAAATGAGAAAAAGCAAATCCACAGCTAAACTCAATTTCAGGTGTGAAAAAGTGTTAGAAAGTCGCTAAACACATATTTAGAAAATCGCTAAAAATGAAAAAAATATCCACAGAGGTAGCTAAACTCTCTCACTCTCTCTCTCCCTCAGGTGTTAGGAAATCGATAAACGCAAATTTATCTTGAAAATCTCTAAGAAATTAGTTAAAACTTAAAATAAACCCATAGAAACTGTTGTTAAATGGTAATGCATATTGTTAGATCTGGGTCGAAACTCGCTAAAATGGCACCCCTGTGCAGCCCTCATTGCATAGAGCAGGTTGCAAGAACACGCTGAAAAAAATGAGAACAGTTGGGGGACAAAAATTTCGTTTACTACTCCACTGCATCTGCTCCACACTCAGAGCATGTCCGTCACTTTCCACCCCGGCGCATCATATGAAAGACAGTCATCTATGGGCAGAGAAACATACCAAGCCTCCCACAGTGTACAGCGTCGGAATATAAGCCAAAGTGAGAAGCAGAAGTGGTGAAATAGCAAGCGAAATTTTGTCCCCGTCTGAGTACGCATAAGAGAAGCCCAGTTACGAGATTGTGGAACTGAGCATGGCGCGACAAAGCATGGCAGAGAAGGGAAAAAATGGAAATGAATGAATTTGCATTTATTGCGCCGGGTACACCACGACACAGCTGAGTCGGGCAGGTGCTGGATGAGAAAATACTTATATATTCATTGTGTTGGAGGATGGAGGAAAGGAAGGCGAAAATTTGTATATATGCGTATGATCGAGGAAAGAGGGCTTCGGATGCGATTTATTTATATACGTTTGACTGAGGATGGGGGAAAACGGAGACAAAAATTTATGTATACTTGTGACCGAATGTAGAGGATGCATCGGAAACGAAAATTTATATATATACGAGTGACCGACAACAGAAAAAAAACGGAGGCGAAAACTTATGCTTGTGACTGAATATAAAGGGAAAAATGGATGCTAAGTTTATTATAAATTATACGTGTGACAGAGGATGGGAGGGGGGAGGAACGGAGGCGAAAATTTGCCGGCCCCGATCGGATTCACAAACGAGGCTACGATCATTTTGTCATTCTCGTAACTTACAATTTTTAGGGGAAACAAGAGAGAGAGAGAGAGAGAGAGAGAGAGAGAGAGGGGTTCTGACTTATCTTTCCTCGCTACTCCTGCAATAAAAATAAGCTTAATTCCACGATAATTATCCTCTCGTGACCAAGGATGTGTATTTCAGAAGGACGAGATGAGTGTCTATAGAACATTCGTGTCATTTGTTCTTCGTGCAGAACACAAACTGAACTACGAGAACAGAACTGATGAGGAACTTTATTCGTGTGTTCGTGACCAGGAAAGACGAAACGAAAATTCAGAGCGATTTTGAGCAAGCCTACAGAATTGTTAGCTGTTTTGAGCAAAGCGAAAATTGGCAGCGGTTTTGAGCAGAAGAAGCGTAGAGCGGTTTTGAGCAACCATAGCAAAAATTCCAAGCTGTTTTGAACAGACGATGCAAAAATTTGAAACTGTTTTGAGCAGACATCGTGAAAATTTATAGCGGCTTTGAACAGATGAGACAAATTTTCAGACCAATTTGAGCATACGAAGCGAAATTTCAAAGCTTTTTTGAGCAGAGGAAGCTGAATTTTTATGTAATTTTAAGGTGAAAACGAGAATTCAGAGCGATTTTGAGCAGACGAGACAAGTATTCCGAGCAATTTTGAGCAGATGTGACGAAAATTCAGAGCAGATTTGAGCAGATGAAGCGAAAATTTGGGGTGCTTTGGGGGAAGGGGCAGAGGAAGACGAATTTATTTATAAAGGCCGGAGATTCGCCAATAACTGAAAGACGCAATATTTACAAAGCTAACAAATTTCCCCAATTATTGAAAGGCGAGGCATATTACCAGGAAGTATTTAGTGGTTTATGAAGATTTCAATATATATTTATGAAATGGAAATATTAGGCCGACCCTCCACCACAACCACCAGCCCGCCTCGTTGTCAGTTTCTCTCTCTCTCTCTCTCTCTCTCTCTCTCTCTCTCTCTCTCTCTCTCTCTCTTTCTCTCTCTCACCCCGATTTCCACAGTATTGCGTGGCAGGGAGACTGATTGAATTAATTAGGGAAGATATATAATGCACAGAGTCGTGGCTGATCGCGTACAATAACGTGTTTCCCGCTTTATGGACAATTATCTGTCGCCGAGGAGAGAGAAAGAGAGAGAGAGAGAGACAGAGAGACAGAGAGAGACTGACTGACATGGCTTGACTGATTTATTATCCTTGCATCACAATGTCAGATGTCATTCTCACGATAGATAGACAGACAGACAGATAGAGAGAGAGAGAGAGAGAGAGAGAGAGAGTATTCTGTGAACCCCTCCCATATTCACCAAACGGGGGGCGCCTCTCCCTGCTTAAAACAATATAAAGAAGCCTCGACTGCACGCCAATGGAAACCCCCTTTTGTATCATTCGTATATACTGTATACATATTGTGTGGTAGGAGCGCCTGAAACCTTAGAGAAGTATATCCCAGAATAATTCCGCTTCAGTTGTAAGTTATTTTAATTATCATCAATTATTTAGAAGTAATGGAGGAGGGTACAGAAAAAAATTATGGTTCCTTTTCGTCATCTGTATATATTGTGTGGTATGAAAACTTTAACCCTTTGATAGATTTATTTCCAAAATTATTCGGCCTCGTATATAATAAATTTTAATATACATGAGTTATTTAGATCTGGTAGAGGAGAAAACAAAAAAAATCCTCTTTTGTCACCCACATATATATACTTTGTGGTATGGAAGCTTGAAATCTTAGAGTCTCATCCCTAAATGATTTGCCTTCGTTTATATTCTAATTATCATCACTTTAGATTAATGGAGGAGGGGACAGAAAAAATAATAATAGCAGTATCCTTTTGTGTCGCCCATATATATATTGTGTGGTATGAAAGCTTGAAGCCCTAGTAGGAGTGTGTCCCCAAATGGTCTGGCTTCGGTTATGAGGAAGATATTTCATTTACTCGTCAATTTAGAGTTAACTGTGGAAAAGTGGACAATACCTGGATACCTTGAATTGTATTAAACCACAAGTCTGTCTACATCATACATAGATATTGTGTTGAAGTTTTACATAAGCTGATAACAGAAGGAGATGTTTCAGTTTAATCCCTCTTCCCTTCTTCGCCTTCTCTCTCCTCTCCTTCCCCTCTCTTCTCCTCTCCTCTTCTCGTCTTTCTCCTCTTTTCTCTCCTCTCCTCTGTTCTCCTCTTTCCCTTCCTCTCCTCTGTTCTCCTCTTTCCCTTCCTCTCTTCCCTCTTTCCTTCACCTCTCCTCTCCCCTCTCTCTTTCTTTCTCTTCTTTCCTCTGAACAGCTTCGTCTCCTCTCCTCTACTTTATTTCCCTCCTGCCACCTTTAGACGATTTTTAGATTCAGGAGAGAATTTTCTGAAGCGAGAGTAGATATAGCCTTCATTAGCACCATCAACACTACACCATTTTCATTTAACTTGGCCTAGATTTTCGTCCTATCGCAGCTTATTTCACGTAGCTTAGTGGCAGAAAAAGACAGTGCTACGGCTGTACATACTTTCCATAGCAATTCTTCGTGACTAGCTTTGTTTTCTGGTGATAATCTCTTGTTGGAACTCGGCATTGAAGATAGAGAAATATCAGTTCTAGGCTACGTTAGAGTAAAAACAGTGTAGTAATGTTCTTGTAAATTTATCTTACTGTATCGGAAATAAAATGAAAATGTCGTGGGGCTGAAGGGGTTAAGAGAGGACTGAAATAGAAGGGAGAAGACAGGGGACTGGCCCGCATTCTCGTCGGTTAAGGAAGACCCCTAACACCTTTTCTCAAGCGATTTATTTTATTACACCTTACTGTACTGTTCTGTGTTATATAAATCCAGTATCGCCTAACTTTGCATAAATAAAGTACAAAAGGATACCAACCAGCCATATCCAGAAATAAATCGCTGAGGAAGAGGTGCCAGGGAGCGTCCTTTCCCGGGAGTACGGGCCTTTGAAGGATATATTAAACCCGAAGTCCTTTTGTGTCACGTTTATATATTGTGGTGTGTGAAGCCTTTGTTTCTTTTTTTTTTTTTAGTTGGCCCCTCAATGTCTGACCGAGTATAAGATTTTTTTTTCATTACTCATCATTTTTAGGGTTAGTATGACGGGGAAATAATGAGAGAGAAAAAAATAAGAAGGGAAAAATAAGAGACTTTGAGTTATATTTGTGGCCTCTGAGAAATTCGTACGTAAATTATCCGGATTGTTTACTCGTCAGTTTAGTTTGGAGCCCCGTAACCCACTCCACCATCAGGCGTCGATGATATGGTTACCACCCAGCGCAGTAAATGGTGTCAGTAATCGTGGGGAGATGGAAATACAGAGGGAAAATGTACGGCACCTTTAAAGATATGAAATTCGTCATCCTTTTGTGTTATATTGTGTGGTCTGAAAGCTTTAAGTCTCTAAGCTCTTTACCCCCAGAATCTGATAGAGCTTCGTGTATAAGATTTGTCTGTCTGTCTGTCCGTATGTCTAACCATCTATATGTCTGTCTGTCTGTCCGTCCGTCTGTTTGCATGTCCATTTACATGTCTATATATCAGTCTGTCTTTATACCTGTCTGTCTGTCTGCCTGCCTGTTTGTATGTCTGTCTATCTATCTATCTGTCTGTCTGTCTGTCTGTTTGTATGTATGTCTGTCTGTCTGTCTATCTATCTGTCAATTTATTTATTCTTTTACCTCATGTACAGTATATATTGTGTCGCCAGAAACTTTAAAATCTCAGAGCACTGAATCCCTAAATGATGAAGCTTTGTGTGTATTTTATTGTATTACTCGTCAGTATGTGAGTTGATGGGAGGGGAGAGAGAGGGGGAGACAGGGAGGGGAGGTAGGGAGAGGAGAGAGGGAAGGAGGGGAAAAGAGGAATAGAAGGGTTTTAGGTATATTGAGCATGAGGCCTTTTGTTGGGAAGAAATTTTATCTGTCCGTCCGTCTGTCTTTGCCTCTCTATCCATATGTATTTGTCCACGTATCTATCTATATCTATCTATCAGTCTGTCTGTCTGTTCGTCATTTTTTTTGTCTGTTTGTATCGGTCTATATGTATCTATCTATCTGTCTGTTTATCTGTGTTTAAATAAGTCTGTCTTCCTATCTATCCATCTTTATCAGTCGGGAAATTTGTTCTGCGGTTGCCACCCGTAGTAGTATATGATTTCCTGGGTTAACAGTATAAAGTCGCTTGAAAGTGGCACTACATTAAGTGAATGGATTGTGAACGCCCCCATCTACGAAATAATTAAATAAATGGATAAATAAATAAAAACGTTCATTATTCTGTCATTTAAGGGCCAACAATAGAAGAGGGTAGAGAAAAAAGACACTTCAGGTTATTAAACACTGTGTCGATACAAGAGGCGCGGCGTGCAATTGAAATGTTATGAAAAGGAGAAATGTTGAAGGGGAGAGTGAAAGGGGAGGCGGAGAGAGAGAGAGAGAGAGAGAGAGAGAGAGAGATGGGGGAGGGAACTCCGGGAAAACACAACCTTGGCATGAAAGGGGTGAGAGGAGATGAAGGGGGGGGGAGAGGAGAGGAGGGGAAAGAGTGCAGCGGAGAGAAGAGTCGGAGAGAGAGAGAGAGAGGAGGGGAGAGAGGAGGAGAAAGAGAGGAAGAGGGAAACGAGAAAAAAAACAGTAGGCTGCAGGGAGAGAAGGAAGGCAAGGCACGGGTGATGCAGGGGTAATGCAGAGGTGAGGCAAGGGTAAGGCAGAGGAAAGGCAAGGGTGAGGTTGGGGTGAGGCAGGGGTAAGGCAGGGGCAAGGCAAGGGTTGAGTCAGGGGTGAGGCTAGGTAAGGCAGGGATGATCAGGGGTGAGGAAGGGTTAAGGTAAGGCAGTTGTGAGGCAAGGGTAAGGTAGATGTGAGGTAAGGTAAGGCAGGAGTAAGAAGAGGGTTAGGCAGGGTATACAGAGCCATGCGTGGGAACAACAGCCGTAGGGGAACACAGGCTGCCTCACTAAGCTAAAGGATGGACAGGCGGAGAGAGAGAGAGAGAGAGAGTTAAGGTAGTGAGTGAGGCAGAGTGAGACCGTGTGAGACAGGGTGAGAAAGAAAGAACATCGAGACAGAGTGATAGTGAGTAAGATTGCTGAGTGCGGCAAGGTGGGGCAAGGTTAGTGAGCGAGGCAGGGTGCGACAGGGTGAAACTGACTGAAAGATTGTAAGAGTGAGGAAGAATGGCGACGTGAGACGGAGATGAAATAACGCAGGAAAACGTGCTTAGAAGACAGTGTGAGGCAGGGTGAGGCGGGGGTGAGGCAGGGTTAGACAGGGTGACAGGGTGGGATAGGGAGAGGAAGAGTTTGTCTAAAGGGCGTGTAAGGGAAAGAGGGGGGAGGAGAAATGAATATGTAAAAGAACGTGTAAAGGTGAAAGACAACTTGAGAAAAAGAAAAGAAATAAAAAAATAAATATAAAAGGATGTATAAAAATAAAAGACAACTAAAACATAAATAATAAAGAAATAATAGAGGAATGAAAAGCAAAAACTGGAAACATATAGAAATAAAATACAGCAAAGACAGGGCAGCAGGGTATATGAACGAGGCTTTTCGAGTTGCATTGTAAGGCGTAATGCCAGTAATTGCTGCTACTGTCAACACATAAAATTCAGGATATTAATATTCATGACATTATAATGATATCCACGGCAGGTTATTACTACGGTGTCCAGTGGTAATGTCAATAGAATAGTTGTGTTTCACTTCTTTTTGCTCTTGTGAAATCAGTGTGTGTATTTTTGTCGTCTCTCTCTCTCTCAAGTTCGTATAAAACTTGATCCCAGTAGATTGCAGGCTGTAAGTGCCCTTCTTCTTCAGCCCACCATCCTCCACTCGGGGGATAGGGAGGGAGTTGAAGGACTTTTGTATAACCTGGCAGTGGTGCCGCCCAGATATATCAGTGCCACCAAGTGAAGGCGTCTCTCTCCAGTACGAGATGTGTGCTAAGAAGGGTATATGTGCAGGTGGGAAGGGGTGTTGTAGACCAAGAACAAGGTAGATGAACATGGTAACTAAATGTGTTGAGAGAAGTTTGGTGATGATGATGACGATGATGATGATGGCGGTGATGATGGTGATGGTGATGGATTTCCCCTCATACTGTATAAATAAATGCGTTTATATTACAATGTCTGCCTTCTAAAATCAACACGTGTTTCATTCTCTCATTACCAGCAGCGTCGACGACAAAGCTACGGACGCAAGTGGTGAAACAGGCAATACCTATATGTTCAAATACGCGTTTTATATGATATCGTTTATTTACTTGCCGTGTGTGTGTGTGTGTGTGTGTGTGTGTGTGTGTGTGTGTGTGTGTGTGTGTGTGTGTGTGTGTCGGGGTTCAGTGATCAGCGCATGTTGTACTGATTGTTTGGTTTGCCTTTGAAGATTGAGTATATATATTTAATTAATATTGTTTATTTTTATTTAGTTATGATGATGATGATGATGATGATGATGATGATTATTATTACTATTATTACTATTATTATTATTATTATTACTGTTACCGGTATCATCATCATCACCACATCATTATTATTATCATTATTATTACTATCATCATCATCAATATTATTATTATCTTTATATTTATTATATATTATTATTATTATTATTATTATTATTACTTTACACGGAAAATGTCGTTGCAACATAAACATTCGCGGAATCTAGAGCAAATGTCTGTTATAATTATGAGTTTCTTCTGGTTTATTCAGTACATATGCGTTAATGATACAACCCAAGCATGTATTCAGTATGGACGGTGGGCAGTAGTGATAAACTGGCCACATGTGAAGGTCAGACTCTCCTCTCTCTCTCTCTCTCTCTCTCTCTCTCTCTCTCTCTCACACACACACACACACACACACACACACACACACACACACACACACACGTCCAACTTAACTGTTCTCTTAGGCCCGGCAGTCCTTCTACGTGCCACAAACCTGCACGTGTCGACTTTGGCGCTAGAACCCACTGTCTATATTGAATCCATGCTAGAGCTGTCTCACTCAGGATTTGTATGACGGTATTAAAGGTGTCAGGTGTTTTAGGGTCGTGTCTATTGGTCGTATGGGGGATCAATAAAGTCTGTTTTTAAGGAGATTTACACCATCAAACCGTTCTTCCTTGCCCTCGTCTGGGATTCGAACTCGCGTCCTTTTAGACAGCAGACAGCCTCCCTTACCACTTGACCATCACCTGCCCTATCTATCCCTCCTGCTTTCCATATTCACCCAGCTCTCATAACCTCACCTGCATAGTCAGTCTTTCACCTTCCATTCCCTCCATAGACTAACCCACTCGACGTACTCTATAATCTTCCTACATCCTCCTCCTCCTAAGTACCACAGTCTTCTCGGATCCTTTCCCTTGTTAGTAAATCCATTAATTTGTGAATGTTTGAGTGAAGGAAGTTATGCTATTTTCATCTTAACTTGGCCCAGATCTTCGTCCATCTGTAACTTACATCACGTAGCTCAGTGACAGAAGACAATACCACGGCCCTACAACCATTTCCATAGCACTTCTTCGTGACGAGCACCATAGTCTAGTGTTAATCTGTTTGCTGCAACACTCCCTTCAAGATGGAGAGACGGTAGTTTTAATCCAAATTAAACAGAGTATTGTGTCACAACTTCAGAACGATAATGTGTTTAATATTTCACTCCTGCTACCGTCAGACGATTTTGCTCAGCTTATGGGTTACCTCTAGGCTACTTTTTATTTGCCACGCTAGACGGTTTTTCAGACGATTTGCCTAAGCGTTAAGTGAAGGGGGTTTAAGCTGTGAGGAGGGGGTTGGGTAATGTGGTGTTGGGTAGCGCGTTGTGAAATGTTGGGTGTGGTAGGTGTGTGTGTGTGTGTGTGTGTGTGTGTGTGTGTGTGTGTGTGTGTGTGTGTGTGTGTGTGTGTGTGTGAGAGAGAGAGGGACAGTGAACCTAGAGAGTGTGGGCTGACTCTCTCTCTCTTTGTGTGTGTGTGGTTGGGTGGGTGTGTGGGTGGGTTTGTGGGTGGGTGGGTGGATGTGCTGTAAATGTCATTGTGCGATAATGAAATAATAATAGTATATGTAGAGAATAGCAACAAAAAAGATTGTTTAAGCAATGTTTTAATCTTTGTTCATTATGTGGTAATGTGGTGTGCATCAGAGGTTGTACAGTAATGCGAGCATGGTGTTTATGGTGTGCTGTGTTAGGCTTTATGGTGTGGTGAGATGTGATGTGGTGTGGCGTGGTGTGGTGAGATGTGATGTGGTGTGGCATGGTGTGGTGAGATGTGATGTGGTGTGGCTTGGTGTGGTGAGGCTTGGTGTGGTGAGATGTGATGTGGTGTGGCGTGGTGTGGTATGGCATGGTGGGGTATGAAGCATAGTGACTTGGAGTGGCATATGGCGGATTAGCGTCGGTCGTCAGCCAGGATGCCGCCCAGAGGTTGAGGTCATTGATGAGCCGCCATTCACGAAGTCCACAACTGCTGCTCCCTCAACCACCCCAACTGTCGCCGCAACTTGTGACTTAACGAGCCATTCACACGGACTCCCACAACACACACACACACACACACACACACACACACACACACACACACACACACACACACACACACACACACACACACACACACACACACACACACACACACACCAACGCTGAATACTCAACGATGCAAAGAAAAATAGTTTGACACTCTGCATCTCTCTGCTTCCTGGTTGCTGAAGGAAATTATTAACAACTCTCTTCTTCCTGGGAAATTATACTGGCTTTCTTCCTTCTTCCCGGAAAATTATATTGGCTTTTTTCCTTCTTCCTGGGAAATTATATTGGCTTTCTTCCTTCTTCCTGGGAAATTGTACCAGCTTTCTTCCTTCTTCCTGGGATATACAAACTCTCTCTTGGTTCAGACAGTACAAGAAAAGTATAGGAATCTTCATCCTGGAAAAAAAATAATAGTAGTTTTCTTGGTTTTCGCATGTCTTTAAGAAAAATTACATTGCCACTTGTTGTCTTAACGAAGTATTCACGCAAACTCACACCCGCACGCACTCGCACGCTGACCCTCAACACGCAACGCACTCAGCAGAAATTATATAAACCTTCTTCCCGTTTGCTTAAGGAAGGCAGCAACTTCCTCCTCCTTCCTGGAACGGTTTTATCAGTTTGCCTTCCGAGAGTCTGAGGAATTAAAGGAACGGGCTTCTTCCTTTTAGTCAGAGTGGGATGGATTCGTGAGCATTCAGGAAAATTATAGACGTCTTAATGGTAACCGTACAGATTTTATTATTATTATTATTATTATTATTATTATTATTGTTGTTGTTATTATTATTATTATTATTATTATTATTATTATTATTATTATTATTATTATTATTGTGGTCGTTCAAGAAAATAATATTCGTTGCTTGTACTTCCAAAAGTCTGTCCACCTTAATTTAGCATAGATATTCGTCCTTTTTTGCAGCACACTACTATAGCTCAACATCCTTCCCTTAGCGCTCTTCGCAACCAGCATCATATTCTAATGCTAATCACAAGTTACAGCTTCGAATTCCCTATGTAAAGGTGACAGTTTTTGGCCATGTTAAAGGAAAATGAGTATCAGATGTTGTAACAGTCCAAAATCTCTTACCTATAGTAGTGTATTTAGTATGTTTAGAATATTTTTCCTATGATTTTATATAGTTTTGGGGTATTATATTTTGTAGGCGATATAACCATTCTCTGTTGGCCTTACTTTAAAAAATCTAATTATTAATGGCTCTAGATGATTTTATTCCGCTTGAGAAAGGTGCCCCAGTAGCGACTGGGCCAAGATTCGGGGTGGTCTAGTGAAGTGCGGCAAGGGTCGGGGTGAAGGCCATGTGCTGGTCGCTGGGTAGTTTTGGATTACTTAAAGCCATCAGGGACGTGGATCGGTCCCCTACACATAAGAAGATGAGTAGGATTAGGTATTGTTTGTTTTATTCTTACATCGTCTCATCTTATCTAACCTCACCTAAACTAAATGAGCTTAACCCAGCCTCACCTCACCATTACCTCACCTGATTTCATCTCAGCTGACCTACTCCAACCTCACCTTACCGCACCTAATATAGCCGTACCTCACCTCGTCTCTCCTCCGCTCCCCACCCCTCCTCTCCTCATCTAACTTGACCCAACCTAGGTTAATCTAACAATATCCACTGCACCTCTCACTCTTCCGTACACGGTGAAACTGCATCGCTTTCTTATCATATGTCATCAGGCAGTAATTTCATCCTCTCCTGTGCTGGATTAAGCAAATGTTGGCACAGATGTGTGTTTGACCTGAACGGGTTTTTATCAAGCACTGAATATACCTTCTCCCTCTCCATCCATGCCCTCCTTAGTAGTAGTAGTACCGGTAGTTGCAGCCCCTGCATCATTGGAATGGGAACCCAGTGAACTGCAGGTTAGAACTGTCCTTCATTCTTAGTCCACCATCCTTTGGGGGGATAGGGAGGGGACTGAGGGACGTTTATATAATTGGGTAGCTCCACCACTCGGTCATGTCGATGCCACCATGTGAAAGCGTCCCTCTCCATCCCTGTCCTCCCTATTTGCGTTAACATTCTCAGCCTCCATGACTCACTCTCAGCTGAGGAAAGTCGTGTGGCTTTAGATGTAACTTAATACTCTATTTGTCCCTACCATAAGAAGGTAAAGAAAATGTTGATAAATATATTCGTTAGACATTTTTTTTTTTCTTCTTTCATCAAGCCGTGGATATGCACCTCCTCCCTCGCCATGCACGTCCTCCTTACCCCATAAAGGGCCACCGCTTCTAAAGATTTATGATATTTACTGAGAAGTCCTTACTGCATTTGACTGAATTTACTGAGCATATCCTTGACGGTGACCCGGATCTCAAAAGTCGTTGTTAAATTTTACTGAATCTACTGAGCATAATTTTGTGTACTGCTCTGAATCTTAGAAGGCCATGGTAAATATAACGGAATCTACTAAATATGTTATTATGTGTTGACTTACTCTTGGAAAGCCTTGTTTAATTTAGCTGACTACTGAGCAGAATACTGTGTACCAACTGATTCTTGGAAGACCTTGCGTTATTTATCGAATTTACTGAGCATACTATTGTGTGTTCGACTGAATCTAGAAGACCTTGGTAAAATTCACTGAACCTACTGAATTTATTGTTATGCGCTGGGTCTATGAAGTCCCTGCTAGCTCTTAGTGAATTCACTGAGCATATTATTCTTGTCTTAGCCTGAATCTTAGAAGTTCATGCTAAATTTCACTGAATCTGCTGAACCTGTGGCTGTGTGTAGACTTAGATCTCTGAAGGTCTTGCTGAATGTCACTGAATTTACTTAGCATAATACTGTATGTTGACTGAATCATAGAAGGCCTTGTTAAATTTCACTGAATCTACTGAACGTATTCCAGACGCTGACCTTGTACTCTGATGACATTGCTCGATTTTACTGAGCTTAATGAACCTATTACTTCTTACTGACCCTTGCAAGGGAGAGAGAGAGAGAGAGAGAGAGAGAGAGAGAGAGATAGAGAGAGGGAGGGAGGGAGGGAGGGAGGGAGGGAGGGAGGGGGGGGACGTCTTTCACCCTGAAGGCGTTAAGGAAGGCCACATCTTATCCCTCCCGCTCAAAAATCTTTCCAGAGCTACACGAGATTATTATCATTATTATTATTATTATTATTATTATTAGGTCGTACCAAAAATCAATAAAGAAATGAGTTAACAAAGAAAGAAAGAAAGAAAGTAAATTAATAAATAAAAGTAAATATTTGTAAATCTGTTGTCGAATGCACGTATCTTGCAACCTTGTCAATAATTTTGTACACTGACAAAGAGATTCGACACTCATCTCAAAACATCTCTGATCCATTGAGCATGTTGTTCCTGAGTAATTTGTTTGTTGACCTGGGATTTCTAGGCCAAATGGGGTCAAAGGTCAAGATGAACTCTGAGTATGAGGATGGAATCGAGCTTGGAGATGTATTATAAGTGACAGGTAGCTTCGAAATACCTCTCTCTAAGCGATTTATTCTTATTATACTTATTTTTTTTATATTATATATTTCTAGTTTCGACAGAGACTCCTCTACTAACGTACAGGAGGATGCTTAAGTGAACGGTGCAAAATAAATCGCTAAAGAAGAGGTGTTAAGGAGTCAAAACCCACCTGTGCTACGGCTCGTACTGTCACACATATTGCCCGAGTGTGTGGATTGGATTAAAACTAAGATAAAAACACCCAGCTTCTTTCGGTCACATCCTTCACACAACATCTTTCACTGTTACCTGTTTCATGTCTAGCGCTGAGATTGTAATGCCCAGAACATGATATAAAAACTCATCAACCTAGCCATATTTTTTTTTTTCTTAATTTTTGGGCGTGTATGGTGGGTGGGATGAACTTTTGTCGGAGTTAATATGGATCATCACTATCATCATCATCATCATCATCATCATCATCATCATCATTATTCTTCTTCTTCTTCCAGCTTACCTACACAATCGAACACTTTATCCTCAGCACTATTCTCACCTCAGCATACCTACGCCGCAAACGTAGCATAATTGCCTCATCTCTTCAAGCTAATTTATGGGTTGCTTATAGAGAGTGTGTGTTTAAGTTTGCATCATACACGTGTAAAGGTCAAACAAACACTCGGCCCGATATATTTAGTTTTGTTAGTGAAGTGGGTGTTTTTAGCTGTTTTTGTGGGAGGAAAGGTGTGTAGGAGGGTGATGCGTGCTTAGTTTCCGTGAGTTGTTGTTGTTGTTGTTGTAATCCTCCTCCTGATTTACATGCCTGGATTTTACACCACACCTCGATGTAAGAAAGTTGGATTGTGTACCAGATACGTTACTTCAACCCCTCTCATGGTTGGCACAGCTCTACGTGGGATACTTGAACATGTTTACGATCAAATCCCCGTAATAACTCTGTGTGTGTGTGTGTGTGTGTGTGTGTGTGTGTGTGTGTGTGTGTGTGTGTGTGTGTGTGTGTGTGTGTGTGTGTGTGTGTGTGTGTGTGTGTGTGTGTGTGTGTTTTGTAGGAAGAACTGGAAACATGGAAAGTTTCTACTCATTCTTTTTAGTCTTTTCATTCTACTCTTTCCTTTCTACCCTTTTCTTTCAACTTTTTTCATTCCACTCTTTTTTTCTACTCTTATGTTTTCCTACTCTTTTCTTTCTACCTTTTTCTTTCAACTTTTTTCATTCCACTCTTTTTTTCCTACTTTTTTCTTCCTACTCTTTCCTTTCTACCTTTTCTTTCTACCCATTTCTTTAGCTGGGAGTGAGTCATAGGCACGTGAGAATGTTGATAATGTTTAAGTGTGTCTGAATGAGGAGTGAATCATAGGAGCCTGAATGTTAATAATGTTTGCGTGTGTCAGATCATTCCAAGCAGTTTAAAATCTAGGTTAATTGCCTGTTTCTTTTTTCGTGTACAAGTGACATTACGGAAATTACCACTTGGCAATTGAAGAATGACATGTCAGTTCAGTATTATATATATATATATATATATATATATATATATATATATATATATATATTCGTCTTGTTTCATGGGTCTTATATATTAATTTTCTTTCGTTTTACCTCTTCGGCTTGTCACACACACACACACACACACACACACACACACACACACACACACACACACACACACACACACACACACACACACACACACACACACACACACACACACACACACACACACACACACACACACACACACACACACACACACACACACACACACACACACTTTTCTAGTTCACCCACTTACCCGTTGACCCTTTCACTCTCCTACCTGCCCACATGTACACCCACTCTCTTACTTAACTTTTCACCCACCTGCTTAAGCCCTTCGACCTCACCCACTGCCCACACCCATTGTCTTTCTCAAGCCTCCACATACCTACCCACACACTCCCTCTCTCAAACATCCATCCTGACTTGACTATCCATGTGCTCCTCCACCCCCCACCCACCGTCATACTCAAACTTTACCTGTCCTCCTGGGTATGCGGCGAGAGCATGTATCCGGCTCAGGGAAGATGGACGCCCCTGCCCTGCATAGTCCTGAGTCACCCTTGGGCAAGGTGTAGCACCCGTTAGCCTGACAAAAAGATTGTAGGTGGATGGTTACCACCGTCCTGGGAGGTACTGCCATGGGAGTGACGTGGGGTCAAGGCCCCGTAGCTGGCCTTGCACAACACTCCCAGGCCTGGAGCTCGACCACATTTACCAAGTAGTCAAAATCCGGGCTGTAGACTACCACTCATACATATCTCCTATACACAGCTTATCCTCTCTGGAGCTATGTCTCCTCCATTTGCTCAGCACCTCGCCATGTGGAAGGACCCTGTTCCGACTCTCGCGAGGTGTACTGTCTGCCACAGGAAGGCGTCTGCATGTTTGTTGTCAGTGGGTCCGCTCAGCCAGACAAGCCAGAGTAGAGCAATAACAACAACCTATTCTTTTTCCTCCGCGACACTCCTTCCCCCAGTGCTCATTCGCTTACCCACCCACTTTCACATCCATTTTCGCACCCTCTCTCAAACTCAAGCTTCCATCCTTCCTGCCATTTCCACTCCCACCGTCCTTCCTCTCACTCCACCCACCCACTCCCCAGCTTAGTTACCCAGTTGTCCACTCATCCACTCCCACACTCCCCGACTTCCACTCCCACACGCACATTCCCCCACTCCCTCCTCCACCCCCACCTCACACTTCCCCCAACCACTACCTCTCTCCTTCACCCGCTGTCTCATCCTCCATCCACTCCGTTCCCCACCCACCCACTCGCTTCCCATTCACCCTCCACGTCTCCCTCCACTTCCACCCTCCCACCCTCTGCTCTCCCTCATCCCATCCCCAACTCCCTCACTCATTCCCTCAGTACCCCACTGGCTCCCTTACTCCCCCATCCTCTCTCTGATTCCCTTACCACTCCCACCAACCCCTCACCCCTCAATTCCCCATCAATCTCAGCCTCTTCTCGCACCCACTCCACCACTCCCCACCCAATTACTCAACTGTCCACCCATCCGCCCACCCGCCCACGCCCACGCCCACGGTCCAGGAGGCTGTCCGGATGAAAGATCACCTGAGTGGCCGCAAATCTTGGAGCTCCAATCCCACTCACGGGACACATCCATTTTGCCACGCCGTAACAAAGCAAGGAGAGAGAGAGAGAGAGAGAGAGAGAGAGAGAGAGAGAGGTTCACCTTCTCTGTACCCGCACTGTGTTAACCTCTCAGCCTCCTCTCGTGACCCCTATTAATACGTCACTTGTAGTCCCTTTAAATACGTCACTTTTGCAGTCCCTTTAAATATGTCACTCTTGCGGCCCTTTAAATACGTCATTATTGCAGTCCCTTTAAATACAGTACGTCATTATTGCAGTCCCTTTGAATACAGTACGGCATTATTGCAGTCTCTTTAAATACGTCACTCTTCCAGTCCCTTTAAAAATATCATTCTTGCAGTCCCTTTAAATACGTCACTTGCAGTCCCTTTAAATACACCATTCTTATAATATTCTTGCGGCGGCCAGACGATTTTACTCAGCTTAGGAGAGACTCTTCGATCTGGAGGGGTTAGACAGAGCCTTCATTAATCCCCTGCCAGCTAGAGATTTCCCCGAGTTGGATAGTAATAATAATAACAGTAATAATAATAATAATAACAATAATAATAATGATAATATCTGGTGGTCGTGTTATTATAAAGAAGTTAATAATCATCGTGGTGAAGCGGTTAACCTGTTCAGTACGAGAGGTCTTCCCTAAGCTGAAGAAAACCGTCTGGCGAGATAGATTGTCTCTCCGTTTATCTATCTGTATCTACTGTCTGTCTGCTAATATTGATCAGCCATTGTATATATCTGTATCTCTCTCTCTCTCTCTCTCTCTCTCTCGTCAAGGACTTATGTTATTTCTGTTGTTGTTGTTATTGTTGTTGTTATTGTTGTTATGGCTTCAGGCTTAGATAAACTTTAAACTTGTGTGCCACAGAAATCCAGCCACTTCAGCCGGATGTTCCCAGAGATATTTTACTGAGGTTTTGTTGAACTATTGTTTGGGTTGCGAGAGTGCTTGAAGTGAGTGTGTAGTGAGAGTAAAGTGCTTGAAGTGAGTGTGTAGTGAGAGTAAAGTGCTTGAAGTGAGTGTGTAGTGAGAGTAAAGTGCTTGAAGTGAGTGTGTAGTGAGAGTAAAGTGCTTGAAGTGAGTGTGTAGTGAGAGTAAAGTGCTTGAAGTGAGTGTGTAGTGAGAGTAAAGTGCTTGAAGTGAGTGTGTAGTGAGAGTAAAGTGCTTGAAGTGAGTGTGTAGTGAGAGTAAAGTGCTTGAAGTGAGTGTGTAGTGAGAGTAAAGTGCTTGAAGTGAGTGTGTAATGAGAGTAAAGAGCTTGAAGTGAGTGTGTGTGAGTGTAAAGTGCTTGAAGTGAGTGTGTAATGGGAGTAAAGTGCTTGAAGTGAGTGTGTAGTGAGTGTAAAGTGCTTGAAGTGAGTGTGTAGTGAGAGTAAAGTGCTTGAAGTGAGTGTGTAGTGAGTGTAAAGTGCTTGAAGTGAGTGTGTAGTGAGTGTAAAGTGCTTGAAGTGAGTGTGTAGTGAGAGTAAAGTGCTTGAAGTGAGTGTGTAGTGAGTGTAAAGTGCTTGAAGTAAGTGTGTAGTGAGTGTAAAGTGCTTGAAGTAAGTGTGTAGTGAGTGTAAAGTGCTTGAAGTAAGTGTGTAGTGAGTGTAAAGTGCTTGAAGTGAGTGTGTAGTGAGTGTAAAGTGCTTGAAGTGAGTGTGTAGTGAGAGTAAAGTGCATGAAATGAGTGTGAAGTGAGAGGAAAGTGTTTGAAGTGAGTGTGTAGTGAGAGTAAAGTGCTTGAAGTGTGTGTGCAATGAGTGTAAAGTGTATGAAGTGAGTGTAAAGTGCATGAAGTGAGTGTGTAGTGAGTGTAAAGTGCTTGAAGTGAGTGTCTAGTGAGTGTAGGTGCTTGAAGTGTGTAATGAGTGTTATGTTTGAGATGAGTCAGTGTGGTGTGAAATTAAGTGCTTAAGGTGGGTAAGTGTGTTGTGGGGCAGAATGAGAGTGAGAGCACAGTGGACGGACTGTGAGTTGTTGTGTTGGCATTAGGGTGGAGAAGGGCAATGGCCGCAGCGTAGTCTGACAAGGTGAACTCGTGTGTCGTAAGCCCGTATTCACGTTAGCTCAGGAGGCATTGTAACACCTTTCCATGTGCCATTAATTCTTGCATATTACATCATGTTATTCCCTTGAATGTTAGTCATAGGGTTTGGTATCAACAGTTTAGGTGAATAATTCTGTCTATCAGTTTGTCTACTGTATCTATCCATTTGTCTGCCTGTTTCTCTCTCTCTCTCTCTCTCTCTCTCTCTCTCTCTCTCTCTCTCTAGATATATATATATATATATATATATATATATATATATATATATATGTATATCAATCTATCTGTCTGTCTATCGCCAGACGCCTTGATCCGGCACGTAGTGGCCACAAATGAATCGCCTCCATGACAACCTGTCCTCCGTCATCAGGTTGCCTTTTCTCCAACTCTCATCCCCTCTGACATATACCACTCCAGCAGTCTCTCCATCTCGCCTTCAGCCCCCCTCACCCTCCCCCTGCCTCCACCACCTCACTCATAAGCACTCTCCTAGTCAGTCTGTCATTCGCCACTTCAAAATTATCATGTCATGTGCCAAAATAAATCGTTAAAAAAGAGGTGCTTGGAAGCCTCCTTAGACGGTCCTTGGAAGATAGTATATTTAAGGAGGAGGCTCTTGAAGGATACTACTTACCTGAAGATTGTGGATACCTGTGGTGTTTGTTTGTTTATGTAGTTTGTGTAGTGTAGTGTTTAGTCGGGGAGTTTTTAGGACCTTTTCTGCATGATAGAGTTGTTCGTTTTCTTTTTAATGTTTTGTGGTGGAATGTAGTTCAGGATGTATTGACAAGGATGCTCGTGTGTGTGTGTGTGTGTGTGTGTGTGTGTGTGTGTGTGTGTGTGTGTGTGTGTGTGTGTTTTACGACGTGAGATATAGGGGAGACGCTTGCTTACGTTTTATAATTCGAACTGTTCTTCTGAGATAACACTTATTTATATTAACTTCGACAATGTATACACTGTCCAAGCTACAATGCCCATCTTCACAGCGTATATTACCCCCGCCCTGTTACGCCACCCATCACAATTCCAGCCAATCCCGCCCAATCCTCTGCGCCCACCCCACCCTTTCTCAACATCGAATGCTTAGGAGAAATCTGTAGCCTAATCTTTCCCACCAACAGGGATAAGATTTTAGCTCTCTGGCTGAGGAAGGTGGTGTCCGGTTATAGAAAGGTCGTCTGTTGTCTTAAGTGTCGCTAGTTCGATCTCAGGCTGGGATAGGAAACAGCCTCGTGAATCAAATTTCTCTCTCTCTCTCTCTCTCTCTCTCTCTCTCTCTCTCTCTCTCTCTCTCTCTCCCTTTTTTTTTTTTTTACAGACTTAATTGATCTTCCAAAAGACTCGCAGACATGTCATAGAAACACCCCGCCAATTCCAGTGCACTACTCCTAGATGACACGGCCCTAGCATGCTTTCAGTACGGTTGGTGTGTATTAGTGCAGAAATGGTGACATGTGAAGTTGTGTGGCATATGGGAGGACTGCCGGGCCGGGCCTAAGGGAACAGGTTATAGATTCTGTGCACAAAGTCGGTCTCTCTCTCTCTCTCTCTCTCTCTCTCTCTCTCTCTCTCTCTCTCTCTCTCTCTCTCTCTCTCTCTCTCTCTCTCACACACACACACACACACACACACACACACACACACACACACACACACACACACACACACACACACACACACACACACACACCTGCATTCATGGCGTTGGAGGGCTTGAAATAGCACCGTGAGGCAAAGATTAGGAGAGCAAACGGAATAATAGAGGGAAAAAATAATTTCATCAAAGTTTCCCCTGGTCGAGGTTCTGAATATATGGAAGAGAATTAGCCTGAGGAAGGAGGAACTTTTGTTGAACTTGGGGTCGAGAACTTGAGAGAGGAAAAAAAAAAAGAAAGAAAAAAGACAGCAGACCCATCCAGCCAGCCTCCTCCCGGCCGGAAAAGTTTAAAGGGAGAGAGTGAGAAAGTGAGATAGTGAGAAAGAGAGTTTCTGGGGTGGGAAAGGAGAAATTAAATCCGCCGGTCGTATTTTTTGCCCCCTTGGCCTCTCACGCCTCCAATAAAACCTATACTGAAGAAGCTGATAGACTGCTTTCTCACTTTCTCTCTCTCACTCTTGGTTTCTCTCGCTCATTCCTGGTCTCTCTCTCTCTCTCTCTCTCTCTCTGAACTGGGCCATTCCGAGAGGCTTAATATTATTTCGCGGTTGCATGAAATTCGATTAACCTTAGTTATTTGCTTAGTATGAATCTCCTTGGTTGCTAGTCAGTCAGCCCACCAATCTGACTACACCTGGCCATCAGCTGAGCTGGAAGGAGTCAGGGATTTTTGCCAGGCCAGAGTAAACACAGTCTAGAGTATTTTGTTTTAGCCCAGGGAGTTAGTATAGCCTTCTTTAATTCCTCCACGGCCAGAAATATTCCCTAGGCTGCACAGATTCATTTGTAGGTACCAAGAATAAAGGAAAAACGTAAGTCCTTGGTTTGAAGTGGTTAACTTCTTTACTCAGAGAACGCTCATTATTTTTTTTTATCTTATTATCCTCGGACGATGTTATCTTAGGGGAACCTCTTGTAGTGAAAGGGTTAATGAAAAATATATATATATATATATATATATATATATATATATATATATATATATATATATATATATATATATATATATATATATCCTGTTTAGTATTACGATGTGTAGTTATTGCTGGCAGGGCGCTAAGCGTACCGCCCTCCGCCTATCGGCTCATAGTCACGAAGCTTACAGGTACGAATCCTGGAGTTCCCATCTTTATCAGTTTCAAAAAGTTCCTAGTTCCGTCCATTTTAAAAGCCCCTAGTCCTATATTGGATATATTCCAACGTGAAAAAAAAAAAAAAAAAAAATTGGTATAACTCTGTTCATCTTAGAGGAGACGTCTTGTGGAATGACAAAAATTGGATAAAAAAGAAAGAAAAAGATTTCATGCCGTTTAAGGGGAAATCTCGTGTGAAGAGAAGAACAAAGGCCATATCTAACCTCTCCAGTTTCAAAAGCCTCTCCAGAGCTGACGACAATCGTCTGAAGGTGGAAAGAATAAAGCGAAAAAATACGCCCTCAGGCAAGACTCAATTAAATGGCGTTTTTTTTTTTTTTTTCCCACCTCGTTCTTTCCATCTCAGGGGGCGACATTTTACGATAGCTTCAAGGCAATTTCTTTTCCCAGGAAGCAATTCTCCACCAGAACACCAATTTCTAGAGTACCGCTACCAAAACTGTCCGGGGTAGTTTTTTCTGCTCTTTGTTTTTCGTTTCTTCACTCTCCCTTCCCCCTTTTTTCGCATTTCCTATAAATATTTCGTCGCTCATTGAGTGTCTGGGTGAAGTATGTTATAGTTCCTCCACCTTAACTTAACCCCAAACTGCCATCTTCCCATTTTTGAGCGGTGGGTTGTAACAAGAGGTCGGGCACACACACACACACACACACACACACACACACACACACACACACACACACACACACACACACACACACACACACACACACACACACACACACACACACACACACGAGATCGGCAAGGAAAACGTGTCAGAAACCCTACGAGAATACAACCACAAGAACACACACACACACCTGTCCCTTGCCACCCGGGTCAGTCTGAATGTAACAACTTTGTTTTTCACGCCTTGCCTTGGACGCAGGGGAGAAGTTGCCCTGACTCTGGGAAAAGTGAATACAGCTTAGAGTGTAGCTTATACTGCCTGGAGGTGTAGGTGTTTCTGAAAAAAAAAAAATACTATACCTTTTTCACCTTTTGGTCCAGATTTTCGTTCTTTTGCACCTTATTTCAGTAAAACTCGGTGACATGAAGAGGCAATACCACAGCCCTACATCCTTTCCTTATCACTTCTTCATGTCTAGCATCATAAACTAGAGTTAATCAGTTATTACAACTCAGCATTCAAGATGGAGAAATGGCAGTTTTAGGCCAAGTTAAAGTAGAAAGGGTATAGTACTCAAAAACAGGAGGGTGAAATATGAATTTAGTCCGGATTAGTTTAGGCATTTTTTTTTTTTTGGTTTCACAGTGCTGGAGAGGGTGCCTTCTTGCGGTGGCACAGATATAACCAGGCGGCTCCACTGCCAGGGTATACAAACGTCCCTCACCTCCTTCCCTATACCCCGAATGGAAGAGGGTTGACTACGGAAGAAGAGTGACAGCCTGCAGTCCGCCGTGTTCAACTACTACAGTGCCATGACTTGTTGAAATGGAATAATTTGTTAGGCTACCCCTCCTTGCGTCCCTCTCTCCCTTTCCCCTCCCCACGCTTCCTTCCTCCCCCCGGCTCTCTCTCTCTCTCTCTCTCTCTCTCTCTCTCTCTCTCTCTCTCTCTCTCTCTCTCTCTCTCTCTCTCTCTCTCTCTCTCTCTCTCTCTCTCTCACGCTGTGCTCGATGTGGGCTGCAAGACCCAAAGTTGCCGTCTCGTGCGGCTCACCATCCTCCTCTCGGGAAACAGGGAGGGAGTTTAGGGATATTTTTATAACTGGATAGCGGAGCACCTCGGTTACATCAGTGCCACCACATGAAGGCGTCCCTCTCCAGCCGCCGCGCAAGTATCTGCTACAAAACGCGTCACCTGTTTGAAGGGAGAAATGCTTTTAGGGAAGAGGAAGATCACTAATTAAGGAGAAACCAGCTCGCCACCACAACTGGAACTGTGCGGACCAGGGAAAGTGACGATAAAAACTACATACTTGGCCTAACCTGACTGTAAACGAACGACGTAGGCGCCATATTAGGTGGCAAGGCTCGATGTAAATGGTGGCAGTATAAACATTTTAACTTGGCCTAAAATCGACTTCTTTCGCACTTCAATTCTGAGATATGACAGTAGATTAACACTAGAATATTGTGTTAGTTATGAGGAATTGTTGTGGAAAGGATGTAGAGTCGTGGTATTGTCTTTTGAGCTACGTAAAACATTACGCAGAGGTACGAAAATTTGGGCCAAGTTAAGATGAAAAGAGCATAGTAACCAGTTAAAATAGATCCATGGCGCTTTTACTGGATGGAAATTTTCGTAGTTTGTGCAGCTTATTTCCCGCAGCTCAGTGGCAGAATAGGGTAAGGCTAAGACCACATCTTTTTTTTTCTTTTTTTTAGCACTTCCTCGTGACTAGCCGTGTTATGCTGTTATTCTCGTTACAGCTCAGTGGCAGAATCAGACAATACTACGGCTTTACCTCTATTTTAGGGCACTATATCGTGACTTTGCATCCATTCCATAGCACTTCTTCATTTTTACCATCCTAGTCTCGTGCTAATTTCTTGTAGCCCATTGGCAGAAATATACAATACTACAACGCTACATTCTTTCCATAGTACTTCTTCGTCACATGCCCGATATTCTAGTGTTACTCTCTCTCTGCATGTCGACACCGTAGACAGGGATATGGCAATTTTAGACAGGTAACAATGGAGAAAGTATAGTGTTTTATAGCGCAGTGACTCTAACCAAGCAACGGTCCCTAACCCCTTGGAGATCACTTGAGGGCAAGGTGTAGTCAAGCTAGAAGATTTATTTGACAAGTAACCGAGGAGTCTCATTCCCATCAAGATCTAAGGCTCATCAAATTTCATGCAATCCTGACTTGGTATTTTGACTGTAGGAGTGGCAGTGTTCCGTCAGGTGAAAACAAATTGGTTATAGTTGCCGTAGTGGCCCCTGGTTGACCTAAACTTGAACTCGGTGGACTGCAGTGTTTATTATTATGTTGTTGTTGTTGTTGTTGTTGTTGTTGTTGTTGTTGTTGTTGTTGTAACAGTCTGGCTGTGTAGACCCGTCGACCACTAATAAGGAGCTGTTTCTGTGTGGCTGTCCTACAAGTACAATACAGTACGTATGTACACCGTGCAGGGAACCGACGCCCCCTTGTAATGGACAGCATTCGCCAGTGTCGGACCAGGGTGCATCCCCACGGCATGGTGCAGAGAAATAGTAGGAGCTTTGGTTGCCGGATGGACGCTGCATTTGCTTAGCTCCTTCAGGGTGCACAGCGCCACTACGTGTCGGCTCCTCGTCAGCGCCGTATATAACAGTGTACTCGGGGTTGCGAACCGGTTCCCGTCAAATGAGAGACCTTACCTTCACCACACTCACTGCCAACTTATATATTATGTGAATGGGTATAATATGTAAGTGTGGAGTTTCACTGATAGTCATCTTCGGGAGACTCAGAGGCCAGACAAGTTTTCGAGGATACTGTTCACCATGAAAGATTTTTGTCTTGTTGAAGCTTAGTGACAGACAATTCTACATCTCTGCGTCCTTCCAATAGCACTTCTTCCCGACTACGGTATTCTCTAGTTAATCTCTTGTTACATCTCAGCATTCAAGACGGAGAGATGGCAATATTAGGGCAAGTTAAGTGGACTGAGTAAAATAAATGGTTTGGTCCCTGCCTTACCTAGACGTGTACTCTGTGCACTGCGGTGTATAGGTATATTATGTAAATGTGCAGACAGGTGATGGTAATATTCTGGGTACGGAGAGGTCAGAGTACCTTTCGTCTAAACGTTGTAGTGGACGCTGTAGTCGTGTTCTTTTCATCTGACGGAACAAGACCACAAATTATGAGGTAGGAATAAATCTCCTTGGTTACTAGTGAAATCAACTCTCCAGTCTGTCTAAACTTGGCCATCATTTGAATTGTAAGGGGTTATGGATCTTTGTCACGTAACAGGGTCACAAATTTCGATGAGCGTTAATCATGAGGTGGAAATAAATCTCCTCGGTTGCTAGTCAGATCAAACCTCCAGCCTGACTAAACCAGGTCATCAGTTGAACGGAGAGGAGTTAGGCATTTTTGCCAGGTTGGAGGAAATGAGCTGTGGTAGCCATTTGACTCGTGAGGTCGGTGTTCTTAGGTATGTTGTACTGAGTTGAACGCCTGATTTAGTTCAGCTGTGAGGGATGTTAGTTGTCAAAAACTTCCTGAACTGTCTCTGGCAAATTTTTTCTCTATACCAGCAACAGAGAATACGTCGCCTAATTCAGGGGATTAAGAAATGAAGGCAGCCAAGCGCCATGTATATAAAAGAAAGATGTAATGGTCGTCCCCCTGTATTATAATGTTGTTATCTCCCACTATGGCACACTGGCGCTTGTCTCCCTTAACTCCTGACCGCCTCGTTTGGAACCTTTAACAAATGCATCAATCTGACAGGAATAAATGGAATATGCAAATCGGAAATCCCCAGAAATAATTGCTAACATTTTCGAGACGGTTAACCCCTGTATGGTCGGGACAACTCTAGCCACCAGGACGTTGGCCAGTCACCTACCCTGAACACCTTCCGCCCGAGGACGTCTTTGATATTCTTGCTGCCACCGGACGAGTGTAGTCAGAGTGAGAACACCCTAGCAGTGGAGGGTTCAATGAAGACTATATCTAATCGACCCAGTTTGAACAGCCCACGTAAGTTCAACTAGACAGTGCTTGGAAAGCGCAAGCCTCCGCCAACGCTATAAAATTTATGATTTACTGCTGGACTTCCATTTTCCTACGAGACGAATACTTACCGTATTACGGTTTTGCACAGTCAGTTGATTCTGCTGTCGTATTCTGCCCTTTTACCCAATCTCAGAGGGCTTATACCTTCGCCAATGCCAATAAAATATATTTTACATTCCTGCATCCGCATCCGGATTCACCTCGAAATCTAACAAACTGCTCCTTTACCTACTGCCCAACAGTTCACCAGATTTCATTTAAATCCGATGTGTTTTTTAAATATCTTGTAGGCCAATACAAATAGACTCAAGTGAATACATAAACTCCGTCTAACTTCGTTGCCCGAGGTAATGAATCTTCTGGAAAGACCAAGAATAAAATAAGCAAAATATCCTTGGCCTGAAATAAATATATATATACTGTATATATATATATATATATATATATATATATATATATATATATATATATATATATATATATATATATATATATATATATATATATATATATATATATATATATATATATATATATATATATATATATATGCGTTCAAAGGTATCTTGACCTGAAACCCTACACTTCTCAAAGGTTAACAAGCAACTGACCCACTCCCCCAGTGATTCAGAAACCTAAAGTCAGCTGTAGGAGATTCAAACTGATGCGCTGAGTTACTGCCCTTCGTCTCACATGGGCCGTTTGTTTTGACCTAACGTCCCCTTCCAGCTTCGTTGATGGCCAGGTGTAGTCAGTTTGGAGGGACGGTTTGGCTAGTGACCGGGAAATTCATACTTACCTCATGAATAAGGCTCACTGAATTTCATGCAACTATGAATTAGTATTCTTTATAGTTGTGAAAGCGACCCAGTTCCGTCAGATAAAAACACAGACTGCAGTTCACCAGGTATCTACGTTCACTCCACAATATCCTCTCTCTCTCTCTCTCTCTCTCTCTCTCTCTCTCTCTCTCTCTCTCTCTCTCTCTCTCTCTCTCTCTCGTTTGATACACAGTGAATCAGGCATCCATGAGATATTATCCTCACCACGAATTTCGACATTGACCAGCGACCTTGACCATCATTCAGTGTAAAAAATAAAAAATAAATAAAAAATGCACACACATATACATACACAGAAACCAACTCAATCACAAATCGGTCTTCTAAAAAAAAAAAAAAAAGACCAAACATTCATTCACACGGCTTACCAGTTGCAGCGGCTACTTTGAACGGCCTCGCCCTCATTACGAAATCTGCCAGTGACGAAACCCCTCCTTGCCAGCTGTGCCCTCCAGATGGCTCCACAGACGATCGCTCTCTCGGGTCGGTCGGTCTCTCACCCCACCTTAGACGGGGTCGCGACATTTGGAGGCAAGAGTCCATTTACGATTTTTACCTGGGGGGACGTCTGGGTGCTGGAGTGAGTAAGAGAGAGAGAGAGAGAGAGAGGGGGGGGGTAGGGAAGGTGTGGTGTGAGTTGGGTAGGTTGTGGGGGTGTGAGGGGGAGGGGTAGCGTCTAAGGTGTGGAAAGAAGAGAGGGAGGAAGGATGTGCTGTGCGGGGTAGGGGAAATGTCTGTTCAGCCAGGGTGTGCAAAAAAAAAGGGTATGGGTGTGGGAGCCGGAGTGAAAGGGCAGGAGAGACAGAGGCAGTGTGAAAGGGCTAGGGTGTGGTACGGGTATGGTGTATGGAGAGTAGTGTCTGTTAGGCAGGGTGTGGAAGGAAAGGTGTGGGTGTTTGAGAAGGGAAAAGTGGGAGATAGATTAGACAGGGTGAGAGGGATAGGGTTTGTGTGTGTGTGTGTGTGTGTGTGTGTGTGTGTGTGTGTGTGTGTGTGTAAGAAGTATGTATACGTGAGAGCCGGTGTAAAGTAAAGGGGAGAACAGAGTGAGAGGAGCTGGGTAGAGTGTGGCAGGGGACAACTCTGGAAGCCAAGGTATAAAAGCAAGGGTATGGCAGGGAATGAGGTGAGGGAATGGGTAGCAGGAAAGAGATGGGGTGTGGCAGACGCAGGATGTGGTCAGAAAGGTGTGGGAGGGTTAGGGTGTATGAGAGGTGGGATATAGAAGCCAGGGTGTGACGGACAGTGTGTATGTGTGTGTGTGTGTGTGTGTGTGTGTGTGTGTGTGTGTGTGTAAGCGAGGCTAGGGCATGGGCGTGGCTCAGAAATCGTTACACCACGTTCTTACAAAGACCCATGGTGCTGTGTTAACCCAGATTACATATAACGAGCGTGGTGAAAAAGTTGTCTGAATTGGGTGGAGGTGGGGTATAAGAAAATGTGGATGACATAGACAAAGTAGCTGGTGAAATTAAACACTCAGGGTCGTCAAGCTTAGAGGTGTGTGTGCTACAGTTACTGGACAATAGATCGTTTAATATTTTACCCCTTCTGCTTCTCACTTTTTCTCCGATAGCTAATTTTCCGAGTTTAGAAGTGTTTGTGGATCAGGCGGAGACAAAAAATCACCTAATAATTCACCTCTTACGTTTCATTTATCCTCTGGCTATTTTCCCTAAGCTGAGAGGTAATATTTCACTTCTGACTTTTTACTTTTCCCTTGCTAGCTAATATTCCTCAGCTGAGAAAGAATGTTGCACCTCTTTAGCTCTTCATTTTTCCTCTGCTGCTAGTTTTCCTAAGCTGGGAGTCTACTTCACCTCTTTTGCTTTCCATTTTTTCATTGATAGCTGATATTCCTAACGTTAGAGAGGCTTGAGATGATTCTTTGTCCATAGATGATTCTCTTTGTTATGATGCATCAGGGAGGAAAGTGACAAACATGCCCTAATTATTCTGGAGCAGACGAAGTGGAATAGTAGGCTAACTTTTGTCCCTGACTGTATAATTATATCTTTGCGGTATGTGGTTGCAACAATTGAGGTAGTGTTGGTAGTGGTATTAATGGTGGTAGTGGTGGTGGTATAGTCAGTATGTTTTCATCTGACAGAACTAGGCAACTCTTACAACCTACGTACTGAATCGTGGTTATGTAAATTTTGCTGAGCTTTAGTTATGAGGTAGGAATGAATCTCCCTGGTAGCTAGTCCACCCTCCAGTCTAACGGCACCTGACCATCAACTGAGCTAAAAGAGGTTAGGGATCTCCGCCAGGTGAAAACAAGACGACCGTGGTAGTGACGTATGGATGTTACCAGAGCAAGTGGGAGGTGATACTTTGGTGATAACTGGTGATAGCGATGGTGATAGAGGCCTTGTGATAGATCTGGTGATGAAAATAGGGAGATTAGTTCATCGCTGTAATCCACCCATCTTAATATGGCCAACGGTTTCGTCATTTTGCAGCTTATTTGGCGTAGTTCAGTGGCAGAATAAGACAATAATATACCTCTACATCCTCTCCATAGCACGTTTTCGTGACTAGGGCCCTATTCTAGTGTTACTGTCATGTTACAGTTCGGCACTCAAGATGGAGAGACGGCAATTTTAGGCCAAGAAAGAGTGAACAGAGTATAGTTTTTGCCAGCAGGAAGAATGACGTTAGTGAAAGTGGAGATGGTGTGAGCCATTCAAAGCGAACAACTGGGCAGTAAGAAATAGTGGATGGGAATAGGCCGTTAATTAGTATATATAAAAAAAAAAATCATCCCCAATTTAGGTGACAGGATGAATGCCAAAGGTGTGTGAAAGTGGCTGGTAAATTGCAAAGTATTTTTATCGAACGACTGGGTACCTTTGAAGCTTTTAAATGACGGGAAGAGCTTATTGAGGTTAATTTTAAAGCCTTAGATGAAGAGTAGAGTTCATTGACGAGGTGATATGTAGCGAATAAAAAAGCTAATTGCTGGTTGGCATGATGGGGCAGGATGATGATGGTTCGTGAATGCGGGTGAGTGAAAGCGTGAGATACGCTTGACAGGCGACTACGTAGTGACAGACCGTAAGTGGAAAGACTAATTTATTGATGATAAAATAGAGTGAGTTGATCATTATAGAGCCCATCCTCTAACCTCACAAATACCTGTAACCCCTTTCACTTCAGTTGATGGCCAGTGTATTGGGATTGGAGGGTTACTTTGACTAGTAACCAAGGCGATTCATTCCTACTTTATAACCAAGGCTGATCGTATTTCATGCAACCACGGTTTAGTATTTGTTTTAGGAGTGATCCAGTTCCGTCAGGTGAAAACAAACGAACTGTAGTTAGATAGGAGGATGGATAAATAAATACAGGTAAGAGTGGATGGCAAAAGTATGAAATATATGGCGAATGAAATAATAAAATAAATGAGAGAGAGAGAGAGAGAGAGAGAGAGAGAGAGAGAGAGAGAGAGAGAGAGAGAGAGAGAGAGAGAATTCAGCATCGATATGGGTGGAGGATGAATGATGAAAAAGGATGGAAGTGGCGAGTGAAGTTGTCAGGTATGTACTTCATATTGAACGATAGGGTAACAAGAATCGTATATGAAGAGAATTATTTACCTTTCAGGCTCCGATGACCCACTATTAGGTTAAAAAAAAAAAAAAAAAAAATCGTCTGGGCTCAACTCGAATAGAAAGTCAGAGTTGTTCCGATCGTGAGAGAGTTAATGTGAGTATATGTGGCGGATTGTAAAAGTGAATAGATTTAATATAGATAAAGTGTCATATAAATAGTAAAATAGAGAAGGCAATCAGTCCTTTATTTTTACGTTCGAGATTAGGGTCCCGGGGCTAGGCTGGTGAATACGTAAGGGTAAATGACTGGCTCCTTCCCGTGGTGGCATTACGTGATCAAACTCCGAGTCACGTCGTGGGGATGGCACTCTGAAAGTCATTTGTATAATTGCCACTATTACAAAACTATAATGTTTGCTTATAATATAGGGCATTAGGTGTTGCGTGGCGGTATAGCCTTAACTCTCACTTTCCATCCACACCCCTGCTACTAGTTTTTGCCCCTCCAGGTACGGTTCAGGTG
>NC_137028.1:15303748-15328748 GCF_032717465.1 Coenobita brevimanus
TGCAGAGCAAGACAAGGTTAAGATGCAAGCCTTGTTCCTCTGACCATCTCATCTAGACCCTCCCAAGGCGACTTATTTCTGTCCCGTTTCTCTCTCTCTCTCTCTCTCTCTCTCTCTCTCTCATTTCAGCTCTCCATTTTTTCCCTCTCTCCATCACCTTTCCCTCTCCTGTCTCACATTCTACCTCCATTCCTCCATTATTCCTCTCGCCCTCCCACATATCTGCATGCATTCTCTCTTCCCTCCTTCCCTCTCCCCCCTCTCTCCCTCCCTCCCTCCCTCCCTTCCTCCTTCCTTCCTTCCTTCCCTCTCCCCCCTCTCGCCCTCCCTCCCTCCCTCCCTTCCTCCTTCCTTCCTTCCCTCCTTCCTTCTTTCAACAACCTTTCCTTTCGTCCTTGCTTCTTTCCTCCTTAAATCCAGCAGGGTATGGAGGACAAGGAAGGAGAAAGTAGAGAGAGAGAGAGAGAGAGAGAGAGAATTATTGGTATTTCACAACACTGTATCTCGACCCTTGACCTTTAGCTTAGCCGCGTTTACCTGCTAATTAACCACTTCTCACCGGACACCTGTTTTTCGTTCTTGCCACCTCCAGACGATTTTTTTCTGCTTGGGAGAGACTTCTCGAGCTGGAGGGGTTAGATGTATCCCTCATTAACCCCTTCAGAAGAGAGAGAGAGAGAGAGAGAGAGAGAGAGAGAGAGAGAGAGAAAGAGAGTCAGGCTGTATCGACTTCAGAAATAATAATACTCTGGAGCCTCTTGTCCTTGATGGTTGGGAAGACATGGACTACTGGAGTGGTGATGAAAGGTTGGGGGGGAAGGGGATAAGCATGAACTCGAACGGTCACTCAGATCAGGCAGAAGGCTAGGGATGGCTGGCGAGGACCTTGGGGGGACAAAAGTAATGATCCAGGTACTTCTTCTGTCCTACGGTTTAAGTGATTCATGTTGGGTTAAGATGATGGTATTCTATTCGTGATTCGGATTTAATATTCATGATGATGATGATGTTCCAAGAAGCTAGGGAAGGTATGTTACTGTACTTCTCATTATTTTGCATTGACTGTGGGAAGTTTGCTTACAATGATGATGATGATGATGATGATGATGGTGATGGAAGAAGGAGAGGGTTGGTTCCCTTGAGATTACAAAAATTATAGGCATTCAGCTCAGCTGGTCATTTCCCCCTCTTTCTCTTCTTCCTCTCTTCTTCTTCCTTCTCTCTTCTTCTTCCTCCTCCTCCTCCTCCTCCTTCTTCTTTTCCTCCTCCTTACCCTCATCTCTGTATTATCCATCCTGCCGCATGCGTCCACACTCTCCTCTTCCTCCCTCTCTACTTTTCTTCACCCTCACCTCTCCTCCACCTCTTTATTCTCCATCCTTTTTGATGCACCCTCATTTTCCTCCTCCTCCTCCTCTTCGTGCTTCTGTCTCCTCTCCTCCTCCTCCTCCTCCTCCTCTGCCTCTCCGTCTTTAACTTGGCCAACTTTAATGACATAATGTCCTCTGATTTCCCGCCATGAATCCCGGCGCCCCTGATTTAAAAGTGACCCAGCTTCCGTCTCCCGCCCTCATCTCATCCTTTTTATTTTATTTTTACGTTTATCTGTATGTATGTATTTATTTACTTATTTGGTTGGTTATTTAGTTAGTTATTCGTTTCTTACTTTCCTCCGTTACTTGGTTTTTTTTACTTTATTATGTCTTTATTTTTACTTTCTTCTTTCATTATTTTTGCCCTTTTCTTAATTCATTTTACTATTTTCCTTACCTTTCTTGCTTTTTTCTTTTTTTTTTTTATTCACATTCCTTCCTTCTGCGAACCGACTTTCCTTTTCCGAATTCTGTGTCTATTTGTTTATCTGTTTCATTTTTGTTCATTTATTTATTTACTTTATTTCCTCCTCACTGTTACTTATTTGCGTCTTCATTTCCTTAGTCATTTATGCGTCTTATTTATCTTCCTTTCTCCTCCGACACAACTTTCCCTTTTCCTGCCTCTCCCTTGCTCCCCTTCCCCTGTTCTTTCTCATTCTTTTCCTTCTGAGTCACCATTTTATTTATTTTTCTTTCCTCCTGCGACTCACCTTTTTTTCCTACTTTTTTCTTGCCCATCTTTTTTTTATGCTGACTTTATTTCATTATCTGCCTATCGAAGTTTGACAAAAAGTTGGTTAATTTTCCACGCAAAAAGTTCGTCTGCCAGCATTGACTACAGACTCATTATCCCATCAGAGACAAAGTATACGGTGAATTATGTCAGAGTGGGAAGTGGTGGTCAGGTGGATAGGGAAGTGGTCTGTTGTCTAAAAGGACGCGAATCCGATGTCAGACTGGAACAGGGAACAGTTTGAATATTATTAAAACAGGCATATAATAAAGAGACCCCTGCAAAACACATTCACACTGGTCCTTATTGAGATATTCCTAGTGTGTACTTAATACAGACGGTGGCTATTAGTGCCAAAGTGTTGACAGATGAAGGTGTGTAGCACGTAAGCCGACTGATTGACCTCAGGGAACGGGTCGTCTAGTCTGTGCAAAGAGTAGTTCGCATAAAATGTAAATAGATAGATAAGCAGATATAAACATACAAACATAAATAACAAACATGCATACATAAAATCATACAACATACGTACATACATAAATACATACATACATACAACGTACATACATAAATACATACATACATACATACAAACATGTGTCTGTGTATGCGTGTGTACTATAAAACTTATGATCGAGTTCGTGTAATGTGTAATTCACCGGGTCGGTCAGGATCACTTGATGGTTGTGATCGTCAGCTTTTACCCTCCCGGAAGGGAGCTGAGAGCTCATATAGTCCGATCTAAGGGCAAGGCTGTGACCTTCACACACCCACACACCCGTCCCCTTGCTCAAGGGGGACAGTAACCACCCACTTCGTCAGTGAAACTTTTCGCAAACTGAGCGAGGCGCGAACTCCTGTCTACCAAATGGCAAGCGAGAACGTTACCACTGCACCAGTGAGCGGTGTGTGTGTGTGTGTGTGTGTGTGTGTGTGTGTGTGTGTGTGTTTAACCAGTTTTTCGTCTAATAAAATGCATATTCCAAATGGCCGCAGTAGTATATTGCACAGATAAGCTATATGGCCCGGAATTTAATTTAAAAAAATAGTGCAATAAACAGAGAGGATCACGAATCGATTATTGAAAGATTCCCTAAATATTCAGTAAAACACACACACACACACACACACACACACACACACACACACACACACACACACACACACACACACACACACACACACACACACACACACACGAGAAAGTAAATGTTGGCAAAAAACACTCGAACACAGACACGAAAAGGTAAATGTTAACGAAAAAAACACCCACACATAGAGAAGTAAATATTAACACACACACACACACACACACACACACACACACACACACACAAACTCAACGCCGCCGGGAAAACACTATTACACTGCCCCCAAAAAAACACCATTAAAAAGAAACACCCCCAGCTGACAATTGGAGTGAGTGAGGGAGGGAGTAGAGGCGATAATGTATGCAGCCTGGGTCCTCTCCCTGATTACCGGAGTGACTGCGATCGGAAAACAGGCGGGGAATTTAATTAAGCAAATCTGTGAAAAAAAACTCTTGATGTTGCGTTCGTATTGACCTTGGACAAGTAGACTGGATGGATGGATGGATGGTTGGGTGGGTGGTTGGATGGTTGGTTGATTAGTTGAGTGGGTGGTTGATGTGGATGGTTGGCTGACTGGTTGGATGGTTGATGTGGATGGCTGGTTGGTTGGGCTGGGTGGTTGATATGGTTGGCTGAATGGCTGCCTGGACGATGGCTGATGTGGGTCTAGATGGAGTGGTTGTGGTGGTGGTAGTTATGAGAGACCTAGTAGACTACTGGATGGATGGATGGATGGTTGGATGGGTGGAGTGAATGGGTGACGTACTGGTAGGTAACTGTGGAAGGAGTGGTGGTGGCTGTGGATGTGGCTGTTGATTTGGTAGTGGTGATGATGGTACTGGGGCTGTCTTTATTGTTGTGGTTGTCGTGGTGGTTAGTGTGGTAGTGGTTGTCATGGTGATGGTAGATATGAGGGGACAAATAAAGTGGACGAGTGCCTGCTTGACTGACTGGTGGAGTGAGTAGTTGATGTGATGCTGATGGTTGTGGTGGTCGTTGATAATGAAATGGTAGTTGTGGCAGGGATAAGTAGGGTGTATGGTCGGTAGAGTGGGTGGTTGTGATGGTGGTAGCTGTGGTGGATGGTGGAGTAATGGTAGCTGTGGCACACTAGGGAGTATGTATGTAGTAGTTCTTGCGTGAAACTGCAGAGTGACTGGATTTGGAGACTGGTAGTAGTAATGTTTGGTCAGTAGTTCCTTTGCACCTCCTCAAATCGTATCTAAACTTTACACACACCCTTTTATAGTTGGAACAAATCTAGTATTGCAGTCCAGCTAATGCTAGACGATTATATTTATTTAACAGTGAGTCATAGGAGCGTAAAAGTAATAAAAACCCACAATAAAACTGCAAGACTGTAAATACTTAAAAAAGAGGTCTATGGGCTCAAGGGGTTAAGCTGCTCTTTGAACGAATTTAGTAACGTCACTGAGATGACAGATGACATTTATGGTGTATGAATTATTCTGTCACTCGTCTGCCACCTGTTTTTCTGTAGATTAAGAGATGGAAGTGAAAGTGCTGATTTTTAGATCATATTTTTCTGGTGCAAGTGTGAATATTTGATTGTGGATATATGATTGGCAACTGGAAAAATAGGTGAAAGTTCGAGATACTGGATTTTAGAGCTTGTTTGATCTGGTGGATAAGTATATGCTGAATTTAGGCCTCAGTTGTGTGATGGAAGAAAAGTGATTATTTTAGAGCTTAGTTGACGAGATGGAAAAATAAGTATTGTATTTTAGAGCTTAGTTGCCAATGTAAGAAATGCTGTATATTAGAGCTCACTTGTTAGATGGAAGAGTAGCTGTATTTTAGAGCTCACTTGATCATGTAATATAGCACTGTAAGTAATGTAGAGCTCAGTAGTTAGGTGGAATAGTAGCTGTATTATTTTCAGAGTTGTTAGGCTTGATGGTAGTATTAAATTTAGAGCTCAGTTGTCGGGTGTAAGGGGACGTATTGTATTTTAGTTCAATTGACAAGTGTACGAATTTGTTCTGTATTTTAAAACACAACTGACGAGGTGGAGAAAGTTATTGACAGAAAGGGCAATCAACCACTCACCTGTCCTGAGGGTGCCTTGTTGCAAGACATTGTCTAGGTGAAATAACCTCTCTCTCTCTCTCTCTCTCTCTCTCTCTCTCTCTCTCTCTCTCTCTCTCTCTCTCTCTCTCTCTCTCTCTCTCTGTGTCGCATATAATTTTATATCAGCACTGGAGAATTTTGGTGAAGTGATTGAAATTGAAACACTCAGTATCTTCAAAATCTACATCTAGTAACTTTTTCTCTAAATCGAAGCTCTCAGTGTTAAAAGAAAATAGAATTCATTTTTCTGTGCTCTTAGTGTATCAAGTGTTCCTTCATTGTTGTTTTTACGCCTCAGAATTATATTTAGGGAAACATCTGATGATTTTATGCATTTCAAAGATATTCTAGCAATTAAAAAATAAGAAATAGTATTGTAGACAACAGAGATTCCTACGGTTGGGTAAGTTACTGAGATATACAAAATTTAACCAAAATCACCTCAGCGTTCACACCTGGTCATTTCCATGTTCCGAGTCCAAAAGTGCCGGTTATTTTGCCATGTTCCTGGTAGCAAGAATTCACCATGTATTTAACATTGCTGTGGACTAAATTTGTGCTGACTAACTAGCGATTTTTCTGGCAACTTTTCACCTGACGACTCAATCTTTGCGGCGACTTTTGAGGAGTTGCTGGCTATTTTTCCTGACGACTGCGACTCCAGCGACCCCTGTGATGGTAATTTCTCAAAAAGTTGCCACGAGCAGGTCACCAAAATAGAGTTCCCAGGGAAAACTTGTCATAAATGTCGATTGTGTTATACTCTCTTCAGTTTCCCGTTGTTTGAGACGAGAGGAAAAAAAAAAAATCCAACAGTTGTTACTGAGATGAATAAAGCAAATTTTTTCACCAATTATCTCAACACCCATTCTTGATTTCTCCTGATTTCTGAGAAGTTTCTGTCTATCTATCTATATCTATAGCCCGACGCCCTAATCCCGCAAAGGGTGGCCGCAGACAAAACGCCTCCAAGTCGTTCTGTCACCCACCATTTGACTACCCTCCCCCCAACTCACTCCCCCCTCCCTTATATACCTCTCAACTCCATCCCTCCACCTCATCCTCGGTCTACCCCTCCCTCTCCCTCCCTCCACCTCACCTCACCTACATACACCCTCTTAGTCAGTCGTTCATTCTCCATTCTCTCCACATGCCCAAATCACCTCTGTATTTCTCCTAATCTTCTCAACCACATCCACATCCACCCCACAACGTTCCTTCACTTCTTCATTCGTCAACCTGTCCCTCCATGTCACTCCACATGCTCCTCTCAAGTTACTCATTTCCACTGCTCTCACTCTTGACCTGTTCCCCTCTTGCAAGGTCCACGCCTCGCTTCCGTACGTCAGGGTAGGGATCACAGTACTATCATGCAGTGACTTTTTAACTTCCATACTCACCTCCCTATTTCTCATCACTGCTTTCAGTGAAGTTTAACCTCACTTAATCAACAATCACTCTTGTATCATTTTCCTTCCCCACACCAAGGTCCTCATTATTTCTCTCATGTTTCCCTCACATTTTCTTTATGAATTAACTGCGACAGATCCAACATTTTCCAATCCATTAGCTGCGAATTGCATTTTTTTTTTTCTTATTTCAGCTATTGTCAGACAGCTTTATTAAGATCAGAGAAGTACAGGGAGAAAAAATTGCAAGAATATATACCGTAAAGCATATTGGACCACATCCGATTTCAACACGTTGCCCACAAGACCACAGGCATTCCCTTGGTAATATGGTTACCACCCAGCTTATTAATATCTTCTGGGTTACGTACTCCTAGACCCCCTCCCCACCTCACTGGACACGCCACCATTTATCAGGCGAAAGAGCTGTAATTACACTAGAGATCTGCATTATCTGGTGGAAAAGCAATTACTCTACGGCATTATACAGTAGATCAGGTGTTTCAGATCGTAGGGCGCTGGACTGGCATTCTAAGGGACGTGATATCGATTCCACGCTGGGGCAGGGAACAGTTTGGGGATTTAATTTTGTTAACCCTTTGGCACTATTGGACGTTTTTATTTATTTGTCATTATTATTTTTGTGTTGATTAGTTATTATTATTATTATTATTATTATTATTATTATTTCACTCATCTTAAATGTCGGAACCAACTGCCTAGCCCCGGGCTCCTACGCTCCTCATGGGGCAATGTAGGATTGGATGATGGATGGATGGGTGTTATTATTATTATTATTATTATTATTATTATTATTATTATTATTAATAGTGTTCTTTTTATTGTGTTTGTTATCATTTTTGGTATTATTATTATTATTATTATTATTATTATTATTATTATTATTATTATTATTATTATTGTTGTTGTTAATATCATCATCATCATTATTGTTATTATCATCATCACCATCATCGTCATCATCATCATCATCATCATCATCATCTTCATCATCATTTTTTCCCAGCCTAACTTTGGGGTAAGGTAGGGTCTAGAGAGCAAGAAAAAAACTTAGAGAAAAAAGAAATAGAGTCACAGAGAAACAAGAATTAAATTAAGTAGGTCATCGATGTGAAGAAATTGAATCTAAAAAATAAAAAAAAATACGGTGAAAAAAATACATAAGAATTATTGTAGGAGGATACCAATAGAGATAAAGGAAGGGAAAGGAATTTATGGCGAAGGTGAGGCTGTCAGTGGGAGATGAATAAATGAGCTGTATTGACGGCACGGGAAAGGCGGAGTGATGAAGTGACGAAAAATGCCTGGGATGGTGTGACAGAGAGAGAGAGAGAGAGAGAGGTGGGGGAGGGCTTGGAGAGAGGTAGGGGGGAGAGGAGCTCAAAAAACGTGAATAATAGGCCAAAATATAAGCAGAGAAAAAATCCTGATAGAGAGAAAGGAGGGTGAGAGGGGTACTAGAGGGAGGGGGAAAGGGGAAGAGGGGAGGGGGAAGGGCAAGGGGAAGAGAGGGGAAGAGTGAGAGACTTTGAATGGAAGGAAGTGATGGAAAGGAGAAGAGAAGAATTAGGGAGGGAAGGAAAGAGGAAGTAGAAGGACGGAGAGGGCTAGATGAATGGATGGAGGGGAGGGAATGAATTAGGGAGAGGTGTGGGATTGAAAGGAGAGAGAGAGAGAGAGGTGGTGTGGGGGGATTATTGCTGTGGAAGGAGGGAAGGAGAGGGAACAAGGGAGGAAGGCAGAAGATACTTTGGGTTTAGGAGGGGAGAGAGGGAAGTGAGAGAGGCTAGAGAAGTCAGGGAGGAGGAGGCAAGGGAGGAGAAGTTACGGAGGGGGGAGAGAAGCGTAAGAGGCCAGAGAGAGGGGAGGAGGGAGGAGAGGGAGGAAAAGAATGAAGTATTGTAGGTCCCCCAGCAAGTCATCAGTCACTTAAGAGGCCTGACACTAAATAAAGGATCGGCTTCGGAAGGATCCACGATTTTCTTATTTCGGGGCCTGGAAACCGTGACAGCCTCCCAGTGCGGCCGGGTTCAATGACGCCCACGCCCACGCCCACACTCATACCACACCCACCTCCACACAAATACACACACACTTCTCACTCCCAAACCCACACATACCTACATCCATACCATAGTTACACACACACACACACACACACACACACACACACACACACACACACACACACACACACACACACACACACACACACACACACACACACACACACACGGAGTCAAATCCACACCCTAACCCACGTCAAGCGCTTACACCAGCATCCACCGACACACGCTTACAACCACACTCATACCCAAACCTGCACTAATATCCACAGCAGTGCCCCTCACCCACACCCACACATCCACACCCACACCCACACCCTCACCCACACGCCCTTGCTTTCACGCCCACACTCACTCTCACATGCGCTCCAGGATAATCTTCTTCCATCAGGGGAGACAGTGACAGGCTCCCAGTGCGGGCAAGTTTACTGACGCCCACAGCTACTCTCTCACTCACGCCCACACCCACACACCCTTACACACTCATGCCCACACCCACACCCACATACTCACTCTCTCGTTCACCCACGCACACTCATGCACTTACTTCCACACCTACCCCACATTCACACCTACATTCCCGCACCCAGTTCAACACCCATATCCACACACTTGCTTAAAAAACACCAACACGCACTCACTTTTGTCTACACCCTCGCACTCATCCCCACATCCACCTCCACATTCACTCATACCCACACCCACATTCACACCCGCACACACACTCACACACTCACTCAAACCCATTTCCATACCTGCTCTCTTCCCGTCTGTTTTATCACCTCACACCCAGTTTCATGTACACATTAACTTTTTGAATACACACTTACGCGTACACATGAACACTCTCTCACCCTCCGTACTCACACACACACACACACACACACACACACACACACACACACACACACACACACACACACACACACACACACACACACACACACACACACACACACACACACACACACACACACACACACACACACACACACACACCTCTCTCTCTCTCTCTCTCTCTCTCTCTCTCTCTCTCTCTCTCTCTCTCTCTCGGTTACTCATTCCCCACAAAGGTCACTATCGACTGTAGCTACACTTATTCACTCCCACACCCACATGCACGTCTTCTAAACCCACACCCACTTTTTCACCACACCCACTTGCGCACCCGCACCGTCCTCTATTCTCACACCCACACTAACTCTCACACTCACATTCACACACACTCATTCTGTCACCCTCCTCCTCTCGCCCATTCTCCTCCTCTTACTCACTTTCACCCTGACACTCACTCTCATTCTCAGTCACTTTCATTCTCTCACTCTCACTCACCGACACTCCCTCAAAGCCGCCCTGAAGCAGCGGGAGTGAGTACCATAGGGATTAACTACAGGCGAACTGCGAGGATGAGTGCCTGTGTGTGTGTGTGTGTGTGTGTGTGTGTGTGTTTGTGATAACCTAATAGAAAGGTCATATTTTCCTACAATGTTGATGCCACCCAGTAGTTACGTCACCGGACCTGAGGGGAAAAAAAAATCTTCATCGAGAGTAACTTGTTGAAGAGTTAAAATTTAATTCTTGTTTTTCACTTTTGGAAGGAAATTAAAGGAAGGGAAGTATTATATCAAAAACTATACTCTGTTCACTTTAACACGGCGTAAAATTGCCCCCGCATATCTTCGCTGCTGTGCCGTAACAAAGAGATTAGGGCTAGAATGTGGTGCTAGTCACGAAGAAGTGCTGTGGAATGGGTGCAGATCCGTAGTATTATTTTACCGCCTAGCTACGGAGAATAATCTGCTTTTGAATTATGCCCACTCGATATGATGATGGGAAATAGAGCTTAGTTGATGATGATGATGATAATGATGATGATGTTGGTGGTCATGAATTTGTAATACTTTTTAGCGCAGATAATCCACTTGAATTAGTTTATATATCTGTCCGTCTGTCTGTCTACGTTTCTCTCTGTCTATATTTTTTTCAGTTTATATCATAATGGTAGTGAAGGTGATAGTAAATATATCTGACTCTTGAGATGATGATGATGGTGATGATAATAATAATGGTGACAATAGTAATGATGATGATGATGATGGTGATGATAATGATAATGGTGATAATAATGATGTTGATGATAACGATGATAGTTCCGCCTCTTAATCTTGTGAAAGGAGAAAGTCGTGTACTCAGTTCGGTTCATCTGTCACAGCTTCTCAGTCCTCAACTACTTTCTCTCCGGTTTACCAGCGTCCAGTTCTCGTTTCACCGTAACTTCCACACCTCGTATCAGTCGGGGGCATAAGTTAGCTCTCCCACTGCGTCTACTTCACACATGGGGAATGACCGTCACCTTCCTCCCTGTCGCATCATATCAGAGAGAATCCTCTGTGGGAAGAGAAGCATACCAAGCCTCTCTCAGCTTAGGAATATTAGCCAGCAGAGGAAAGTAAAACGCAGAAGACGTTGAATATTATGCGAATTTTTATCTCCGAGCGCACAGTTTGTCAGTAAGTAAATAAATTAAATGAAGAGTGAAGAATATGACCAATACAGAGAAAAGTAAAATAATTATCTCTGTGTCTGCATGATAAAAAGTAATTTGTTCATCCTGCCGTTGCGTAAATGAGCTCCACCCGAGGTATTGTGCGCTTCTGAAGAGAGAGAGAGAGAGAGAGGCTAAAATGTAAACACATCATGAGGTGTACAGTGACGTCCGCTCTGCCTCCCGTCAAATACTGGAGCGTAATTAAAGCAGCGACAACCTTGGGAGCTTTTGGCGGCTCGGCGTTAATAGGAACTGGAATTGTGAAGCGACATCATCAACCCTGACATTATATCATCCCCTCCGCCCACATGACTTCGGTGATTGATAGAGAGAGAGAGAGAGAGAGAGAGAGAGAGAGATTCAGTTTTGTTCATTAGGGAGTTTGTTATGTTCAGTGCTACAACCAGACGATTTTCTTCATCCTGGGAGACACTAATCGACCTGCAGGGGTTGAGACAGCCTTCACTAACCCCTCAGCACAAGCGACCATTCCTGTGTCTAATATAATCGTCTGAAAGTAGAAAGTATCCCAAAATAAAACGTAATTGGATTGAGAGGTTTATTAGAAAATGCAATTATGAAGCGACCTCATCAACCCTGACATGACCTCCCGATCCCACAGCACTATATCATATGATGTTTGATGCTAAATGCTCTTAAATCTTATTCTTCCCGCTGCGTATTTAATATTTCATTCTTTCTTTCTCTTCTCTGTCATATTTAACTCCTGACCAAGCCCCATCTCTCTCTCTCTCTCTCTCTCTCTCTCTCTCTCTCTCTCTCTCAAAACAAACGCCCTAGGGATGACTGGCGGGTGTCACTGCATCCCCTGAGTCACGTCCTGGTATTGTCATCTCTGTTTCCTCCTCTCTCGCCTCCACAGAAAAGAAAAAAAAAAAAGTTGTAGCGGTTTGGCATGTGTTGGCTGTTTTTTTTTTTTTTTTTTTTTTTTCAGTCGTCCTTAGCATCGTCGTCACTGTCCTGTTATTTTTTTTTCTGGTTTTCGTCATCATCATCATCATCATCATCATCATAGTTGTTGTCACCATCATCGCTAGACATCATCATCGAATTATCATCATCGTCGTCGTCGTCCTCCTCCTCTTCCTCGCGTCATTGTCTTCACCACCACCACCACCACCACCACCATCATCACCATCATCATCATCATCATCATCATCATCATCATCATCATCAACCACTTCCATGCAGCAAGACAACAAAATACTCGTCAACAACACACAGCCTCGGAGTCCCCAGGGGGGGGACCATAAATGCCCCCACCATCCGCCTCTCTCCCGATGACGACGCGAGGTGCCTGGAACCACTATCTGACTCTCTTCTTCATTTCTGCAACATTCGCGGCCTTTCCTCTAACTTTCGCTCTGTTGAGCACCACCTCTCCTCCTCTAAACCTCACCTTCTTTTTCTAACGGAGACTCAGCTGTCTGAGGCAACTGACAGCAAACCCTTTTCTGTATCCTCCTACTTTCTCTATACTCATTTCAAAGCCAAAGGTGGCTGTTGTGTATACATACGCAACGACTTATCTTGCTCTCCTGTTCCTGAACTCGATTCTTCTGAATTCTCTACACTCTGGCTTCGGCTTTCCTGTCATTCTCTGACTAAATATATCTGTGCTGTTTACTTATCCCCTAATTCTACTGACTATAAAAAATTCTTCGACTATCTTACTTCTACGATGGAACACATTCTATCCATTTCTCCTTTCTCTGAAATCTCCATTCTTGGAGATTTCAATGTTTACCACCACCTTTGGCTCTCCTCTCCTTTCACGGATCCACCTGGTGAACAAGCCTACATCTTTTCTATCCTTAATGACCTAGAGCAGCTTGTACAGCACCCTACCCATATCCCTGACCGCCTTGGAGAGAGCTCCAACATACTTGACCTCTTCCTCACAACTAATCCTTCTGCTTACTCTGTTAATCTTTTCTCTCCGTTGGGCTCCTCCGATCACAACCTTAACCTGTCCTATCACTCCGGTACGGCCTGTGGACCCTCCAGGGAAACGTCGTCTGTGGCATTTTGGAGCCGCGGACTGGGAGGCCCTCAGGCAGTACTTCTTTGATTTTCCCTGGAATGATTATTGCTTCCATGGCCGGGAGCCATCTGAGTGTGCCTTGCGCATTACGGAGGTTATTCTCTCGGGCATGGAAGCATACATTCCTTTCTCATATCCTTTGACTAATGCAAGAAAGCCTTGGTTTAATCACGCTTGTTCTAATGCTGTCCCCAACAAGGAGAGGGCCTACAAAAGGTACCGGAGCCAACCCACCCCTGAATCACATCATCTTTACGTTTCTGCCCGGAATCGTGCTAAGTCTGTTCTTCACTCTGCTAAAAATAATTTCATCCATACTAAATGCTCTCAACTCTCCAACTCGAATTCTTCCCGCTCCTTCTGGCACCTTGCCAAAAATCTTTCTAACAACTTTACCTCGTCATCCTTCCCTCCTCTTTTCTACTCTGATGGTTCTGTAGCTATTTCTTCTACTGATAAAGCAGATCTCTTCGCACAGACTTTCTCCTCCAATTCCACCTTAGACGATTCCGGTGCTGTTCCTCCATCACTTCCCCCCCTCTGACTTCCTCATGGCTGCTGACATTAAAATTTCTTCAGTTGATGTATTTTCTGCCATCACTGGCCTCAGTACTAACAAGGCATATGGGCCTGATGGGGTCCCTCCTGTTGTTCTCAAGAACTGTGCTTCTGTGCTTACACCCTGCCTAGGCAAACTCTTTCGCCTTTGTCTGTCAACTTGTACCTTTCCTTCTTGCTGGAAGTTTGCTCTCATTCAGCCAGTTCCAAAGAAGGGTGACCACTCCCAACCCTCTAACTATCGTCCAATTGCTTCAACGTCCTGTATTTCAAAAGTTTTCGAGTCAATTCTCAATAGAAAAATTTTAAGGCATCTTTCCTATCACAACCTTCTTTCCAATCGTCAGTACGGGTTCCGTCAAGGACACTCCACAGGCGATCTTCTCACCTACCTTTCAGACTCCTGGTCATCCTCCTTTCGGGACTTTGGCAAAAGCTTTGCCATTGCACTTGACATCTCAAAGGCTTTCGATCGAGTCTGGCATAAATCCTTAATTTCCAAACTGCCCTCCTACGGTTTCTATCCTTCTATCTGTGCCTTCATCGCTAGCTTCCTTTCTGGTTGTTCTATAGCCGCTGTTGTAGACGGCCATCGTTCTTTTCCTAGATCTATCAACAGTGGTGTTCCTCAGGGCTCTGTCCTATCACCAACTCTCTTCCTTTTATTCATCAATGATCTTCTAAGTTGTACATCTAACCCTATCCACTCATACGCTGATGACTCCACCCTTCACCTTTCCATTCGGTTCCCGCAACGCCCATCTCAGCAGTTACTTCAACAAACAAGGGATGAGGCTATGGGACACCTAATGTCTAACTTGGCTCGTATCTCTGACTGGGGTAAAAATAATATGGTTGTTTTTAATGCATCTAAGACTCGGTTCTTACACCTATCAACCCAACGAAATCTTCCACAGGTATACCCATTAATGTTTAATAATATTCAGCTTAATCCTGCATCATCCTTGAACATGCTTGGGGTTTCATTTACTCGGGACTTATCTTGGAAAGATCATATTACATCTCTTGTAAAATCTGCTTCCAAGAGATTGGGTGTGCTAAGCCGACTCCGCTCTTTCTTTACCCCTGCACAATTGTTGACTCTATACAGGGGTTTTATCCTCCCCTGTGTGGAGTACAACTCTCATGTGTGGGGAGGCTCCCTACATACAGCCCCTCTCAATAGGGTGGAATCAAAGGCTTTTCGTCTCTTTAACTCTCCTCCTCTTACTGACTCCCTTCAACCTCTGTCTCTTCGCTGCACTGTTGCATCTTTATCTCTTTTCTATCGCTACTTTAATGGTCACTGCTCCTCTGAACTGTCTGCTTGCATTCCTCCACCTCTACGACGGGCGCGTAGCACCCGTCTGGCAGCAAACTCTCATCCCTTTTCTGTCCAACTCTCTAATGCAAGAGTTAACCGTTACTCCCAGTCTTTCATTTATGCAACAGGTCAGCTCTGGAACTGTCCCTCTGTCTGTATTTCCTGCTGCCTATGATCTCCAGTCTTTCAAACGCAGTGTGTCCAGGCATCTCAAAATGATCGGATCTTGAATTTGGCTCTCTATTGTATTTTGTTTTTCTCTTTGAGGGAACTGTTACTGCGGGCTCATGGCCTTTGGTTCCTTCTTCCTCGCATAAAAAAAAAAAAAATATACAGCGTCTCTTAACACTTTCAACCCTGGAAACTCTTAGTGGTTGATTGCACACTCTATCCTCTGCCCCAGTGCTGGAGAGGGACGCCTTCATGTGGTGGCACTAATACAGCCTGATGTCTCGACTTTCTTGTTATACGAACATCCCTCAGCTACCCGAAAGAAGGATGGTGGAATGCAGAAGATCGACTTAAGCTGCAGTCCACTGGGTTCACGTTTCAGATGATACTGAGGCCACATCATCATCAACTTCTTTGCCCTTTCACCGTATCTCTTCTGATTAATTCTACCATTCTATTCCTTCTACTGTCAGACGATTTTTATGAACTTAAAAGGGTCCCTGTTAGTGAAAGGTTAATACTAAGGCTCGTATGACTCACTCAGAGGAATAAAATCGTCATAGAAAAGAATAAATGGAAAATTATACTCTGAACAAAATTTTTAAAGGAAAAATACCATCAACTGCGTACGATATTGTACTGAAAAGCGTATTAGGTTGTACGTATAATCCGTAGGTAGAGTTGCGCCAGAAGCTCACTTAACCATATTTGATGTGTTGCGGGGACGGCTTTTTCTGCTAGTATGAACAAGGACATAACGGCGGGAATAAGTGATGCAGGATAGACAACGCCGACCGAGCCGTTCCCGCAACACACCAGAAATCACCCGCCACAGTGGAAAACGAGCGCTATACATGGACCATCCTGTATTTTTGACCCTGAGCAGTCTGTGTTTAAAAAGTGGCCATCCTTCACCCTGCAGAAGCATGACTCAGGGTGAAGGAAGGGTACTGGTGTGAGTCCAGGGATGGCTGAAGGCCTGAGCGTGAAGGTCGTGTCTCAAAAGTAGCGTGACGGGGGGGAGGGGGAAGTAATGAGGGGGTAATATGCAAGATGAAAATGAAGGTCGCGTTTATTACCGTATATATGATGTGTGTGTGTGTGTGTGTGTGTGTGAGAGAGAGAGAGAGAGAGAGTAGTACTGAACATGAAGGACTTCTAGTACTGAGCATGAAGGACTTGTCTCAAAACACGTGATATTGGAATGAACAGGAAGCATGGAAGCAGGAAGTTCCGCCAAGTGCTGTGCTGTGAGGTATGTAAGCCGGGACATTCCTTAGCTACTGTGTGTTTGTTCTGACCCGACATCGACCCCTAACACCTTCGTCTTAGCTGATGGCCACGTGTGGCCAGAATGAGTGTCGACTTGAGTAGTAGTAGTAGTAGTAGTAGTAGTTGTTGTTGTTGTTACTTAAACCCGGTCTGCCTTGCCTAATAGACCAGTCGACCACAGGAAAGCAACATCCCTCAAAGAATCGTCCCACAAATTTCCTACACCATTGATGATGTGTCAACGTATTGGTATGGCGTCTGTGTGTTTCATTATGTGCTTTATGCTGTGTGGACTTATTCAGGGAACCATGCAGACACTTTCCTATCTCAGTACTATGGCTTTTGGAATTTCATGCAACCACACCGTGTAATGGCGAGAGTTGCCCAGTTCCGTCGGGTAAAAGTAGATGGAGTAATGAGTGAATACGTGTTCCATTCCATTTTGTTTTGTTTTTTTAAGGTACACCTTGGTAGTAGTACTCCTGTTTTGGTGATTTTTCTCGTTTCTGTTCATAGGACATATCCACCCAATTTATCATACTGGGAATAGAGAACGGATGATGATGATGATGGTGATGAAAACAGCTAGTGCATCTTTTATGTATGTGTGATCTCCGTAGAGTTAAATATACCAACTTCATTCAGTATATTTTGTTGGGGCCTGATTGACAGGTGAACTTTTGTGTGTGTGTGTGTGTGTGTGTGTGTGTGTGTGAGAGAGAGAGAGAGAGAGAGAGAGAGAGTCATCCTTAGAGGTGTGCAATCAATCAACTCTGCAAACTGTACGTGTTGCTTCGTCATCTGTTTTCCAGATCATCACATGCCACATTTCCTCTTGTTGTCCTATTTCCTTCTCTCTTTTACCCTTTCATGGCCGAGACAACTCTAGTACTCTCCTCCAGCAAAAGCCAGACGATTTTATTCAGCTATGTAAGTCATAGGAGCCAGAGAGTTAACACATATTTTGCTCTTTTTCACTCTTTAACGTCCTCTTTTTCGCTTACTCTCTTTCCCTCTTGGCACCCCCAGCTTCTTACATTCATTTGGCGTTAGCTCGTCCTTAATCTTCTTAATTTTTGTAGTTTCTCCTTTTATATTTTTCCTCATTTATTTTTAACATCTTTTGTTATCTTTATTCCTCTTGGTCCTCACATCTCCTCGTGTCATATTTCCTTCCTCCCTTTTTAACATCATCTCCCCTCGACTTTCTTAATTTTCTTTTTAGCATCTTCTTTGGTCATCTTATTTCGTTTTCCTTTTAATATATGCTCGTCTTCCTTTTAGCTTTTTAAAATATGTTGGCTTCCTTTTCCTTTTTAGCATTGATTATCGTCATTTTCCTTTTCTTGTCCTTCGTTCTTTTCTTCTTACACATCTTGTCTTTTTTGTCTTCGTTTTCATCATCATCTTTTCGTCTTTTGTCCTTCTGATTTTAACATCTGTTTTCGTGTTTCTCCATTTTTTCTTAACTCTTTTTCATTTTTCTTATCCATCATCTCCAGCTTTTTTTTTCTTTTTTTTTGTAATACTTCCTCATTTGCATTCTCTTCCATCGAACCCAAGGTTATTTATATATATATATATATATATATATATATATATATATATATATATATATATATATTATTATTATTATTATATTATATATTTTCTGCTTTTATGTACATAATGATACAAGTATATGTGATTATACCAGAGAGAGAGAGAGAGGGGGGGGGAGAGGGAGAGAGAGAGAATCTTAATTACGGGGACAGGTGAGCAGCGGGTCCCTTGTTACCTGTCCCCAGACGAAATGCGCACCTTCAGGAACCTGCGGACCTGTCACCGTGCCTGATGGAGGGGGGGGGGCTGCTCTGTGTGTGTGTGTGTGTGTGTGTGTGTGTGTGTGTGTGTGTGTGTGTGTGTGTGTGTGTGTGTGTGCGCGCGTGTGTGTGTGCGTGTCCCAGTGTGCCTGTGTACATGTCCCTGAGCCTGTGCCTGTGGACCTAGCCAGCCTACATTATGCAAACATTCACCCCAGTAATGAATCCAGCGCCACCTCCTGTATCTCATTATCATACCCAAGGAAGGCAGGCAGAACAAGGGAGGTGAATGAACGGCTGTGCTTTTTCTGGTTATCACACTTACGCTTCTATAATTCACGCTCAGCTGAATAAAATTGTCTGGCGTTAGCTGGTTGTGTGTGTGTGTGTGTGTGTGTGTGTGTGTGTGTGTGTGTGTGTGTGTGTGTGTGTGTGTGTGTGTGTGTGTGTGTGTTGTTCCAAGGATATGAAGATTGACACTCTCTAGCTCCTGCGAATCAGTGTCAGCTGAATAAAATAGTCTGAAACTAGAATAGAATACTAGAATTTCCCTGCCCATGAGAGGGTTAAGGGCTCACTACCAGCATATATATTTTCTTTCTTTTCGTTCTGGCTGCCTTCCTACGATATTGTTCAAGACAAAAAAAAAATCTTGTCTAGAACGGGTTAATGAATACTATATGCGACTCCTCCCAATCGAATTGTCATTCATGCATGCAATGGGTCAACCCTCCTGTTTTCTTCAGCCTGTATTTTCCCTTTGCCTTTGACCTCCAATTAGAAGCAGTGTATCCAGGCATCTCAAGGTGAAGGGATCTTGAAATTGATCATTTTGTTTAGCTTCTGGCCTTGGGTTCCTTCTTCTTTACATAAATTTAGAGATAAACTGATTAAATATAGGTGTTTAGGGAGCCTTCACATCTCTCAAGAACACGGACCACTATCTGACCCTAGAGAACACGGACCACTATCTGACCCTAGAGAACACGGTCCATTATCTCCCAAGGACCCTCGAGAACACTGACCATTATCTCTCAAGGACACGAACGCTATAAATGTCTCTCTTTTTCACGTAATCTCCTGCGGGAAATATACGGACGGGTGTAGGTAGGCATGAAGTGTTCAGGGGGTCTTGTGTTGTTGTCAGTCCGTATATCCACTAGCCATCAAGAGCAGTCAGGACCTGTGTGTGTGTGTGTGTGTGTGTGTGTTTTACTATGTTGTATTTTATTGTGTTGTTTCACGTTGTGCTGTATGTAATAATAACAATGATGAAAATAATAATAATAATAATAATAATACCACCACCACCACCACCATCATCATCAACAACAGAAACAATAATAAATAGCCGTGGCAACAATAAACACCATCACCACCACCACCACCACCATCACCACCACCACCACCACCACCACCATCACCATCACCACCACCACCACCACCATCATCATCAACAACAGAAACAATAATAAATAGCCGTGGCAACAATAAACACCATCACCACCACCATCACCATCACCACCACCACCACCATCATCATCATAATTTCCGTGACTGGCACTGCGTAAAGTAGAAACAGAGGCGCCATGGAAGATCACATCCGGAACTCCAACAACCCTGCCCTCTAATCTTTTTCTCAGTGCATAATCCAACCTCGTATCTCTCTCTCTCTCTCTCTCTCTCTCTCTCTCTCTCTCTCTCTCTCTCTCTCTCTCTCTCATACTCACAAAGCCGCGTCCACTTTTATAATTGCCCACAACATCGTATCTACTATCTTAACTACAACATCGTAATCGTGCTTTATCATATTATTCACAGCATTGTACTTACTCTATTTCGATTACCTGCAAGATCATAAATTACCTGCAAGATCGTAAATTACCTGCGAGATCGTAAATTACCTGCGAGATCGTAAATTACCTGCAACATTGTAAATTATTCAAAGTGTGTATGTGTGTGTGTGTGTGTGTGTGTGTGTGTGTGTGTGTGTGTGTGTGTGTGTGTGTGTGTGTGTGTGTTTGTGTGTGCGTGTGCGTGTGTGTGTGTGTGTGTGTGTGTGTGTGTGTGTGTGTGTGTGTGTGTGTGTGTGTGTGTGTGTGTGTGTGTGTGTGTGTGTGTGTGTGTGTGTGTGTGTGTGTGTGTGTGTGTGTGTGTGTGTGTGTGTGTGTGTGTGTGTGTGTGTGTGTGTGTGTGTGTGTGTGTGTGTGTGTTTCATCGACTGACATTATGAACGATACAGGATGTGAATATCTTACAAAATCACGAACTGTTATCTTTTTATGGAAATTACTTCTTTGGTTTCGCATTAAGGTGACATTTAAAGATTAATTAAATGCCACTCAGTTCTCCTTCCCTTTACTTCCTCTTAACACCTGCTGTGGAGAGGGACGCCTTCACGCAGTGGCACAAATATTAGCTAAAAAAATAAAAACAAAAAATAATCTAACTTAAAATACCCCCACCAACCCGAATTAGCCTAATATACCTAAAAGGGCAATCTCTTCTAAAAACCTACGTTGACCTAAATACCAAAAATTAACCAAAAACGCATAAAATAACGAAACTAATCTGAAATCCCTAAATTCACATAAAATACCCACACAAACCGAAATGAACCTAAGATACCCAATATATCAGTCTCTTCTAAAAACGTACTCTTACCTAAAATACCTAAATTAACCTAATTAACCTAGAATGCCAAAAATAACAAAACTAATCTGAAATCCTTAAACTTGCTTAAAATACCCACACAAACCCGAATTAATCTAACATACCTGAAATGTCAGTCTCTTTTGTAATACCTACTCTGACCTTAAATACCTAAAATTAACGCACCCAAGCTAACCTAAGTTAACATGAAAACGCAACCAGTACTTTTAAAATAAACTTAAATACCCAAATTAACCTAAAATACCAAAAGACACCTAAATTAACCCAAGCTTCAACGTAGCGGGACCCAAAACTACTCTAAAATGCCTAAACTAATCCTAATCTAACGCGGCTCAGGCCAGGTTACCAAACTCTCATCTGTCTATCTCGTTGCTCTACGGAAATGCCCTTTACTTAGCAAAATAAAGGGCTAACCTTTTCAAACTACTATGTCCTCTCTCTCTCTCTCTCTCTCTCTCTCTCTCTCTCTCTCTCTCTCTCTCTCTCTCTCTCTCTCTCTCTCTCTCTCTCTCGTTAAAACTTAAGGTGCTAAGGTGTGGACCGGCCCCAGATATATGACGATAATTATTGAATCTTGTGATGATGATGATGACGAAGATGATGATGATGATGATGATGATGATGATGGTGATGGCGATGACGAGGATGACGACGACGACGATGATGATAATGATAATATTAACAATTATAATAATGATAGCAAAATATCTCCGACCTCTCTGTATCGTTGCACATTTCAGTCTTTTACTCATTCAGTCCGATGACATTTTTTTTCGGTATATTCGTATTATCTTCAGACGATTTTTTAAAACTTAGGAAAATTCTCGCACACTGAAGGAGTTAAAGAAGGACACACTAACCCCTCCAGTTCAGAAAATCTCCCAAAAACTGAAGAAAATCGTCTGGAAGTGGCGAGAATATATTAAGCAAGTACCAGAGGAATGCGGGACCATCTGGGCCTTTGCTGGAATTAAGACTTTTGGGTGTGAAAATCCCTATGGTGTGACTGACTGACCGGGCCGTTCCTAGAGATGCTTCCGCCTCAAATAACAGTAGTAGTGGTGGTGATGGTGGTGTAAGTAGTAGTAGTAGTAGTAGTAGTAACTAGTAATAGCAGTAATAGTAGTAGTGGTGGTAGTAATGGTAGTAGTGGCAGTAGTAGTAGTAGTAGTAATAGTAATGATAATAATAATAATAATAATAATAATAATAATAATGATAATAATAGTAGTAGTAGTAGTAAATTTAATAATACACCATTAGGCAAAGGGTATTATTAACAGAAGAGTGAGGTGAAGAGCTATCGTACAGTATATTCCTTGTACAGACGATATTGCAGTATTGCTGTTTGTGTTTGTGTGTGTTTATGAGAGCAAATGTTCACGGTGCCTCGCGTTTGATGTAGGTATGTGCACCCAGTTCATAATATCCGTATTTGTCTGTGTTTATCTATCTAGCTGTCTGTATCTACCTGTCTGTCTGTCTGTCTGTCTGTTTGTTTGTATGTCTGTGTATGTATTTGTCTATCTATCTATCTGTCTATTTGTCCAGTCAGTCTATCTATCTATGTCTGTCTATCTATCTATCTATTTAATATCGTCGTCATATTTCGAGTATATACCAGCAGTTCGAGCACTAAATATCTGCATGAATATTGTGTATGCACGTGTGTGTGTATATTTTCCCAGTGCACAGTTACAGGAAAGGTGTGCTGGCCATTTCACCTGGCTATGCATTATTTTCAAAATGGCTGTTCTCTCACGGGATGATGGGCGTTATTTCATACACTCCCTCTGTCCACCAATATTGAAAATTTGAAAAAAAAAAATGAAAAAAAGAAAAGCCCCGTGGGTTTTGGACTCGGCATGATGCAAAAGCTGTATGAAGTAAATTTGATCATAAATTTTTTGCAGTATATCAGCTGCGAAACAACAGAGAAATTAGGGATGCAAGGGTTTTAAGTAATTGTTGCAGTTTATTTGTCTGTCCTTCTCTCTCTATAACCTTGGCGTTCCGTTCCCCGCTGCCTAAAAGACCTCCGTGCCTCTCACCTTCTCATGTCACCACTTCAGCGCTAATACCCACCGTCCAGAGTGAATACATGCTAGGTCGGTCACATTAGGGCTGCTTAGACCATATCATTTAGAGTGAGAGAGATTGTTTGATAGGATAGATTGTTTTAATGCATTTCTTTCACTACACCATAGATCGAACACAACATTTTCCTAAGTCGACAAGAATCCTTCCACTACACTTTGAAAATTTTCGTTCTATCGCGTACCACACAAAGCAAATTTCATACTGGGTCCATTGGTGTGTGTAGCCTACCTTTCCCGGACGAAAACTACTGAAATCTCCAATCCAGTCGAGAGAGAGAGAGAGAGAGAGAGAGAGAGAGAATGCTAAATAAACTTGGCAACTTCTGGTAGGGTTCAGTTCTGCATGTGTTTTTGTTGTCGAGTGTGTGATATTATTGAATGGAGGGAAGTTGGTCAGAAGTGTAGGAGGGAGCTTTGTGTTGTTCTACCTCAAGCCGGCGTGTGTGTGTGTGTGTGTGTGTGTGTGTGTGTGTGTGAGAGAGAGAGAGAGAGAGAGAGAGAGAGAGAGAGAGAGAGAGAGAGAGAGAGAGAGAGAGAGAGAGAGAGAGAGAGAGAGAGAGAGAGAGAGAGAGGACGAGAACAGACACAGAGAAACACAGACATAAACAGATAGGTAGGTAGAGAGAGAGAGAGAGTCAGACAGAGACAAACAGACAGAAAGACGGAGTACGAGCGAGTGAAAGTAAGAGAGGAACACATGGACAAATGAGAAGAGTTTGGTTTTGTGTGCGGTGTTGAAAAGTGTTTGTGTTGCGGCGTTGGGTCTGGCAAAGTGGACAGGCGCTGGGGTGAAGGAGGTGGAGGAGCCAAAGTTTGATTCAGTGTGTGGAGGTCAGTCGTGGGGTGGAGTGGGGTGGAAGGGTGTGGATAGGTGGGGTATAATGGGGAGAGGGAATGTGGTGGGGTGGAGTGGAAGGGTGTGGATAGGTGGGGTATAATGGGGCTAGGGGATGTGGTGGGGTGGAAGAAGTGGTGGGTGGAATGGGGTGGATAGGTGTGGGTAGGATGGGAAAAGTAATGAGGTGGAAGGGTGTGGATGGATTGGAAGAAATAGGTGATATGAGAGGTGGGGAAAGAGGGGATTAAAAAAAAAAGGGGGGGGGGGACGAGGAAGGGTGTGAGCTGAGACGAGGATAGAGAGGGTTCGGGAGAAAGGTGAGAATAGACAGGAAGGTGTGTGGGATGGGGCAGGTGTGTAAAGTCTGAGGACAGGAAAGAAAGACTGAAGCGAGACGAAAGAAAAGAGGAATGGGTAGGGGGTGTGGTAGGTGTGGGAAGGGGAAAAGAGGTTAGGGAAAAGTGTTAAAGAGAAGAGTTCGGGAGGAGGGAATGGGTGTAGGGTGAGGATGGATAGAAGGAAGAAGGTTTGGGGGGGAGGGAAGTAAAACGAAACGAGGATGGATGTGGGATGAGAGAGAGAGAGAGAGAGAGAGAGAGAGAGAGAGAGAGAGAGACTCCTGAGTGAAAAGCGGAAGGAAAGTGAACGCGAACAGTAAGAGGAGCTAGGAATTGCGATTGAAGTTAAAAAAAAAAAAAAAGAAGGAAAAAGGAAAAAGAAAAAAGTTTAAGGGGTGAGTGGAAGGTATCTGGGGAAAAAAAAAATGTCTACGGAAGCAACAGGAGACGTGAAGAATGTACAGTTGTGGACAAAAGTTTGCTTAATATTTCGCCTTTCTGCTTCTCACTTTTATCTGCTGGGCA
>NC_137028.1:15331248-15333748 GCF_032717465.1 Coenobita brevimanus
TTCACCCTGTCTACCACCCACCCATCTACCCACCATTCATCCATCTACCCACACTGTTAACAGCGACCCACCCTTACAGCCTCACATCACTCTACCTATCACTCACCCACACTTCACTCCACCCACCTACCCACCCTAACTGCCATCCACCCACCAATCCACCCACCCACCCTTCCGTGTTCAGCCACATTTTTCCCTCTGCCCCAGGTTCCCTCCTCAGCGCGCCCCGACCCGTCACCCCGACTCCTCCTATTTATCACCCCTTTTTTCCCTCCCAGACTCCGGCCGCCGTCGACGCCTGACAAATGACAAACGAGAGGCGCAACTCTAGCTCGGGTGAGACTCGTATTTACCCGGGCGCCGTGTGGCATTTGTCTGCTGGGGCAATAACGTGGGGGACCTCCGGCTGGATTTTTTGGGGGGTAGCAAGTTTAGCGTAGCACATAATTATTAACTCAACTGGGACTAATATTTAACATAGTCACACACGCGAGCGCACAGACATACAGTACACTTGTCCTCTCTCTCTCTCTCTCTCTCTCTCACACACACACACACACACACACACACACACACACACACACACACACACACACACACACACACACACACACACACACACACACACACACACACACACACACACACACACACACACACACACAAACGAGCTGGGACAAATATATACCAACATACACACATACATATAGGCTACACATAAACATACTATTACACACACACACACACACACACACACACACACACACACGGTGGGGGATAATGGATGGTTTCACAAGCAACGTACTTTCGGCATTACTCAGTCTGGTAATTAATTTCATCTGTATTTTGTACCATCATCATCATCATCATCATATTCGTGGCATTACTGAGTCTGTTATTTTCATTATCGTTATCGTTACAGTTATCATTTCTTTTGCATCATTAAAGTCATCATTATCACTATATTCCATTTTTTTTTTTTTTATAGAGGCGAAGCTGCACTTGACAGGTTGATGATGATTGGCTGAATGCAATGTGTCCGAATGACGTTGTTGTACTTGAGTTAGTAAATTTCGAGATGCATTAAAGGTAATTATTTGAAATACTGTACGACAATGTTATTTGGACATGGTGCATTCAGCCAGTCATCACCAACCTCTCAAGTGCATCTTCGCCTCGATAAAAAAAACTGAGTATAGTAGTCAGTTTATTAATCAGTAACATTATCTTTGTCATTATAGCTGTCATCATCATCATCATCATCATCATCGTCATCATTTTATTTTTTATTGGTATCATTACTATCAGCTTCATCAAGATCATCACTCTTGTCTTTATCATCAGTAATGCCAGTTACATCATTGTGTGTGTGTGTGTGTGTGTGTGTGTGTGTGTGTGTGTGTGTGTGTGTGTGTGTGTGTGTGTGTGTGTGTGTGCGTGCGTGCGTGCGTGCTCGCATGTCTGTACGTACGTATATTCTCCCATGTGTGCGAGCCATCAGCTTCACCCAGCCAGATAATTGAACACACGATCCTTAGCGTCCATACCTCAGCAATTTCCCAGCACTTGTTTACCTGTTATGGAGCCGCGCCCTCCCCTCCCTCCCTCTCCTCTCTCTCCATTAGCGAATCACCGCGAATTATGAGTGTGTTTTGACTCCGTGGAAATTGTGGCGGGGAAGGGAGGTGGGGTGGCTTCTGGCTGCCTTGTCACACCACAGAGATAAAGAGAGAGGGAGGGAGGAGATACTACAGTGAGATGGAGGGAGGGAGGAATAGGGGTGAATTCTGGTTGGCTGGTCATACAACGGGAAAGATAGACAGGTAGGTAAATAGATAGATAGGCAGATATGTAGAAAGTGAGCGAGTGAGTGAGTGAGTGAGAGAGAGAGATAGAGAGAGAGAGAGAGATAGAGAGAGAGAGAGAAAGAGAGAGAGAGACAAATATCCCACATATTCCGTACTCAGATCAGTATATTGGTTAATTCCTCAGCACTCCATTTCTCTCTCACTCTCGTAATGACCAGGCGTAAATGGAATAAACCGATTAATAAGATTTTAATGACGAGTCGAGATGAGATTCACTCTCCACCAATACCTGTCATCATCATCATCATCATCATCACCATCATCATCATCATCATCATCATCATCATCATCATCATCATCATCATCATCCAAACCTCATTCCCCACCTAATACAGATACGGAACTTTCCTGTCCTCCCCCTCCTCCTCTTCATTACCATCATCATCATCATCATCATCATCGAGATCCGTTTTCCCACCTAATAGGCTAAGATGCTTTCCTAATTGGGGGTGTGAAGATCGAATTAGTAAAACTGAGTGGGCGAAGGTGTGAACTAACAACCACATTTTGCTTGTAATTTTTGAAGCATTCGACGATGATGTTATTTTTATGATAACTGCTGAAGTATGTGATGATGATAGAAGGCGTGTCACCTTTCACTGTGGTTGCTGACTACAGCCTGTATTGTGGGA
>NC_137028.1:15338748-15413748 GCF_032717465.1 Coenobita brevimanus
TGTGTGTGTGTGTGGGGTGGGGGACAAACGGGTGCTACACCTTACCCAAGGGTGACCCAGGACTGTGCAGGGCAGGGGCGTCCATCTTCCTAGTGCCGCATACGTGCACCGGCCTCATACCATGTGTGAAACGGGTTAATGGGCAGCACCGACTAGACAGGATCTGAGGGAGTTTGAGGTTGAGGAGGAGTAGGGGAGGTAGAAGGTTAATGGCGCTCAAGAAGAGGGGAGGTAGAAAATGATTACAGTTCACGAGAAACGAAGGTAGCTCAGAGGAGGAAAGAGGGAGGAAGGAAGATTAAATGCAGTAGCAACGAAAGAAGGAAGGGTTGAAAGAAAGAAAAAAAGAAGTAATACAGGAAATGCAGGGAATGAATAAATGAAGGAAGGAAAGAAGAGGTATTGAACATAGGAGATGCAAGAAATGAGATAGAAGGAAGGGAGAATAAATACAAGGGAGGGAAGGAAGAAACGAAGGAAGAAAGGAAGGAAAGAATGAAGGAACTAAGGAGCCAAGAATTATTCACAGGCAAGAAGGAAGGAAGGCAAAGGTGGACCGCTCTCCTTCCCCCAACCACCTTAGTTAACTAATAATGTTTACTCTTCAGCGTAAAACGTGACTCGATGTTATAATTACCGGTTGTAGAGCCAAATTTATCCCTCAATTTTCCCGGGTAAATGTGTGGCTGCTGCTGTGTGTGTGTGTGTGTGTGTGTGTGAGATAGAGAGAGAGAGAGGGGGGGGAATTAATGGTTGTTTGTAAATTATTTGTGATTATGTCGGGTCAGTGTTGTAAGTGGTGTTTATAGGACTGCATTGAGGTTGTGTGAGTGATGCGCGCGCGCGTCCGTGCATCACTTACACACGTCAGACCACACATCAGACCACCCAAAGCTTTGACCTCAAGTTCTACTTGAGACACGGATAAGCTAACCAGTACACACCACCCTTCCTCGGAAATGCAACCGTATATAATATTTTCATCTTTCATGTCTCCGTCTCTCTATTTTCTCGTTTTCGTTTCCTTACCTTCCTTACCTTTCCCTTTTTCTTTCTTTTTATTTCGAGAGGGATTCACTTGACTTTCACTTCCTCCCACTTTAAACAACTTGTCCTTCGTCTGACGAGGTGACATTCTTTCGTGAAACTTTCGGTCTGCTGCGTAAAACATCTGCAGGGAGGAAACTTGAAACTTGACACGCGGGTCCTTGTTAGCCAGACCTGTTGTGTGTTGGGTCTGGAGGAACTGAAATGTGTATACTGTAGAAGGCGCTGAAGTACTGTAGGAGTAGGTGATACACGGTAGGAGGCACTGAAATTCGAAACATGAAATCATCCAAAGAAAGGGAATACTGTACAGAGGACGTCAGAGGATACATGAGGTTAGAAGTCGCGTGTGAATTAATGTAGTTTGATGTGATTTACCTGACACAGAAATACAATTATATGGGCTTAGGGGGAAGGGAGGTTCGTCAGAGTCAGTACCTTCACCCCCATTGTTCATTTTTTTTTTTTTTTTGAGAATTGTTAAACAGGAAGCATAAATACTTGTTTCAGAAAGAGTAAGAGCTGACCCTGTTGATGAAGCTGTGCGGTATGTGCCATGAAAGAAACTGTAAATGTGTGATATGCTTTCTATTGATGAAAATTGTAAATTTATGATTGTCGTAAATGGAAAAAAAATGAGGGGGGGGGGGAAGGGAAGGTTTTGGACTCCCACGTTTTACAAATGCTGGAACTGGCCTTGTTACCCTACTATAAACAGATGCTGGAACTGGCCCTGTTACCCTAGTATAAACAGATGCTGGAACTGGCCCTGTTACCCTGCTATAAACAGATGCTGGAGCTGGCCCTGTTACGTTCCTGTAAACAGATGCTGGAACTGGCCCTGTTACCCTACCATAAAACCGTCCCTCACCCCTTTCCCTTATCCCCTGAGAGGAAGATGTCGCACTGCAGGAGGAGAGCAACTTCAGCCTTCAGTCGACCAGGTTCACATTTAAATCAGCCTAAGGACACAACAACAACAAAAACAGCAACAACAACTACAACAACCCTTCTCCAAGCCACTCTGCTACGTGTCCGACGCTACTTTTATGCTACTTCTCGTATATTAGCATAACTAATTGTAAAATGTGGTTCTGAGTACTCTCTCTCTCTCTCTCTCTCTCTCTCTCTCCAGCAAGCAAAACACAACCCCATCCCATTTTTCCCAGGGCAACTCCGGGATATATGCAAAGAAGAGAAGGCTTAAAACCGAGATGGGCTGCAGGCTAATTAATCCTCTGGGACACCACTTCGGCCCGGCACTCAGCTCGGCTCTCAGGAGGTGGGCATAGAGGAAAAAAAAGAAAAAAAAAAAAGCGGGAAAAACTGAGAAAAGAGCAAAAAATTATAAGGCAAAGGAAGGGAAAGTAGAGAAGAGTAGAGAGAAAAAATGTATATTGTGAGGAAAGTGACGAATGACTATGAAAGATGAAATTGATACCAAGCAGAAAGATAAGGCGGGAAAAGTGGCGGGCTGAGAAAAGAAAATTGAAGAAATTGTGGCAGCAAATTGTACAAGAAAGAATGTGTAGAGAAAAGATCAAACTGGTGCTGAGCCAACGAAAAGATGGGAAAACTGATGACTAGGAAAAGAACAAAGAATACGTATAGAAAGAAACTTGGGAAGGAGGAAAAGGAAGAAAAGATTAAGACAGAAAAGAAAATGGTAGAAATTGCGGCAGAGGATGTACAGAAAAGGACTTGGGCGGACACGAGAGGTAAAGACAAAAATGAAAATACGTGAGCTGAGAGTCAACAGAATCCTTAAACGTAAATTATACTGACAAAAAAAGATAAAAAGATAAAGAAAAATATACAGACTGAGAAAAGAACAAGGAAGAAACTGAGGCAGGGAATGTTCAGAAAAGAATGTGGACAGAGAAGGTACGATATTGTGAAGAAAGTGGCGAAGGAAAATATGTGAAAATTGTATCTAGAAGAAAGGGAAAAATCAGCAGTCAGAGAAAAGAACAAGGAAAAAATTTACAGAGAATGTGCAGAAAAGGATGTGACCAGAATGGATATGATATTGTGAAATGACCAAGGAAAAGGGGGGGAAAATGATGCCAAGAAGTAAGAAAAAGCGGGAATTCTGCAGACTGAGAAAAGAACAAGGAAGAAACTGTAGTAGAGAATATTCAGAAAAGGACTGGAACAGAAACGAGAGGTGAAGATGTAGAAAGAAATTCATAAGCGAACCAAGCGTGGATACAAGACAAAAATATAAATAATACAGAAGAAAAGGTGATAAAACATGCGGTAAAACGTTGAAGACAGAAAGGAACAAGGAGGGGTTTGGGGCACAGAATATACGGAAACAAACTTGAGAGAAAAGTAAAATTGTGAAGAGAGAGGTAAAGGAAAATGGAAGGCGAATGTGACACCGAGCAGGAAGAAGACAAGCAGGAAAAAATCATACGGCTGAGAAAATAAGCAAAGAAGAAATTACGGCAGAGAATCCGCAGGAAAGGACACGAACAGAAAGACGAGAGAAGGTAGGGAAAAAAAAATATTGGATCGAAAATGCAAAAAAAAAAATAATAATACTGGACAGGAAGATAGGAATGAAAAAATAAATAGACAGGAAAAATAAATGGAAGAAATTACATCTAAAGGAGGGCCAGAGTGCAGAAAATGGTGAGGAGAGAAGATAAAGGAATGAAATGAAAAGAGTGACCTCAAAATAAAAGAAAATGATACCGAGCATAAACAAAGAAGAGAGGCGTGTAAGAGTTGGAAAGGAAGAAGTGCAGTGGAAAATGAAAAAAGTACATGGAGGAAAAATGAGAGAGAGAGAGAGAGAGAGAGAGAGAGAGAGAGAGAGCGCATCTAATACCAAGGATCAAGCCAGGTATGATCCTAGCTTGTTGTAATGGTGATTGGCCCTCCACCCACCTGCTGTCTCTCTCTCTCCCTCACTCTCTCCCTCTCTTTCCCGGCTAATGACATCACCGCCCTAATGAGAGAGAAATCTGCCACTACAATATTCACAGTAAATTGGTTTGTAATTATCGTCGATGGTAATAGTATCTTTGTTTCCGCTGGTCCCTGTGGATGCGTGTTTTGTGTGTGTGTGTGTGTGTGTGTGTGTGTGTGTGTGTGTGTGTTTTGGGGTCCCTAAAGGGCAACGGATGCACACAGCAGAGGAACACTATTTACTTAACCCCTTGGAGAACTGGCCCGCCCCCACCTAATACTTTATTCTTGGGTACAGATGTGGAAGGCTGTTGGGGTGAAGGGTGAGAGGTGCGTGTAAAGATTGTGTTAAGTGGTTGTGTATGTGAGATTATCTTACTGGAGAGATTTAGAAACTTCTTTGGGGTCACCTTGCTTGTGAATGAGAGGATTTTGATTGTTGTGGTTCTAGGTGCTGATAAACGTTTTGGTGTTCGTGCTGACAAATGTTCTGCTAGTCGTGCTGGTAAAGGTCTTGGCATTCGTGCTGATAAATGTCTTGGTATTCGTGCTGATAAACATTTTGGTATTCGTGCTGATAAACGTCTTGGTATTCGTGCTGATAAACGCTTCGGTACTCGTGCTCTTAAACGTTTTGGTATTCGTGGCATAAATGTTCTGGTATTCACTTCCTTTCCCGAGCAATGAAGACATCCAGGTATCCTAATTTCCTCACCTCCCCGCGGCTGTTTGACTCTCAGGGCACGTTCGTATCAGCCAAACGTTCGTACAGTTCCGTGATAAATGAGACGCTCTGACACGTTTTCAGTAACACGATGACTTGGTGTGAGTTCAAATATGAGCTGGATTCACGTTTGTATTCGCCAAGGCTTTCATATTAGTGGTGAGAAAGCAGAGTCGAGAGATGATGACTCATTTCTGTGGCACGCTAATTTTGATCTCGTCCAAGTGTGAGCTATAGAATCTGTGTGTGTGTGTGTGTGTGTGTGTGTGTGTGTGTGTGTGTGTGTGTGTGTGTGTGTGTGTGTGTGTGCGTGTGTGTGCGCGCGCGCGTATGTTCATATAATGACCTGTTAACTGAAATAATACTCAGACATATCTATAACACAAACACGACGTAAATCCAAACATGAGCGAGATTCACAATGTTTTTTTTTTAGTCTACCGACCGTTATTAAACTGCCTTATTATAGAAACTAATCCCGTCTTCATACCCAGCTGCAAAGATCCATGTAGAGGAGTGAATAGTGTAAAAAGACGATGTGTTTAACCCTATCTCTTCAATAATGTAATTTTTTGGTGTCATCCTCGCTATTTACTAAACCATTTTTTTTTTCTTAGATTAGGACTTCTAGTAAGGAGGGTGTTAATGAAGGCTATATCTAACTCTTTTGGTTCAAAGTCTCTCCGAAAATGAATATTATCGTCTGGTGATAAGAATGAAATCAAAAGTACGTAATTAAACTGCAAAGGTTAAGCTGAAAGTTGACATATATCTATTCAACAGTCTTGATGTGAAAGGCAATAAGAGAGAGAGTGACGTTTTCCCCAGGTGCTATGAGGTTGCCTGTGCAGGCTCAGGTACGTGTGCATGATCAGGCACAATTGCAGGTGTTCCACAGGTGGGAAATTCTTGCATGACGAGAGCAGAGCAGATGCCAGTTATGGAGAGTTCTTTTTTTTTATAATTTTGACTTTAGTATGATTGTTTACTACCATAGTATGATTGAGTTCCCTAGTGTGATCGTGAGTTCTCAGTCCTTAGTAGAATTTTTGTCGTATTAAGAAGCTCCATAGCACTTCTTCCTGATCAGTGTAATATTTTTGCAACCAGTGTCTCATGATTAGGGAAATTGTATTGTATGTGAGTAAGGTGGAGAGGTGGAGGGGAAGAGGGAGACCGAGGATGAGATGGGAGGACGGGGTGGAGAGGCATATGAGGGTGGAGGGAGGAGGGAAAGGGAGAGACCGAGGATGAGATGAGAGGTATATGAGTGAGGGAGGTGTGAGTAGGAGAGGGGCAGCTTGATGGAGGAGGACAAAATAACACGGAGGCGATTCCTTTGTGGCCATCTCTCCCGGGATTAAGGCGTCTGGCCATAGATAGATAGATATGGGCAAAAAGACAGATAGATAGATATAGACAGAAAGACATAAATAGATAGAAAGTCTCATGACAGGGTACATTCCTGGTACATTCACGTCCCCAGGAAATTAATGCCCCCCCCCCCCCTGCGTGACAGCGTTTGTTAACAGTCACGAACGAAAATTCATCTACTGCTCTACTTCGTCAACTTCGCACTTCGGGCATATCCATCACCTTCCTGCCTGAACCATCCCATCACACAATCGTATATGGCCAGAGAAGCATGCCAAGCCCCTCTCAGCTCGGGAGTATTAGTCAGCTGAGGAAAGTAAAAAGTACAAGACGTAAAATAATAGGCGAAATTTTGTTCCCGCATATGCAGTTGCAGACGGTAACATCCCTCTACTTTTATTTGGACTAATACGAAATTATTCCGTAACATTCAGAAGGCTTGGTTGGCTGCGAACATTTCATTACTGGGTTTCAAAAATTATCATTCACTGTCTTGCTATTTTTCGTAATGAGGTGTAATGGTAGTTGTAGTAGGTGCAACCCTAGGCGCATCTGAACTTGAACCCAGTGGACTGCAGGGGAAAAAAAAAAAAAAAAAAAAAAACTTCTTTTGCAGACCTCCATTCTCACGTCAGGGGATAGGGATGGGACTGAGGGACGTTTGTATAACCGAGCAGCTCCACCTCTTATCAGTGTCCCTATCAGGCGTCCCTATCCAGCATCGCAATGAAATGGATAATTATTTATGTCCGCGAGCGTACTAATATTCCTCGACCTATTGATATTGCCCCAGGTCACTCCTTTTCTGCGTCCCTCGCCATTCTCCTTTAGTAATTAGAGATAGGAAGGAGACGGAGCCGTACTTCCTCGCCCTCTTATCTCTCATCACAAGCAGGAAATTGCCCCACGAGGCGATAACACAGGCTTGATTGTCTGTCTGTCTGTGTGTGCTAAATATGTCCCTCCTACACTCTTCTCACCTTAACGTGTCCCAGAATTTCTTCCCTCTTCTTTGTTCACTTCAGCATGGTCCAGAATTTTGTCCTTATTCACTATAGCTTTGCCCATATATATATATATATATATATATATATATATATATATATATATATATATATATATATATATATATATATATATATATATTCCATATTCACCTTAGCTTGATGATGATGAGGGAATGATGTGGTGGTGGTGATGATGATGATGATGATGATGATGATGATGATGATGAAGATGAAGTGATGGTAGTAATGATGATGATGATTCTGTAGCTGAATTTTTCCCCTCCCATACCAGGGCCTCAAATCATAGTCATGACCACAAACGGGTGTACACAGTGTCCTTTATTGTTTACTTCGCTTTGTACTCCGTATTATGATGTACATAGAATTATTGGCATTATTGTTTTCATCTGACAGAAATCCATAACCCCTTTCAACTCACTGGTGGCCAAGTGTAGTCAGCCTGAAGGATAGATTTAACTAATAACCAAGGAGATTCTGACCTACCTGATCACTAAAGCTCACCGAATCTCTTGCAACCACGACTTAGACTTATATTCTTATCAGTTAAGGAAGCTCCCTAGCACCTTCTCCTTACCGGTTTATTTTTGCATGCAGCTTGCTAATAATAATCCCTTGTGTGTTATTTTTGCCTTTCATGTTGGTTCTTAAAAGATAAGAACAACATGCAAGAGAGCAGTATGGTGTAGTATGAAAAAAATAAATCGCTAAGGAAAAGGTAATTTGGGAGCTTCCTTTACCAACGAGAATATGGATCTTAGGGTTCGTTATGAGAGTGACCCAGTTCCATCAGATGAAGACAAATCGGCAATAGATCCGAAGTCGTTTTTTTTTTCTCTCTCTCTTTTTCTTTTTTTGTTTAGCGTGATCTTTACGCTACTCCCCTCCTCATTATTACGCGGATTTTGCGGCCCCGATGCGTGATGTATCTTCATTTATCCGCCATCTTAACTTTGGCAATCTTCCCGCGTTTTCCTGTCTCCGTGTCGTGTTGGACCGTCGCTAGGGAGGTGGTGTTCGTGTGACCTTATTTATGAAGGCTCTTATACTCCTTTCACCTTTACTTGGCCCAGATTTTTCGTTATTTCATCTTAACTTCACCGAGATTTTTTGGTTCATTCGTCTTAACATGGCCCAGACTTTTCTTTCATCTTAATTTGGCCCAGATTTTTTTTTTTTTTTTCACCTAAACGTGGACCAGATTTTTCGTTCTTTTATTTTAACTTTGCTTGGATTTGTGTGCCCTTTGAAGCTTATTTCATGTAGCTTCGTGCCAGAAAGAGTTATTGCTGCGTCTGCTCCTCCTTTCCGTAGCACTTCTTCGTGACATGCGTTTTATTCTTGTGTTAATCTGTTGCTGTAACTTAGCATTCAAGGCGGAGATATTGCAGTTTTGGATGAGCGTTCAAGGTGGAGAGGTGGCAATTTTAGATAAGCATTTAAGGTGGAGAGATGGCAATTTAAGATCGGTATTCAAGGTGGAGAGATGGCAATTTAAGATCGGTATTCAAGGTGGAGAGATGGCAATTTAAGATCGGTATTCAAGGTGGAGAGATGGCAATTTAAGATCGGTATTCAAGGTGGAGAGATGGCAATTTAAGATCGGTATTCAAGGTGGAGAGATGGCAATTTAAGATCGGTATTCAAGGTGGAGAGATGGCAATTTAAGATCGGTATTCAAGGTGGAGAGAAGACAATTTAAGATCGGTATTCAAGGTGGAGAGATGACAATTTAAGGTCGGTATTCAAGGTGGAGAGATGGCGATTTAAGATCAGTATTCAAGGTGGAGAGGTGGCAGTTTGAAATCAGCATTCACACCATATTATTTAGCTGAGAGGAGATTGTCGGATTGGAACGGTTAGATATAGCCTGATTTAACCTCTTCACTGCTAGAGTTCTCCAAAGCTATATATAATCACCTGAATATAGCAAAAACAAAAAATTGAAGCTGTATCTTGAAAGGCATTAGGATGAAAATATAAACAGATAAGCACAGCTCAAGAATATAAAGAAAAAATAGGCCCTATCTGGATGGCACGAATCTAAACATATACATAAACGCTCTTAGCCACAACTTAAGCCCAAGAAACACTAAGAATACCACTGTGGGTCTCGTGAGGTGATGATGTGGGTTGATTATCTCCCAGGGGACCCTCCACGCGCCCCGATGACCCCTTCTAACCCCGCTCCAGGTACTCTTCTGCGGTCTGGTAACTACACTTTGATGGGCTGGGGTGTGGTGGAAGGGAGCGCTGGTGGTAGGTTTGGCGATGGATTGACACTCTCAGGCTCGTATTAGCATATTGTTGGTCTTGGAGGAAGTGTGAAGCTGATAGTGTATTAATAGCTTCGTATTAACACATGGTTGGTCTTGTAGGAAGTGTATGGAAGTGTTCGTGGTAGATTTGGTGATGTATTGACACTCTCAGGCTCGTATTAGCACATTGTTGGTCATCATCATATCATCATCATCATCATCATCATCATCATCACCCTGACCCTTGTCCCACTTAAGTTTGGGGTGATTAATTTTTTGCTATCCAGTAACTGCGCATCCCACAGTTGACAGTTTAAGAATAACTGCGAGAGAATGGTTTTAAATTTTCTGCCGGATCAGGGAGAATTATTTCAGTTTTCCTCAGTGTATCCTGCCTTTTCCTTTTGCTCTCCAGTCTTTTAAACGCAGCTTGTCCAGGCATCTCGACATGAACGGATGGTGATTTTTGGCCTGCTTTTGTTTAGCTATCTCCCAGACAGATTTTGCAGTTTTTTTTTTTTACGTTTGGTTGCCTTTTTATTTAATATTTAAAATGAAAATAAACCCAACTTAACTTCTCTCTCAGTCTGTCTTTCCCACTACGTAAATCTGCGAATCGTCTCACACAAAACATCAAGGCATTTCGAGATTAGTGGATGTTAATTTCAGCGTTCTTGGGAAGGAATAACAATCAGCCTTTTGGTTCATATATCCCTTGGTTCTTTCTTTGCTTGAATCTATCTGTCTATCTATCTATGTATCTAACTACCGTTATATATGTTTACCTATCTACCTATCAGTCTACCCATCCAACTTTCTCAATTAGCAGAATGCAAAATTGTTATAAATGAGTAAAAAATGATGAAGCAAGCAAAATATTCTTCAAAAACTCGTATTCTTGAAAACTGTGAAAAGAGCGGCCGAACAATTTTGGCAGCAAGTTTTTTCCTGGAGCCAGTTATTTGAGCCTCGTTACCGCCAGCCGCCCTGTTTTCAATCCAGACCGCCCACCGAATGCCGCCGTGGAAACAAACAGAATGATTTTGCTTTTTTTTTTGCTTGAGGGTGAGTTTCTTTGCGCTATTTCTTTGCTAAGGAAATAATGGTGGCTTCTAACTATCGCTGGCGCCAGGTTTCATTGTTTTGTTTTCTTTGGATGGAGCGTATTTTTTTCCTTTTGTGCTGCGGGTGACTTTCTTTTATTTTGATTTCTTTGCAGGAGGAATAATTCTGCCGTCTAACTATTCCTGGGTCGTTTGATCGTTTTGTTTCGTTGCTTTATTCTCTTGGCACGGAGCACAATACTGCCATCCGTCCTTTTCTGTACACACACACACACACACACACACACACACACACACACACACACACACACACACACACACACACACACACACACACACACACACACACACACACACACACACACACACCTGCCTGGGAGTGCGTAAAAGTCATCCCCTCCAGAGAGAGAGAGAGAGAGAGAGAGAGAGGGGGGGGGTTCTGAGAAACTGTTTACACATATTGTTGAGGATGAGGGTATAGTTGCGTGAAAATGCTGAGGGAAAAAGAAAAAGATGGATGAAATTAATTTTTGAGTCACTATTATTACAAGGTCCTTTTTGCCCCAGGAAGAAATAATAAAATATAAAAGTTTGTCTCTCTCTCTCTCTCTCTCTCTCTCTCTCTCTCTCTCTCTCTCTCTCTCTCTCTCTCTCTCTCTCTCTCTCTCTCTCTCTCTCTCTCTCTCTCTAACGTATTCTAAATTGCCATCTTCTCATCTTGAATGTTCTCCCGGAGGGAATGCGTGTGTGTGTGTGTGTGTGTGTGTGTGTGTGTGTGTGTGTGTGTGTGTGTGTGTGTGTCTGTGTCTGTGTGTTTCTGTGTCTGTGTATAACAAAATAGCTCTAACAATTTTTATTTGATTTTAATAAAACTTGGTAGATAGTTTTTTTTTTTTTTTTTTTGTGTGTGTGTGTGTGTGTCCCACTCTGGGCATAGGCTTCACAGCCTGCTATGAAGGCCCAGCAGTCCTCCTACATACCATACACCTCTACATGTCACAACTTCGGCGCTAACACCCACCGTCCATATTGAATACATGCTAGGGCTGTCTCATACAGGACTGGTGCATTGGTATTAGCGGGGGTATTTTTACGACATGTCGGCGGGTCTTCTGGTAGATCAGTAAAGCATGATTTAATGAAATTCAAATCCTTAAACTGTTCCCTGCCCGAACCGGGATTTGAACCTGGGCCTGTTAGGACCGCACGCCACCTCTCTACCTGTATTTTTTTAAGAACAAAAACGCCACACGGCTAGGTCAAACATTTACCTTTCAAAATAAATCCGAAACAGTTTTTATCCAGTTTTGACCAAACTGAGGGGCACGTTCCCAGGTACCTTCTCCCCCCCCCCCCAAGAAAAAGAACAGAAAAAAAAAAACAAGAATAGAAAAAGAAAGAAAAATCGCCTCAGGACTGATTTCGTGCTTTCATTCGAAGGTGATGTACAGCGTTGCTGAGTAATTAAATCAATCGAGGTAATTATCAGGACGAATATAACTCAAAAACTTAAACTACAACTCAAGAAAAACTACTTGAGTTAAATGAGCGACTTTTTATTTTCTCATCTTGGACCTCTGTCTTGGATGTGAGAGTAGAGGTACGCTCGTGTCGTCATCACCCTGATTCGTAACCAAAAATCCGTTTCTTAACCAACCCACTTCGTCACCGTACACGTTTCGCATCCAACTGATTTCGTCATTATATCCCTATTCGTCTTTAACCCGTTTTGTCACCGTATCCCGTTCCGTCGGCAACCCGTATCGTCGCCAGTACATTATATGAAAATGGAATTCGCCTTCAGATTGTTAACTTAGATTATGTTTTGACCCCTCCTCCATCGCCCCTATCGCCTTACATCAAAATAAGCACCGAAAATAGCCCGTCACGGCAACGTCATTTGTTGATTTATGTGGTATACTGATGGACTTGTAAATTAATGTGACTGCCTTTTTTGTAGCCTATCTCTCAATCCACTTGCTCATAAAGCCTTCAGATTTTCCAAAAAATGTTTCAAAGACGTTTGCATTAATGAGTGGATATCATCGAGAAGATTATGAAAGTGTTTCAGCCCATCTAGCAGCTACTTGTACTTGTTCCTGGCATATGTTGAAGAAGTTATCATGGATTTTGAAGTTGCCTTGTGGATCTCCATGCAAGACCTGTTTCCATCTGCTCACTTGGACGGCTGTATTTTTCACTGACGTAAGGCATTCTGGCATAAAGTACAAGAAAAGTGGCCTATAGGTATTGTTTACGTGGAACACTGCCAGTTACACGACAGTAATGTCTTTTTACACGGAACAGTAATATCGCTTAAAAATCTAGGGGCACATCACTGAAAGAGAGCAATCGGGCAAATGCTGAAGTATCGGTTGGGGTCCGTGTGTGAGCGTGCTTTACAGAAACTTGCTTCACGGCAGATGAAGGTCCAAGGCTTTAATGGTGGTTGCTAATTACTGTTACCCATAAAATGCAGGAACAGAAAGTATCTTTTTCTTCCTAAATATTGAAGAAAATCATATTTATTTATCAGTCCATTTGAAATAATTTAACACTCCCCTACCGATAAATTTTGAATGGTCGGCGAAGAAATAAGGAGGCCGAAAGTGATGACGTAAAGGATGGGGTCGGGGTTACGAAATGGGTCAAAAAGTTGGTGACGAATGGGTTGGGGACGAAATAAGCAGTATCCATTAGCACAATATATTTCTTGGAATGTCTTATGGTTTTGCTTATTTACATGACTTGCGTGATGCAGTCTCTGTGTTAAACGACCTTTTTATTTTTTTTAATTTAGGTTCTTTATTTACCATTCAGTACAAGTCCTAACACTCCGGGGAACACTGTTCCTGAAGGCCAAGCAGGGAAGGGTGCATGAGAGAGAAAAAAGAAATCGGTATCTTAGGGCGTAGAAGGTATACACGTAATTATCATTACAAGAACAATAATGAACAAAGACATACAATGACACATACATGGTACAAAGTTGTAACGGAGCACATCTCGGCCTACCAGAGTCAATCCTTCTTCATTGCTTCTCGGTTTTTCCTCGTTTTTCTCCAACCTAAAATTAGAGAAAACGAAAACAGTCTGAAAGGAAACTCACCTACACGTTCACTGGTTGATAAGCTGAGTCAGTAAGCTCTCTGATTTTTACTAGTGAAAGAGTGAGGGAATGTAAGGTATTTTAGGAAAAAAGGCCGTATTATATCTTGCTGTTGATATCGATGTGTCCTGTGGGAAAAAGGTGTAAGGCGGTGGCTTAGCGAATATCACATAAGAGTGAAGAGGGTTTCCATCACCTACGAGTAGCTCAGGAAGCCATTAGCACCAGGACCACACAAAGTTCGCCCAGAAGTATAATAGGAATGTCCTGCCACCCTGTCATTCCCATTTCGGACAAAATTTAGGGAGTTCCTGACCTCATGGTCAATCCTAGATGACTGAAGGAGAGCCACTGTCACCCCTGTTTTTTAAGAACTGTGTCAGTTCCAGTCGGGCAGCCGCTGGGTTCGGATGTGCCGCAATGCCCTCCAGCCGCGACGCCGTAAACGCCGAGGGCCTCGCCCTTCTGACCACATCAACAGCATTGCGGGTTAGGCCGACGCCAGTGATAGCCTCTCGACCTTGGGGAGTGATGGGGAAGGGCAGGAACCCCCCGACGGAAGAGACACGAACTTTGGTGGCGATGCGAGCAGTGTGGTCCGGCAGGCGGCATCATGTGTCACGACGGCCCGTGTTGGACCTGGCAAACGACTCTGTACGGGAGAGGATACTGTATCAGCTGCTGCCACACGGCAAGGTCGTGACGCTAGAGTGAAGCTTACTTTTGCCTCGGACTGTGAGCTTTCTCTGTCTCAGAAAGCCTGGTGGGCTGTTTCTGTGGCAACAGTTTCCTGAATTTGAGATACTGTTCAAAGAAGGTAAGACACGTCCGTCTGTGACAGTAAAGAAGGTAAGACACGTCCATATGTGACAGTAAGAAGTGGCCATGCTGTGGATTTCTTGACTGGTGACGGATTTCCTGGCGTTAATTTGGAGGCTGTCACCAGCCGCCCCCAGACCAGGATTATCATTCATAATGTTCCTGTCTGCTGGGCGATGGAGGATCTTGGGGCTCACGAAACTGTCGTTTGGATGAAGAGAAGAAAAGTCGGAAAATATACACGGCCATAGCTTATTGCTCTGTTCGAGGGGGAGCCACCGGAGTCAGTTTTCATCAGGCCACTGGGCTACAGGAGGGCTGCACGCTATGTTTCGGAGCCTGACCTCTGTTACCGCTGCAGCCGCTGGGGGCATCTGGCATGGAAGTGCAGTGCGGCGTGCAGGTGTCGTTTTTGTGCTGGCCGGCACCTGCCTGGAAAAAATTAGGAGAGGCGACCATTTCAAACCTCGGTGTTGCAACTGTGGGGGGGAACACAATGCCCACTCGTCCTTGTGTCCCCACAAACCACGGACGACCTCAGCACCACGGCCCGATGCAGTCCCAGCCCGAGTAGTACAACCACCACCACCGGCAACGACCAGTGTTTGGAAGGCCGCCTTCGAGCTTCGGCTTTCCTGCTCCTGGGAGGCACGTCCCCTGCTGAACCTGTGCACAGTCAGTCGTTGGTAGCCTACGTCATGCCGAATCGGCCAGTCAGTCTCCCAGTGACATTCAAATCCGGCCCGACACCAGTCTACAGGACGTCCTTCGAGATCTCCACACGGCAGTGCAGGACCTAACCCGGAGACTCCATCGCGTGGAGCAGCGTCTGCAGCAACAGGAGGACTACATACTCAAGTTTAACATGGAAAGTGGGGATTTTACTGCAGCGTGCGAAGCGTCTGAGGCCGTTCCCCTAGGTCCTGGCGGCGAAGAGGGGCCTACAGGTGGACACTAGGACGGAGGGGGGGCTAGTGCAAGCGGAGAAGATAGGGCAACTGGTGCCTAGGCTAAAAAGGGAGATCACAGAGGGAGGGCTTGTGCAAGCGGAGAAGCTAGGGCATCTGATGCCCAGGCTGAAAAGGCAGATCACTGAGGGGGGGCTAGTGCAAGCGGAGAAGCTAGGGCAACCGGTGCCCAGGCTGAAAAGGCAGATCAAGGGGTGTTAGACATGCGCCACTACAAGGCATTTCTGTTAGAGCAGGTGGAACAACTACAGGCGACGTTGGCAAGGGTGGAGAAGAGGGATGCTGAGTTTGGGAAGAGGATGAGGAGGTTAGGAGTGTCCTATAAGTCATATGGTTAGCTATCTTGTATACTTCCAGACCTGGTTTGTAAATATGGTAACTACTGTTCTCTTTAAACATCCCTGTATTTTTACCAAAATTCTAAAAAGCATCATTCACCATGTTACTCCATACTAATCGTTTTGTTTGTCTATTTTTGCCGCTAGCAAATGCACCAATCCAGACAATGCACAAGATGACAGGTGTGTCCCCATGGGACTTGCAAAGAAGCATTTACATAAGTAGACAGTATAGAAGTTGGGAGGAGAGGGAGCGAGTGGTGGCGAGTGTGTTGGTGTATGGCCGTCACTCACCGGCCCCATTCGCCTCACTGATAAGGCAGTGCGTTTCTTCATCTTTGGTGGCGGCCACGACGTCTTCCTGTGCTTCTGTGCAGTCCTGATCATATTACGTACTCTTGTATGTTAGTATGTTCTGTGTATGTTCCTTTACTTTCCCCACATACTATAGCTACTAATTACTAGGGGGCCTTATTCTATAATCACTGCATGGATCATAAAAAAGTTTGCAACGGAGGTGTGGCAACATCTCCCACCTTCTTTATTTTATTTTGTAACCGCTGACTGTATACATTTGTTGAAGGTGGTGTGTGGCAAGACCCACCACCTTCTTTTGTTGTATCAATACTCTGTACCTTTCTCAACAATAAATCTTATCAATCAATCGAGAACGTGGACAAGTTGGAGCCTCTTAACTACCGTCCTGTGAGTTTAACTTCCAGCCCCTGCACGATCGTGGAAAAAATGTTGAGGGGAAGTATAGTCGAACACCTGAACAAAAACAACATTCTCTCTACACATCAACATGATTTCAAATCCAGGAGGTCGTGTCTCACTCATCTGGAGTATTTTAAAGAACTAGAGGAAGCTGTAGACGACAAGAACAGCGTGGATGCAGTATACCTGGACTGCAAGGCCTTTGATACTGTTCCCCGTCGTCGATTGCTGATCAGGCTTACGCCAGTAGGAGTTGAGGATGATATTCTGAGATGAATCTAAGGCTTTCTCAGGAACAAGAAGCAAAGAGTTTGCATCAAAGAGGTATCTTCCAGGTGGCCAGATGTTTGGAGTGGAGTGAGAAATGGCTCCTGTCCTATAGTAAGGACAAGTGTAAAGTAATGCATAGAAGGGAAGGAACACCCTCGCTAGAGGGGCACCATATAATTTACACCCTCTTGAAAGTCACGATAGAGGAAAAGACTTGGAAGTTTATGTAACCCCTAACCTCTCACCATCAGTCTATATAATCCAGTCAGTAACCAAGACCATCTCCATATTGGAAGGATTAGGGAAATATATACAGTACTTACTGTACATGGAGTCAGAAATGTTCTTGGTCCTAGCACTGGTCAGATCCGACATGGAGTATGCTGTACAGTCATGGCTCCCATATAAAAAAGAGTAATTGATCAACTAGAAAAAGTCTAAAGGAAAGCTGCAAAACTTGTCATCGAACTACAAGAGCTGCCTTGTCGTGAGACTATCTGTCCTTTGGCTTACTGTACTTGAGAGGAGAATACGAGTTGTAGGAAATCCTAAATGGCTACGAGAATGTAGACAGCAGGTACTACTTCAAGCAGATAGAGAGGGGCACATACTTGGAGGCAAGGGGACAGCCAAAACCTTGTCAAGTCCAGATTCAGAACCACAAAGAGGAGAAATTTCAGAAATGTAAAAGTGATTAACAGATGGTCTGGTCTGCCGAAGAGTGTTGTAAATAGCCCCAGCGTTAATATATTCAAGAGGAGGTATGGCCCGTATCATAGACTGCGCTTATGAGATCAGGTTACCTTTGAGATTTAGCTCTTTCCTCTGTGATCACTAAATTGTTTTAATTCAGCTTTGCTGAGACTGAGTCGTACGAGCGTGGAAATGTCAATATTGTCACCGATAACCATTTAATAATGAAAACAAGTCTGGTATTTTATTCCAGCGAACGGCAGATAAAATACATGGCGTATGTTTTGAGCAGATGGATGTCAGGGGCGTGGGAAGCAATTTCATATTTTTGAAATACGCGCGCTCTGCGCCATCTTGTCTGATCTTTTAGAAATGCTTGTAAAACAAACTTTAACGTGTCAAGGATAGATTTTTTATTAACTATATAACAGACGTACTACCGATAAAAGGTATTACAACAATGTAAATAACAATAAATAATTTGAAATAATAAAACAATAAAATACCTAATCTTACTTTCAGCACTTACATTTCTTTGCCATAATTTCACAGTACTGGTAATGAAATAGAATGAGACGCATTAGAATCATTAATATACAAGATTAACTGACCCTGAAAGTTATGAAAAGGGCATTAATAGTATTAGGGATATAATTATAGTTAAAATTCACCAGTCCAATTTTCAAGATTTCATTAGTCCTCCCAAACACTGAACCCAGGCAAGAGGTGGAGCTTAGCGGCGTCGCCTTGGCAGTGTCACGTTATTTCCTGCAAAAAAATTCAAGTATGTCAGTATATTCAGGTGAGAAGATAGTATACTGAGCATTAATAAGAAATGGATGTCTTCTCTTTCACATAAGTTAACGTAGTAACTTTGGGACCGGCAAAAATGATGCTTGATCTTAGACGCTAAGGCATTCTGTTAATGATCGGTGTTAAGTGCTTAAGAAGCGATGATGATTTTTATTGATCGGTCAGGTGGTTGTATAAGATGGGAGTGTGAGTTGTTATGAAGAAGTTAAATACTGGAAGGGTTTAGAAGTTAGTCTCCCCTTCTGTTGCGTGAAGATGGAGATTTTCGGTTGGGAGATGTTTGTCTTTGGGGCATCAGTCAGCACAGCGCCAGAATATTTTGCAGTCATCGGAGATGTTCAAAAGTCCTTTTGCTTGATTGAGAACCATCATATGCTATTAATCCTTATTGTCAGGGAAGTGGGCCTGGTGGAAATATGGCGTGAGAACTGTCACAGCTATATATATATATATATATATATATATATATATATATATATATATATAGGAATATGCCTTGATGCCAACATGCCTTGAATGAATATGGAGAAAGCTTCTACTGGTACTGCATAAATTTGTAATGCAAAAATTTGGGCTCATGGAAAATACCTCACATGAGAAGCATTTGCATTATTGGAATATCAAAATTTATTACAAGCCTAACCCTACACATCCATAACCTAGCCTCACTGGTAAATTTTTAGTTTCGGACATCTCGGGAATTATGATGCTTTGATCTGTTTTTTCTGTATTTTGGACAATTCTAAGACACTTTTCTTCTGTAGCATTTTTGTTGGAAGTTAATTTTATTTTACTCCTGAAGATAACCTATACAAACCTAACTAACCTAATCTTCAAGAGTAAAATAAGAATAATTTCCGACAAAAATGCCAAAGAAGAAAAGTGTCTTAGAAATGTTGAAAATACCAAAAAAACAAATAAAATAATCATAATTCCTGAGATGTCCGAAACAAAATTTACTGCCTCACCTAACCTAATGTAGACTAATCTAGATGAAGTACCAGTAATGTAGACTAACCAAGTTTGTCGCAACCAAACCTAGCGATCAGATCAACCAAACCTGACACGGTAACTTTGCCAAACCTGCTGGAATGGAAATGCAAAGGAATTTTTTTTAGATTAGGATAGCTTTTAATTAGTGTCTGCGATTATGCCCTAGAAGCAACAGGTGTTGGGAGAGCAAAACATGGGTAAAAACAAGGACAAAATCAACAAGAAACAGTCATCAGCCTCCATAAAAATTGTCAGAGAAATACAGAAAACTCTGGAAGAGGAAGAAGATGGAAGATCTCTCTATCATGCAAATGTGACTCAGCTGTTCTGTACATGATTATCAGTACCAGAAAAAAATAGGAAGAATTAGGGATGTTAAATAATAGTGTACCAATAATGTTCTTGGATATTTTTCAAAATCTGTTTTACTCTCTTCCAGGTGAGAAAAGACAGCCGACATGAAGGAGAGAAGCATCAGAGTTTAAATAAGACAAGCAACATGTCGTACGGTAGTGGGTTACGTATTGATGATTTCTGAGGTGGGTAATGATTAACCCCTTCACTCCCCAAACTTTGTTTTTTTTCTACAGCAATATCCATGATTTTATGTAGTGTAGCTGTTTCAGTGTGATGATGTCTGGTACTGTATGGTTTTATACTAGTTATCACCAGCTGATTTTTATTCTGCTTAAAGTTGTAAAGCAAAAATGAGTGATTTTTGTATAAAGTAGGCTACCTGTACTACCATTGCTGGGAGTATATTGAGTGAAGTTTGCCTTGGTAAGTCTATAAAGTATTTGTATGTATCTATCTTTTTATTGCCAGACGCCTTAATCCCGTAAGGGGATTATACTGTAGAGTCATGTTACTTTTTGTAACGTGTTGAATGCTGTGAAGAGTATGTACGATGGTGCGAAGACTGCAGTGCGTGTGGATGGTGAACTAAGTGAATTTTTCTCTTTGAAAGTTGGGTTGAAACAGGGATGTGTCATGTCTCCATGGTTGTTCAATCTGTACATGGATGGGGTAATAAAAGAGGTACAAGGTAGGGTAGTGGATGTTGGAGTGGCCCTGGTGAGAGAGGATAGTGTTTGGAAACTCCCTGTACTGTTGTTTGCAGATGATACTGTGTTGTTGAGGGGAGCTGCAAGGCTTGGTGGATGAGTTTGGGAGAGTGTGTAAGAAACGGAATCTAAAGGTGAATGTAGGGAAGGGTAAAGTGATGGTCTTTGAGAGAGGTGAAGTCAGTGAATGTACAGCGAGGTTGGATGGTGAGGAATTGGAAAATGTGAGTACGTTTAAGTACTTGGGTAGTGTGATGAGTAAGGATGGAGGTTTGGAGGGTGAAGTGCTTGAAAGGGTACAGCAGGGAAGAAAGGTTGCTGATTCTTTGAAAGCAGTGATAAGAAACAGGGAAGTGAGCATGGAAGTGAAAAAGTTACTACATGACAGTATTGTGATACCAACTCTAACGTACGGAAGTGAAGCTTGGAGGTTGTTGGAAGGACACAAGTCAAGAGTGAGAGCAGTGGAAATGAGTTATTTAAGAGGAGCCTGCGGAGTCACATGGAGAGACAGGCTGACGAATGAGGATATAAAGGAGCGTTGTGGTGTGGCTGTGGATGTGATAGGAAGCGTTATGAGGAACACACTGAGGTGGTTTGGCCATGTGGAGAAGATGGAGAGTGAAAGACTGACGAAGAGAGTGTATGTGAGTGAGGTGGAGGGGGGAAGAGGGAGGGGGAGGCCGAGGATGAGATGGAGGGATGGGGTGGAGAGGTATATGAGAGAGGGGGGTGTGAGTTGGGAGCAAGGCAGTGAAATGGCGGGGGACAGGGCGACTTGGAGGCGATTTGATTTGTTTGTGGCCACCCCAAATGGGATTGAGGCTTCTGGCAATAGATAGATACCCGGTAGTTACTTTTTTTTTTTTTTTTCTATAGTAATTTACAGTTGCAAAGTGGCAGTATAAGGTGTTTTAAATTTCTATGTACAGTATATCAGTATACAGTAGGGCACCAGGTTTTGCACCTAATAGGAACTGAAAAATGCCACCAAAGTTGGGGCATTGACCTTATGGAAAATAGCCACGCTAATAGGAACCAGGCCTATAAAAAAACACAACCCCCCTAGTGTATTTCCTGCTTTAAATGTCCTAAAGTTACCTGAAATGTTGCTGTTAACCTGCCTTTGAACCTCTGTAGCCAACCCCGTGAAGCAGTGAACTCTGGGGTTGATGCAGTGTTACGTTTCTTTGCAACTTCATCATAAAACAGGCAGGCCTGGTCTTGAATTTCGGGCCCTGACACACTAACACCGTCCTGGGTCCTATTCAACCAATAGCATAATTGAGCTGTACTCGGTCACTGTTTTCACCTGTCTACCTCCGGCATCCAGTTCAAAATACTTCTTTGCAGGGGCTAGATTGGCTTTAAGTTCACTCAGCTGTTTTCTCGTACTACTTACAGTTGACTCTAGCACAGAGGTCAGCAACCCCTAAAGCTAGAAGAGCCATTTATTTTAAAGTTTCATAATAATGTAGTACTTTTGGAGCTGCAGTACAAAAAATTGTTTCATAAACCAAACTCAACAGAACTTCTAAATCTAAACAAAACATTATGGTGATGTTCGATCTACTTACATTCACTAAGCAAATCAAAATACATTAATGTGTTTTGTAATTTATTCAGTATGCTATAATATATATATATATATATATATATATTACTGGTATGATAATACTCATAAGTCAAAGTACTATTATGTAAGTACTGTAGTATGAATAGTAATTATGACAATCATAAAATATTGCTCCCTATGTGTCAACAAGTGGGTTGGTGGAGGGTTAGTGCCCCTCCCCATAAAACAAATAACTCAAAGTCAAATGCCCACCCCTTACGGGATTATGGTGTCTGGCAATAGATAGATAGCTAGATAAAATATTAAAAAACATAGGCTACTTTTCATTCATGAGGAAATCCATTATTACAAAGCAAAATTCTCATTCAATCTACTTAAATTCACAAAGTGAATTAAATTATAATTGTTCTGTTATTTAGATCACTTCAGAGTTGAATTAAAAATCTAATGTTGCCTTGCATGTGTTATATGATGCCTTCATTCTGAAAGAGTAAATATTTATGAAGCTCTGGAGCCACAGAAGTGTCCTAAAAGAGCCACATGCGGCTCCTGAGCCTCAGGTTGCTGACCTCTGCGCTAGCACATTATACATTTTGCATATTTCAGAGTTACAAGCACCTCTCTCCATTTCCATCATAATATTATTTTTTTTAACTTGTCATCATACTTGCGGTTTTTCATTCTCTTGTGGTAGTCACTCTTGGCCTTCCTTTTACTGCCTACTCTTCCAGGTTCATGCCTTCTTACACCATTTCCACCGTCACCCGGTCCTCCCCTGGCACCACTTGAAGTACAAGACAACACATTTCCATCAGTCGCTAATCAAAGATGTGAGAGTGTAACACTCGGCTTGCAGACACAATGAATACGTGCGGGAAACAGGCTGAAACTGAGTGTTGGCGCTGGCATCGCCGTGGCGAGAATCCGAAACTTGTGGTGCTAGAGACACGAAGTGTTTTTTTAGTTGCGAATGTGCAATCACAGGAATATTTGATGGCTGCTGCTATATGGCAGTGCGTTTTGCCAGTCTGGATGCTGTGCCTAACTGTAGATTGGTTTGGGACTTGAGTTAGGTAAAAGTTTCCCTCTCAGGACCAGCTTTGGGCCCCCCAGCAGTGTATTCTCGTTAAATCCATGTTAGCTATAGGCCTATGTTCACTCAGTGATGCACTTTTTGATAATGCATCTGTATCATTAAGTGAGAGATGCTTTCAGTGTTCTGTCTCCCCCTCCCTATTTTATCACTGATGGCAGTAGTGGTTTAATAAAATTTTCAGTCTCCTAGACAGCTGTCTAATAGCAAATGTAATTACAGATTGTTATGTGGCTGGGCTGCAAGAAAAGCAAGGTGAAGCAGTGCCAGCATTGCTGCTGGAGTTACATCCATTGAATGCAGGAGTGTGACTTTGGACATCTGAGACACACTATACCTGTACCTACAGTACCGTACCGTACTTTAGCTATTATTTTTAAGATAGTTATGTATTTTCTAACCAGTTTTTGACAGTATAATGTATGAGATGAGTAATATGTATTTTCTTGCCAGTTGATACAATGTTTCCATGTTTGCAAACAGTACATTTTAAGCAGTATTTCATTTTAGCATTGGCTGCATTATATTGAAGCAGGTAAAAGGGTTGTCGTACCTTGTGTCTTGAAAGAAGTAATATCTTTGACTCAGAAATAGCCCATCTTGAATAATAACATCTGCAGAAATTACTTTTTTGGACGAATATCAGTAGAGGAAAGACTGCTTTAGTTATTTTGGTACTTTGCCTGTATGTCTCAAAGCTCTCAAAATGGAGTACGTTGTAGGATTCTCAGGTGGCGGTATGTTGGGTATGGTTGGCGGTGAGAGACAGCCAAAAGAGTTTTCATGTGATGTATGTGGTAAACATTTTACTCAAAAAGGCAGCCTAGCCCGTCATGCTGTCACTCATACTGGCATAAAAAAATTTAAGTGTGAATTCTGTGGCAAGCGCTTCACCCTAAAAGGCAACTTGAAAACGCATGAACTCCTTCACTCAGGTGGCAAGTACTATGATTGCCATGAGTGTGGTAAACAGTTCACTCAGAGGAGCAGCCTGAATCGCCATGGATTAACCCACACAGGTATAAAAAACTTCAAATGTGATGTTTGTGGTAAACGATTTGCCTTGAAAGGCAACCTCAAGACACATGAGCTCCTTCACTCGGGGGTGAAGAATTATGAGTGCATCCAGTGTGGTAAGAAATTCTCACAAAGGAGTACATTAAGTCGTCACACATTAAGCCATGCTGGGTTAAAGGAATTTGAGTGTGAGCTGTGTGGGAAGCAATTCTCCCTGAAGGGCAATCTTGTGTCACACTTACTGCTCCACTCAGAAGGAAAAGATTTTGATTATGATGATCAAGACCTTATTTGCAAGGATTGTAAATGAACATGATTGAACCATTTTATAACTGAAGTGCAATATGGTAAATACTTTGAGTGTTGCCTGGCATGCAAGCAGCTTATTTATATGAATAGCAACCATGGTTCCATCATGGGAAATAATGATAAATGCTTGATAATTTGACAGTTATAAAAGTTTGATAATTTGACAGTTATTGAAGTTTGATAATTTGTCAAGTATGAAAGTTTCATACTTCAACAGAGATCACTGTGTTAGATGAAAATCACATTATATGGGCAAGATAGTGGTATGAACACCAACCATTCTTTGATATAAGAAACTTGGATCCAGTTTTAATTGGAACCAGTTTACTAGAAATGATGTTTAACAAATAGATACTACAATGGAGGGCAGTTTATTCTTATGTTATTACCATGCACTGAAAGAGGTAGAATTTGAGAGTACTGTTCTGTAGTGCTAATGAAGAGACTGGTAAGATTATTGTACAGTAGACTTGCATTTGCAGACAGTGCAGCAGTCGGACTTAAAACTAGTGTCCTGGTGAAAGAAACGACCCCATTCTCAGTCCTGATTGCTGTCATTGTGAAAAATTTATGTTTGTCAGTGTGAGTGGTGCCCGTTATGCAATCTTTTTGGTTATCCATGTCTGTCAGCTGTTTTTACTGAAACCTTCATATGCATCTGTCTCTCCGCCTGTGTGATTACATGTTTGTTGACTGTGGAGTAAATCCCTTGCTACAAATTACTGATTTTTTTATAGGATGTCCAGGCCACAAGGAAAGCCATTTAATGTGCCAGATTTCATATAAAGCTTTACCATTATCTTGTGTGTATTTTAAAGCATGAATATTGTAATGAAGAAAAGCCATGTAATATCATTAGTGACAAAGGATAAGGGGTAGTACCATAGTATATTGCAGGTATATCAGGTAGATAAGGTCTGAAATATTGTATTAAGGAATTACGTATGATGAAGCCATTCATTGTTTTATCGTAAATTAAAAAGGCATTATGGCATGGAAGATAAAATATTCCATCCAGACTTAAATTTAAGAGGAAAATTTTATGCACATAGAATTCCAATTGCTGTGGAATTCAGGTATTAATATGAAAGCACAATTGCAGAGTACTTGAGGAAACTTACAAGCTTCAGAAAACACTATAACCTATCATTAACTTAGGCATTTGTCATATTAAGCTTAATGCTGCATTGATTTGTCTTCCAGATTTTCTTTGCAGTGCTTTACATAGAAAGATATCAGTATTTCCAGTCAGATAGGTAAGTGAACCAGTATTGTCCTAGCATGACATGAAATTTTTAATTGATTTACCATAGTGTACGGTGAATTGTGACATGCAACATACATTCCTAGATGAAAGATTTAATTATTTGTCTACTTTTTAGGCTGTACTGTTGGCATACTGATGCTGATGTAATGCAGTATTCATGGGGAGGAAAAACGAGGTTTAGGCTAAAGTTTTACTAATTATACGTGACACGTTATCCCATGGAAGAAGTTAGTCTCACATGATTAGAACAAAATGTCTCATTTTATGTTCTTGGTATCAACTTTGAGACTTTAAAATAACAGAACATAATTTCACTTTGATATCTATGATTGTATAGGTATGTGGTATAGTCCTGTATGTACTTACCTCATTTTCGTGGAAGTTAGAATACCACAGTGAAACCAATGTACTTGTGAGAAATCCTCCCTAACCAGAGTCTGTGTATGGTAATGACTGGAAATGCTATGTGGTAGTCTCACTTGTTGAAAATGAAATATAAATTGTAAAATTATGGTACATTCTACTGACTGCCATCATAAGCTACTGAAAAAGTTTGAAGTAGAGGGCATATACTAGTATTTACTGAGAGTCAGGGATTGAACAGTGATATTTCTAATATTACAGGTAATTGCTTTTGCATACAAGCTAACCACTGATCGTGGTCTGTGTGGTTTGCTGGTATTTTGAAATACTACCGTAGCAGGTATATATGTGTAAGGAAGCTTTAGTTCAGTGGTACTTTTGTAGATATCAGTAGTCCATATCAGAAGCTGAATGTGTTTCTTCAACTGTGCTTGAGACCGAAACTAGAAGTAATAAGTCTGTGTAAGACACAGTGCTGGAGAGGCTTGCCTTCATTTGGTGGCACTGATATAACTAGGCAGCTCTGCTGCCTGGTATGTGTCCCCCAGGAGGAGAATGGTGGATTGCAGGAGAATGACAACTTCATCCTGCAGTCCATGTTTAGATAAGCCAGGGGCCACAACAACATTGTAGTTCTGAAGATATCATTAGCTGTGAAAAGTAAGAAATATACCGGTATGCAGATTATTAGCACTCGACAAAATATGTTTGACTGTTTAAACCTTTCGCTGCCATGGGCGCACTTACATTTTATTCAGGCTGAATCCAGATTACTTTATTCAGGTAAGGAAGATTCGAGCATTCCAAAGGTTGCTCGAGACACTTTTCTGCCATTTTGCTACCAGATATTCTTTTGTCTTGTGTTACCTGGAGTAAAATTCTATACAAAGTCCTCATGATTACTTTTTCTTTACATTCGTCATTATTTTTAAGTACACAGTAATGACTGAAATTGCCAATTAGGCTAAAGTATCAATGCTATCTGTTAAGCTGATTTACCATTTTCCCCCAATTTACAGTACTTGTTGGGGGAAAAGGAATAATACTGTGTTTTGAATCACATCCCATACATATAGATCCCATTCTTTGACTTTGTGCGTCCATAGAAAGCAAAAGGGCTATGTTCCACCTCTCACTGTAGTTTTATTTTGTAGATGTGCGAGGAGTTTTAACTAAAGACTGTACCTCTTACGTGCAAGTTGAATGGAGAATAGTATTTTAGTTCCCTTCAGTACGGTGACATATTTTTATCTTTATATTTGCTACTCTCAGATAGTCATATTATAATGGAATTTTTTCAAAACTGGAGGGGTTACATGTAACTACATAGCTGTTCGTGGCATGTGGTTTCCATGAAGCTGAGAAAAATTGCCTGAAGGTAGCAAAGAATAAATAAGTAAAATTGGGTCCTCCACAATGGAAGGTATGAACGCACCATGAGTGAACATTGTCAAAAAATGCAAATAAAATTTGGGTAACTTGAAACAAGCATAGCTGCTTTGTAATTTTTAAAGATTTTCCCTTCATCCCTCCCCTCCCCTGAATTGAGGCGCGGGTGTTGTCAGAATTGCATAGTTCATACTGGCTTGGAAATGCCAGTATATTATTATTCCCTCTTTTTTTGCTGCACCCTTTACTAAGGTATGGGTGTATATTTTGACATTATATGGTAAATTTCATTGGAAGCAAACACAATATGGTATTAGTTGTGGTGGTAGTTGTATTCATTAGCTATATCATCAGATGGATGTTAGTACCTTCTGTTATCGAACTGCCTGGCCATTGAGGCAGGATAGTCAGGAGGAATATTAGTACCTTCCACTGTTGAACCTTACCTCAAGGCTTTGGAGACAGTAAGGTTGAACAAGATTTCACTTAGGAATGAATACCCAAGTCAGTGCAGCTTTTGTGGTTTGTTGGTTCCTTCCTTCACAGAGGACCTCAAGTATGTCCCCGGATTGATGTCATTAGCCCCTCGAATCCATTGGTTTATTTTTGTAGTTTATTCTTGCTACCAGCAGATGATTTTGTGAAATTTGGAGAAGTCATTTGCATCGACAGGGTCACAGTAATCCCTTCACAACCAAATTTCTTTTCCAAATCTGAATAAACTTATCTGAAGTTAGTAAGAATGAAATATGAAGTACATCATGGAATTGAAGTGGTCTAAAGTTTTTTCTGTGTTCCACACTAAAATGATATTTAATTTTTTATTTTTATTTTTTTTATTTTTTTTTATTATTATTTTTTTTTCAGTAGGGCAAGTTATTATCTCATATGATACTGATTAGATAGTTTCTCTTGACAGCCATCTAAGAAACTCTATGTGCTGCTGTAATATGATAGTTTTTGCTAGTTGTATGGAATATATGTAGGAAGCACCCTCACATTTAATGCAGTAGGGTCTCTCTTATCTCAAGTACAGTAGTCCATTGTATGTATGTTAATTCATGACCATTATTTTAAGTAATCCTAATTATAAGTTTCAAATTCTCTATAACAATCTCAGCCAGAGGATTTTTATCTTTGAAGGTTTAGGGAGACTGTGGTGCAGGAATTGAATGGAGATTGCTTTAGGGAGCCTGTAGTGGAGGAGTTGAATGGAGATTGTTTTTAACTCCATCACTGTACTATGTTTTCCCAACTTTGAATGAAATCATCTAGAGTTAGCAAGAAAAAAATCTACATTATAGTGTGAGGTTAAGAAAACTATTTATTAAAATACTGGGAAAGAATGAACAATAATAATACACTACTTAAAGCTATGTATTGCATACCCATTGCCTTGGCATAGCAGCATGAGTACAGTATGGGGAAAAACAAGTATCATTGTGATGTCCTGATGTTGAGAGTTTGTCATTATTTGTTTTAGTGGTTAAGGTGTTCCAACTGGAACTGGCCCTTTAAAGGTTTAATTACAAGGGATGGTAAGGATGAATGGCCCAAGTAATTGCATTCAGGGCAAGTAATTGGTCAGTCATGCCTTAAATGTATGGACTTCATAACTTCACATAGGATCAGTATGCTTCTGATGGGATAACAAAAGTGTAATGGTGTAAAATATGCACATAGTTTTACATATGAAACGCCATCCATCCAAATAACAGTACGATGACATGGAGTGGATGATGCAAAATCCAACATGCAGCCTAGTATATATTATTCTTGATTTGCCATGCCTGGCAGTAGTTTCTCTGGAAGTTAGGCAGAAGGTGGTTACATTGTGATATGCTAAGATATGGATATAGTAAACAAGTATGTGTGAGAGAGGTACCTTACTGTATGTATGTTACAAGGGAATCTCCTACTGAACACCTAATGTTGGCTTCATGCCCATTTCATCCACTAAAATATTTTGATTTAACAACTGATTGGTTTTTGTGTAAGAGAGACCTTACTGTTTTGAGAAAATTACCTAGTATATTCATATGCTGATAACTGGCTGCTCGAAAATATATAAGAAATAAAGCAGGCTATCATATGATAGTGTGTGCTTTATCCCTGAGTCAAGAATGATATTGTTAACAGAATAAAGGGTTGAGTAGGAAACCATGGAAATGTTTTATAACAGTTGATGCTGTAGGCTACATTTTGGGGGATATTGTTTTACTTTATTATTCCAGATGTATTTCTTCATACCTTTGACTTTTAAACCCTAACAATGCTTTTTTTTTTTTTTTTTTTTTTTTTTACATAGTTTAGGATAGACTTGTTGAACTGAAGGGGTCAGATACAACTTTCAGTAACCTCTTCACTACTTGAGTGCTCTGTTGACCTGAATAAAATTGCTTGGCAGTAGTGAAAATTAAATTTAAGTAAGTCATTGTATTAAAGGGGTCAGACTGTATACTCATCCTTCATTCAATTACCATAATCATTGACACCTTGACTCCTCCTAGGGAACCTTCCGAATTTGATGCGTACATTGTGACAAACCCATCTCCAAAGTGTTTGTCCTTGAATGCTTTTCTTTCACATGCTGTCACTTCCATTCTTCATATTTCTTTAAAACTTAGTTAGTATTCCACTGACAACTGCTCCAAGTATGGTCCTCCTCTTCCAGTGTAATCCACAGTTCCATTTATGTCAGTCAAATAAAATGATCTGTTGATCCCTCAGAATAAACTATGAAAGTGTGATCATTCCTGTGAAATGTTTATTGAACCACATATGGTTGTGGGTACAATATAAAACAATATAGACGATTATCTCCATTCTGTAATACAGTACCATATATAGTGTGCAACAGACTTGAAGACACAGTACTAAAGTCCCTAGAAGGTTGTAAAGAGGGGAAATTATTCCAGTCTGGCCTCATTTGAGGGTAAGTAAGAACTATTCAGTATTATCATTTTTTTTTTTTTTTAATCAGCTGATGTACATGTAATCTCTGGAGAGAACTATTCATCAGAGGTTCAAGCAAATATACTATACAATTGTTTGCATCCATCCATCCATCCATCCATCCATCATCCAATCCTATGTCACCCCATGAGGAGCATAGGAGGCCACAGCTTGGCAAGTTGGTCCTGACATTTAAGATGAAAGTGACCAGCCTCATTTATCCCTGAGTGGCATTTACATGAGCAGTAATCCCCAATCGCCCCTTGGATATAAACCTACATTGGCTCAATCCAATTGGAGTGCCTTAACCAATGAACCACCAGATGCCATAATTTGGTTATATGGTTACCACCCAGTGTAGTAAATGGTTTCTTGGTGTACAGGAAACCATTTGACCAGTCACTCAGTGTAGAGTCACCCATAGGCAGCAGGAAGAGGAAAGAAAGACGGAGGAGGCAGTGTAAAGTAGTCCGTAGGCAGAAAAAGGATGAAAAAATGAAGGAAAGAAAGACGGAAGAGGAAAGATAGATGTGAGGAAAGGGCAGACACCCAAGCAGCACTACATCGAGTGAGTGAAAGGTGAGCGCCCTCACCTACATTTATATACATATATAGTATTGTAAAAGTCTGCTAGTTTAGTGGTAGATTATACCAGTCGGAGTGATGACCTTGCTATCTGAGCACTGATCAAAATCTTGAGATGGCTGAAGATTATTGAGTGTGTATATACTGTAAATGCTACCAGGGATTTAGGATGGTGTCCCACTCTTGACAGAGCTAGATTGTGGTAGCTTAGCCAGAGACCTCTGTACCCCAAAGGGAGTACAATAATATGGAATTAGCTGTTACCATTGTGTAGAAAATGCAAGTATGGGACAATTTTTAGATAAAAGTAAACATTATCAGATTAATGTCTTAAAAGAATATCACTGATCAGATTTAATACTGCTGTCATACATTTGTGTGGGTGTGGGTGAATGGTTTCTTGTGACAGTGGCAGTGAGTAAACCATCTCTGTATATCATTTCCAGATTCATTTGACTATACTCTTGCTTTTCAGGTGCTGTACGTGTAAATTATTGAAGGAGCACATCACTTACCAGAAGTAAGTTTTTGTATGTGTATGATAATGTGCCTATGCATATTCATTAATAATGTGAAGTATTTTTATTCTTTAATTTTCCTGCAAATTTATTGACGATACCCATACTGTTAGTGCTTTTGTTTCAGTGCTGTATTTTCTTATCTATTTTATGTGTTCAGTTTTTTAAATTATATTTTTTTTACACAGCTGTGAAGGGAAAATTTTTTCATGTAGTTCAGTTAATCGTCAAAATACCGTAAGTTGTCTTTTTTGTTGCTCATTTTTGCTGTATTGGTAAGTTTATAATGAATTGCCTAAAGCCTGATTGACAAAACATTTGGTTTTGCTCGTGTTTGGTTTCTTCTGTTTGTTTCATTCTCAGGTAGACCAGTATGTGGTTGATTTAGGTGTAAATAATGTTACAATAGCATGTCAATGATGAGAGGTAAAAGGTTTGAGAGGTGAAGTGTCCAGGGACTGAGTGTAACTGATCCTCAGGCACAGGAGTGGAGTAAGAGGCATGCCAGCAGACTTTGCGCACTTTACACTCTTTGTGGTATACAGACATGGTCTTTAGACTAAGAACGTGACAAAGCATGCCACAGTCCTTTGAGATGGGCCATACATGCATGAATTCTGGATGTGCTTTTATGGGAGAGGTGTGTTATCTTTATCACAATAATTTTACTATTTTTTCTTCACAGTAACTCTGCTATTTTGCCCTGCAGTAATTTTGCTGTTTTGCCAGTCATTATTGTTACTATTTTCAATCACTTACCTTACCCCAGTAACCACATCAAGAGTTTATGCAACAAAACTTTTCCATGTTTTGAGTACAGTCATTTTACTCAGCACGCAGCAGATAATTAAACTGAGACGGTTATTACTCTCCTGGTTTCACTCACCTTGATGACTATAACCTTTGTGCTGAGGCAGTCTCTGTGCTAATATTTTACTCTTGAAAGTGAAATATATCTTTGTAATTTTTTGCTCATCATTTTTTCAGGGATCCTGTGAAGATGGTGGACTGGTGATGCATTGGTTTCCTCATCCAGCTTGCAACTGGAATAACTTGTTTGATTCCTGGACCAGTCAGAATTTTGGATGCAGTGTGTTTCCCTTGTGTTCTCATGTCCCTGTCAACCTAGCAGCGCAGTTGGTGATCAAGATGTTATTTTGACTGATGTGGGCTGTGTTCGCCGTGAAGACTGGGAATGACAAAAATTCTTTGCCCCATCCTTCAGTGGGGAAAAGAAAGAAAGAAAGAAAAAGTGAGTATGATGATACATGTACAGTATATGGCAAGTTGACTGTAATGCTGTATTGGTAATACACCAAAAAACTAGAGACAGAAAACAGTTACATTTTTTTTTTTCTTTTTTGTAAGGAAAACTGAAAATTAAGTAAAATAACAACAGTACAAAGTAAACCATGTGTGATTCTGTAATTCATTGGAAAAAATATGTCTTGTATGCTGAATATGAGTATCTGCTTCCTCTTGCCATCAGTTGAGTAAGGTATTGCTCTTTGTTTCTTTCTCAAGTAAGCCAGGGTGTAGTTAATTTAGGCATAGATAATGTTGCCGGAGCTTGACAATGATGAGAGGTAAAAGGTATGAGAGGTGAAGTGTCCAGGGGTTGAGTATAACTGATCCTCAGGCACTGGAGTGGAGTAAAGGGTGTGCCAGCAGACTTTGCACACTTTTACACTCTTTGTGGGATACAGACATGGTCTTTAGACTAAGGGCATGGCAAAGCATGCCATATACCTTTGAGATGGACCATACATGCATAAATGCTAGATGTGCTTGTTTAGGAGAGGTGTGTTATCTTTATCACTTAAGTTTTTTGTTGCCAGTCATTATGGTTGCTAATATTCTTTTCAGTCTTTAATGTTGTTATAGTGTTATGGATATAACTCTTCAATCTCTGTCTTACCTCAACAACCACATCTAGTTTACCTGACATGATTCTATAGTGTTCTGAGTACAATCTGATGTACACTGCACACTGCAGATGATAAACTGAGACAGATTACTCTCCTGGTTTCACTCACCTTGCTGACTATAACAGTTGCTCTGAGTCAAGCTGGAACTGCTTACACTGTAATTATTTTATAATACTTTCTTCAGCATCAAAGTTAATTATATGTGTGTAATTTTCCTCATTCTCTTTTTCAGGGTGGGGGCGCGGTAGTACAGTGGTAGCGCGCTGGACTCGTAATCGGGGGGATTGCGAGTTCGAGCCTCGCCCGGGCTGCCGTGCCGGGAGTGGTAGCTCACTCCTGTAACCCTAGCGGGGCTATATAGTCCAATACAGGGCTTAGCTCGGGGGAACTCCATTTCTCCCATTTCTTTTTCAGGGCTCCTGTGAAGAAGGAAGAATGACTTTATTTGGAATTTTTACTTTAAAATCTGATTGTGCTTTAATTAGTATATCTCACTGAAGAACCTGAGTGTGATTCCCAGGCTTGTGTAGACTGTTTTTTTATTGTATTTCATCCTTGTCCCTATTCCCCCAACAGTGCAGTTGTGAATGAAGATAAATTTATACTGTTGCAGGTCCTTCTCTAAGAAAGATTAGGATTTAACATAAATTATTTACCCTATTGTGGGAGAGGGGAAAAGGTCAGGATGATGATGAAATGCAGTCAGGCTTTAGCAGTCAGTTTAAATCATGGCAGATAAGCTAATACTCCTAAGTAAAATGGTAGGGGTGTCATAGATTTTGTTAGATTTCACATTTTATTTTTCAGCATTGGTAGTTAATTCTTGCTTCCTGTGTTCATTTGTTTTCAGTTGTGTTCTTCGTTTCCCCCTTATTTTTTGTTTTTTCTTTTCCTGAATTTTTTCACCCCCTTCTCCTGTGTACTTTTACCAAAAAATATATTTAAAGGATAGGTTTGGATAGTTTGACATGCAAGTTATGAAATGTATTCTCCTCAGTTCCTTTACTATTGTTCTTCTCACAACCATCCAGCAACTTGAAATGGGTTTTGTTCTGTAAATGATATCTGTAATTGTATTTTCAAGGCTTTTGTATTTTTATACAGCACTGTATTTAGTTTCCCTGGGGTAAAGGATTCCCTGGAAACCTCAGGTTCAGCTGGGGATGGGAAAGACAATTTTATCTCCATATTCCCTGCATGTCATAGAAGGTGGCAAAGAGTTGCAGTGGGTTAGTGACCTGTCCTGTAAAAAAGCACGTAACTGAAAAAAAGAGGGTGAGAAAATAAAGAACACTTGGCCTTGGACCCAGACAAACCAACAATTAATAACCATGGACAGGCAACCAGAAAATAAGGAAGAATAAATAACTGAGGGAGATTGTGCAGATGCTCCATGATCCAAAAGTTGATTTATTTTGGCTGACTGAGACCGAATGGAAGGTTAAATGCGAGGGAATGGAAGTATGAAGTGAATGTGTGATGCCAAGGACTGTAGCAAGGATTTGGATAGCAGCCTGGAATGTAAGAGGCCTGACTGAAGTAAAGGGGAATTGTGCAGGTAATTCACGATGCAAATGCAGGTGCAGTATGTGTGAACTGACAACAAATGGAAGGGTAGATGTGTTAAGAAAATGGGTGTGTGTATTAGGCATGTGTGCTGGCGTTAATGAAGGTGAGAGTGCAAATAAGGATATATGCATCACAGTGTAAGAAATGAAAGAGGATGTAAGGGAGTAGTCACCAGCTAGATCTAGGATTATGGTACAACAAAGTAGGAATACAAATGTGGATCCATTTCACTGGGCATTGTGTAAATAGTTTTCGTACTTTCATACTTTCCTCGTTTTTCATCTTACTACATTTTAAAATGGGAAAAGGGATGTGATAATGATATTTTGTTTCATCTGTAGTATGTCAGCATTGTGATATGTAATTTAATTTGTCACTGAGGGGATATTGAGGCTGGTCACTGCCTTAAATATTGGGACAGTAACGTAGCCCTGAACCCCTGTGCTGTTTATTTGGGTCAGAATGGGATTGATGGTGATGATTGATTGTGCTTCTGCAAATTGTGGTTCCATTCACTTATCACGATGTAGATTTTTACTTAATCTCTTAACCTTACCCTTCATCTATCATCTTCACATACTGTACCTGTATTAGCTTGCCACTTGAAATTCAATAATTATTCTTTCCAGATTGTTTGCCAAGTCTTAGTTACTGGATTGCTATTGCCAAGTTAACACTTTTCATGCTATAGAAATACATGCATTTGTCTATTACAGATTTTGATAGCCAACTACAGTACATGAAATCTAATAGTATTCCAATGACTTTATCAAGATTTTACCACTGTTCTAGAGATTGTAGCCTTTCCTTCAGCCGTTTCTGGAGTTTTGTGTATATAGTGACATCAAAGGGCCCTTTTATTTGGCAGTTCTGCTGTAGTGTGTCAAGTTTACACTGACATATCCATTCCAAGTGCAATATTGTTGCACTGACATATAATTCTTGATTATTTACCTATAATAGTGCCAGAAATTATGCTAATGGTAATGTGCAAAATGGCATCTTTCACTGGAAATTGTAACAGCTTCATATAATTATGCTTATACAGATGTAATTACAGTATATCTATAGCATATTTGTTATAATTATATACAGACATTATCATTGGATTTCATTGTTTTAAAGAGTCCTTACTGAATGTCTGTAGTGCACGCATTAATGTATGGTTGTGAGACTTTTATAAATTAAAAAATTACAGAATGAGAGCCATCAAAATTGAACTATATTTGTACAGATTCATGAAAGATTTGGAGTAAGGAAGTTTATTAACAATGAGGTTAGAGGAGTGCACAAAATATGGTATGATTGTGTAGATAGAATGGGTTTAGACAGGATACTGAAGTGTGATGAGGTGTAGTGAACCAAGCAAAACTGATAAAAGATGGTATATAAGTGTATGAAAAAGTGGGGTTTGAAAACTGAGGGAACTGTAGAATAGACAATAGAAGGAAGTGAATAAGTGAAGTATGTATTGAAGCGCACATGACCAAGGTTGGCACTCCCTCTTTAAACTGGTATGGTAGCCAAGGGAATGACTGGTGTCAGTGAAATTAATCTATAAAGAAAAATTACCGGTTATGTGTGCATGTACAGTAAGTAGTCTTGATTATCAGATGAAGCCAGGATTTTGAAAGCTTGAGCAATAGTGTGGTCCTGTTCATTGCGGATCCTGTTTGATAGCTCTGCATTTGTGCCTTTTTTCCTGGTTCCTACTTCATACCATCTCTTTCATGTTGATGAATGAATGATATTAGGATGGAAAATAGGGAGAGTTATTACTGAGTAGCCCCAATCTGTCCTGCTGAGCTGCCCATCTACTGTGGCAAGCATTCCTGCTGGTCAGTCCTGTGCAGTGAACCTGAGAAAGTTGTGAGGGTGAGAGAGGAGGAATATCAGAGTAAAATGGGAGGTCAGGAATTTAGAGAGTATGAAATTGAGGGAGGCATATGGAATGAGTGGGTATACATTAGGATAAAGGAGTGGGGTATGAGGGGGAGGGTGTGAGTAAGAAGTGAGGGGGTTTGAGAGTGAGGGAGTGGGTGGGTAAGGAGAAGAAGGGAGGGGTGGGGGGTTGAGGATGAAGGTGTCCATGATTATGCACAGGGTTAAGGGAGTGGGACATAAGGGTGAGTGTAGGGGTGGGTATGCATAGGGATATGGAAGGGGGTATTGTGGTGAAGGTGGAAGTAGGTGTGCAGAAGGATAAGGAAGAGGGATATGAGGGTAAGAGAGTGGGTGGTTATGCACAAGGATAATGATGGGGATGTGAGGGTGTGAAGGGGTGGGTATGCATAAGTAAAAGAGAGGGTGAGGGAGGGGTTGGGTATGAGGATGAGAAATGAGGTATGAAAGTAAGGGAGGGGCAGTGGCGTGCACAGACAATTTGGGAGGCCAGAGGTTCTGGCTAAAATAAGAAGGGGATGGGTAATCACACCCCTTGCTGGTTGCTGCTTTGTGGACTGCAGGCTTAAGCTACCTGTCTACAGTCCACCGTCCTCGATATTGAGGGATAGGAAAGTAGATGAGACACGTATTTGCGACCAGACAGTTGAGCTGTCTGGTTATAATGATACCACCATATAAAGGCATTACTTTCCACCACCATAAGGGTCGTTGCTCTGTAGGGACTTTCTGGAGGTTTTGTCAGAAGTTGCATCTCATAAACCAGACCATCCGAAGATATTTTTGGAGTTATTTTTGTATATGTAGGTGTGTTTGACACACTTACCAGATAGTCAGTACCTTGACCATGAAGTTATAAAATAACAGGTGCCAAACATTTGTCATATGCTTCATCTTAAAACATTCCATCCAGCCTACTGGATGCCTTGTTAATTCTAATTTCCTTAAAACATCTGAATTAGTCTTGCATCAGCTGGGGAAAGAAGTTATGCCTTTTAGGCTTCGCCCAATTGATTTTAAATAATGTACGTGGAAGTATCCGTGGCTCCTAAGAGATGGAGTGGCGTGACAAGTTCAGAGGGGCACCGAACAGATCTGCATGGCGACAGTATCATCATTCATGGATCATACACAATTATAGTGCGTCCACATTAACTAGATGGAGATTTTATCCCCTTTCCAGCTTTTTTTCCCATACCTGAAAGTCAGACTAAGACGATATGATGACTCAGTTTCGTCCTAACTTTTGCACAAAATGTGTCCGTCACAAATATGTTAGGCCTAATATTTTTTTATACAACTAAGCATTCAAGATGGAGAAATGACAATTCTCAGCCAAAATATTGCGAACAGAGTGTACTTTATATATATATATATATATATATATATATATATATATATATATATATATATATATATATATATATATAACACCCACACACACACACACACACACACACACACACACACACACATACAAACCTGTACATACGTATATGATCACCTTCCACCCGTAAACTAATCTAGTCTGACTTCTTGTAGTGAAGGGATTAGGAACAATAATATCTGTTAGAGACAAGAACCAAATAAAACTGACATCCTTGGGCTGAAGGGGTCAAGCATACGGCCGTTCAACCTTCAAGTGCAGTTACAGTCCCTCAAGCTTTTAAAATTAGAACGACATTAATCTCGTATAAACTCGTAAAGATTTGTAGAGATTTGCCAATACAGCTCAATCTGATAATCAGCACACACAAAAGGAAGACATGATTTACAGTGGATACTCAGGTTTAACGAGAGTCGCTCCGGACAATAAGAAATCTGCCATCGCAAAATGTCTCCACTTGTTTTCGTACCTTTTTAAACTTTTTAACTGTTATTCTCCCCAACGTTTTTGGCACTCAATTCCACATAGAAGTTGTGTAATTATATATATATATATATATATATATATATATATATATATATATATATATATATATATATATATATATACAAACCTTTTCTTGCTGTGATTGGAATGCCTTGTGGCAAGTGGGGGAGACCACCATCCACTCACTCGATGTAGTGCAGCCCTCAGCTGACTTACACATAATGACAAGCCAGATGTGGCCCGTAAGGGTTTAAATCCAAGGGAAGATTGCTATTTGTTGCTCACGTAATGCCAGTCAGGGCGAGTGAGGGTGGTCATCCTTGCCTTAAATGTTGCGAATGAGTAGCCTAGACCTGGACCCCTACAGTTCTGATGGTGCAGAAAAGAACTGGATGATTGTTTTAACAATCTCTTAAAAATATACACAGGAACCTTTTGAGCGCAATATTTATTATTATTATTATTATTGATATATATTTTTGAATGGTTACCTCTTCATAAGTTCTCTCTCTCTCTCTCTCTCTCTCTCTCTCTCTCTCTCTCTCTCTCTCTCTCTATCTATCTCTCCACACACACACACACACACACACACACACACACACACACACACATATATATATATATATATATATATATATATATATATATATATATATATATATAATGTATATTAAATATATACATAAAGCCATTCACTGCTAGGATTTCTGAGTTGTGTTAGCCTGTACAGAACACCCCAGTGCACCAAGGGCACTATAGTAACCTCTGCATCGTTAGCCTCGTTTGGCTCTGAATAAACTAAACCAGCGATGTTATTTTATCTACTGCCACGCTGACAAATGTGTACAGTCAGGGACAAAAAGTTTGCCTACAGTACCACTGCCTCTGCATCACACTTAGGGCATGTCCGTCGCTTTCATTCCTGACACTCCTTACTAAAGAGCATCATCGAGAGGCAGAGAAATAAACTAAGCCTCTCTCAGCTTTGGAATAATAGCCAGTAGGGGAAAGAGATGGGTAGAAGAGGTGAAATATTTGGCTAAGTTTTCTCCCCCACTGTACAGCTGCGGGTAGGTAAGTGTGTGGGGTAAGATGGCTGGCGATAGGGAGACAGAGACATAGGGGATCATAGCAGGTAACAATATTGCAATTACTATGGCTCAAGTACCGTGCAATATAGTAACTCTATAGCCTCCTCGGTCGTTGACGTCTATTGGGGCACACGAGGAGTTCCCGCATTTCGGAAAAGCAGCATGTACAATTGCGGACACAAATAGCGATCCATTTCATTACGATAAAAAACAGAGTAGTGAACTGTAACTTCCGAAACCCAGTGAGACGATATTCGGGACCCAGTATATTTTTCAGAATAATGAGTAGGAGTTTCATAATCGCTCGTTTTAAAAAATGGAATGATATCCCTGACCAAAACTGTACATCTCATGACAAAATTTTGCAGACTATCTCTTTTAGCACCGTGGTCTGTCTTCCATATTTCTCATTCCCCAGACGAGAGAGAGAGAGAGAGAGAGTATCCTTCCATCTCATATACCATTGTTACGTGCTTCATTTTGCTTTTACATACTGGTTCGTGACAGCTGGGAAAGAAGTATTGGTGAACTTATGCCTGTAGCCTTACCGTGGAGGATAAAAATTCTCATAATATTGCACTTTTTTATTCTGCTTTTCGATTCCCTCTTCTGGCATATATTCCGAAGCATAGAGAGGCTTAGTATGTTTTTTTGCCCATAGATAATTTATTTTCTTTGACATCGTCACCATCAGGAGCGTAGGGTTCTGGGGCTAGGCTACTGAAAGCTGATATTACAAAAGACAAAGGAAGACGAAGAAGAGGAGGAAAGAAAGAAAGTAAGAAAGAAAGAGGGAGAAGAAAATGCCGCCTCTCAAAGACTTGAACCAGTGCGCGAAAAGCTCATAAAAAGTTACAAATACATCTCCTTCGCTTAAGACATCCACACAGGAGCTCGAATTAATAGGGATGCCTCTGCGAGTTGTCAGACCTGTTGCCGGGCGTCTCACTCATCGCCTTATAAACTAAGGAATGCCTCTGCCTGTGTGGGGAGGGGTCGAGCGATCTTCTGAAGGTGGCGCTGACCTCTGAAGGATCGTGACGCAAAGCAGATTCTTGACCCCTTCAGTGCAGTTTTTTACACACACACACACACACACACACACACACACACACACACGCACGCACGCACGCACGCACGCACGCACGCACGCATGCGCGCGCGCGCAAATATGGAAGCCTGCAAAATTTACCTCCTCCGATGAAAGTCAAAATAAAGAAAGCCAGAATCAAAATCATTAATTCGGAGGTGACAGGACACATTGCCTTCTAACCCCTTCAGCTTCATTACGTATTTTCCTTCTTATTGCTGTCTCAAGACGATTTAACTCAACGTAGAAGGAGTTTTGGAACTGGAGGTGTTGGGCATAAATAACCTTCACCAACATATTCACCTTCCTCTCCTGAGCCCAGTTAAGACTCCTGGGGGTAGCTAGAACAAGAAATAGAATATAGATTCTCGAACTGTAAGGGATGGCGACTGGCGATCATAATCAGAAGGAAAGACAGACAGATGAGGCAGTTCCAGAGTCTGATTTACAAGATTCGGTAACAAATGCATAAACATGAACTTTGCATCATGAAGTAAGCTGTCTTTGGTATCCAGTTTTTTTTTTTTTTTAATCTCCGTGCAGACTTAAGCTGGGTAACTGTAAACAAAACCTCTTCAACCAAAAGATGTCATTTTGGGACACTTGCTCCCCCGTGATGATGATGATGATGATGATGATGATGATGATGGGATAGTCCTCATTTTAACAAACAACCCTAATAGGGCCATTAGATCTGATGCTTTTTGCCGTTCTTTGTACCCTTTTGCACCTAAATCATTCACGTCCAACCTTACATCTGAATAAAATCGTCTATAATTAGCCATAGCAAAATTGCGATATTGGCTAGGGAACTCGGTCACACACACACACACACACACACACACACACACACAGGGCATGAACATAAAGAAGGGCGTACCCGCAAAATTACGATTAAGAATTTGGCTTACTACTATTAATTCACGAGTTGTCGTACAGTATATAAAGTTAGTTTATAACACGCACGTCATATTATTCATTACTTGGGCATCATTATCTGCGCCAACCTGTATTACTGATGCAAATACTGATTACGTCTGAAGCTGAGCCTTCAAAGACTGGGTATGCGGCCGGAGCATGTATTCGGCTCAGGGAAGATGGACGCCCCTGCCCTGCACTGTCCCGGGTCACCCTTGAGGCAAGGTGTAACACCCGTTAGCCAACCAAAAAGGTAGTAGGTGGATGGTTACTATCGTCCCAGGAGGTACTACCATGGGTGTAACGTGGAGCCAAGGTCCGGTAGCTGGCCTCGCACAACTCTCCCACGTGGGGAACTCAGCCACATTTTATAGTTAGTCAAAGGTCGGGCTGAGACTACCACTCATGTATTATCTCCCATACACAGCTCAACCACTTAAAGAGTATGCCTCTTCTACGTTCTCTGCTTCTCGTCATGTGGAAGAACTTTATTCTGACACTGGTGAGGCGCTGTCTGCCATAGGAAGGTGGCTGTTGCTTGTGGTCGATGGGCCTGTTTGGCCAGACAGACCTAGAGCAACAGCACTTTCTTAAGTCCAACACTTTCTATTTCTCCTCTGTCTACATTCGCCATACTTTTATATCTTACCGCCTGGGAAATAGATGCAGATTCAGCATACATGGCCATTTTCTTAAAGTTAATCCCTGTGCTTTTTTTTTTTTTTTTTTTCCTTCGTTGGGCACCTCCGATCACTACCTTGTCTCAGTAACTAATCTTGTCACTTTAATAAGATCCCTGGACCCCTCAAAGAAGCGGTGCCTGTGCCATAATACTGTGCTGATTGGGAGGCCGTCAAAAAGCGCTTCTTTGACTTTACATTGACTGAATATTGCTTCCATGACTAGGAAACGTGACTTTGATAGCACAGTTCTCACCGTAATTTATAGGGCCGACACATATGACTAGAGGTAGTGTTTTGTCGTATAAATAGCACTGGTTGACAAGTGTGGGGTAAAAAGTGTGTGTGTGTGTGTGTGTGTGTGTGAGAGAGAGAGAGAGAGAGAGAGAGAGAGAGAGAGAGAACGTTGAAAAGGTAAGGTTAACTGTCCCTGTCCACCTAAGAAAGAGTTACGTTATCACAGTGACAAAAACTGATGATCCCTCCCTGCATCCCTCCTGATTATCCCCAGCACAGGTAATACTACAGGTATGTAACGGGGGGGGGGGTACGTCGTCGCATACAATGGACAATAGTAATGGTGGGGGGGGGGGGAAGAGAAGAAGAGGAAATGAAAGGGAAGGGAGGAAAAGGGAATTGAGATGGAAAGATGGGAATACAAAGGGGAAGACAAAGATGTAGATGCTGCTTACACCAAGGGAACTATTTATACACTCCTCCATTTGTTTGTACTGTATATAAGTTGGCTTAATTACTTCACAATCAAGTTAATGCTGAAAAAATGCAAAAAACAGAGCGATGTGTGACAAGAGTTGTGGAGAGTATAGTTTGCTAGCTTTAATTTGGGGGATATTTTTGTCCCTTTTGGAATCTGTTTCCTATAACTTAATGACAGACAATGATACGGCCCTTCATACTTTTCGCAGCACATCTTCATGACTAGTACCATACTGTAGTGCTGATCTCATTTATAGCTAAGCATTCAGGTTGGAGAAATGGCAATTATTCGCCTAGTTATAGTGAGCACAGTATAGTTTATCGTAATATTTAGTCAGAAGCCTTCATAAATGCGACTTTTGTGTATGCAGGGACAGTGGCAGAGGCTTCTGACAGGGTGACAAGAGGATATATAAGCTTGGCAGGGGTAGAGATTTCTGACAGGGTGAATGAGGGTTTAGAAGATAGGCAGGGTCGACAGCAGGGGCTCTGACAGGATGATAAGATGGTGTGTAAGGCAGGGAACTGTAGAGGCTTTTGGCAGGGTGACAAGATGATGTGGTAAGCAGGGACAGTGGTAGGAGTTCTTGACAGGGTGACAAGGGGATAAATAAGGCAAGAGGAGTGGCAGGGGCTGTTGACAGGGTGGAAGGAGGATACATAAGGCAGTGACAGTTGCAGAAGCTCTTGAAACTGTGAGAGGACGTAAGGCAGGGACAATGGTAGAACCTCTGACAGGGTGACAGTAGAGGCAGTGGTAGGGGCTCTGACAGGGTGACAGTAGAGGCAGGGGCGGGGGCTCTAACAGGGTGACACGAGGATATACTGTATAAGTGTGGCAAGGGTAGGGGCTCCTGACAGGTTGACAAGAGGGTATATAAGGCAGGGAGGGGCCACGGTCAGGTCTCATTGTCATCTGGCCGCCTCACCCATCCTCACTCACACACCATGCAGGTTAGTTGGACCTTAGCAACACTGGCCACACGGCAGGCAATATTTCTACTTTGCTCCAGAGATTTCATGAAACCTCATTTTGAGCGATTCATTTTGCATATCAGACTTTTAATATTCTTTTTTCTGTTATTTGCATCTTCTTAAATACCCACACACTTTGCATCAGTATCATGGTAACTGGGTACTATGTGCAAAATATATTGATGAGAAAGAGGCGACACGAAATCTGAGTGATAATGGCGGTTAAACTATACAAGGCAGTGCTCATTGTAGGTGAGGGGCACGTTGAAGAGTATATACTTTATGCAATTTGTTTTTCCTTCTTCTGTTCATCTTCTGTGGAAAAAAAAAAAAATAGTGGCACTGTAAATTTGAAGAGAATAATGGTTACAGCCAGGACACCTACCCACCATGGCTGAGGTCTACTTGGGAAGGGGCGTGTAGGGCAGAGGTGGGGTCCATGTGAGATAGTCGGTGCCGTTTATTTGTGTGTGAAAGGAGTCTGTTGTTTCTTACCCCCTAGACCGAGACCTGGCCAGTCAATTTACATCCAGGTCCCATTTCAGTTTAGGTACAAGCAGGCTGGGGCACTGTATAGAGAACTAGCAAATCATCTTTAAAGAGAGTAATGGAACTTAATCTCAGGACAGCGGGATGGGATGAACAGTGATGAAGTCTGTCGCAGCTCTCCGCAAGTAAATATAAACTGGAAATAAAGATCAGACGTTAATTAAAGAAATAAACTTTTGCTGTTTATGATGTATTTGTAAAGAGGTCTGTGTGGAAGAGGGGATTCTTAAGACCCTCTTCTTAAACCTTACCTGAGCAAAATCGTCCGGTCTTGTCTAGAACAAAGATTCCCAGGTGCGATACTCCTTCACTTCGCTGACCTGCTGTTCAGTTTGTCGTGCTACCTAAAGATTGTTATTGTTGTTGTTATTATTATTATTATTGTTATTATTATTATTATTATTATTATTATTATTATTATTATTATTATATTATTATTATTCTTGTTTTTATTATTATTATTATTATTATTATTATTATTTCATTCATCATCATCCAATCCTACGTTGCCCCATGAGGAGCATAGGAGCCCGGGGCTAGGCAAGTTGGTCCTGACATTTAAGATGAGAATGACCAGCTTCACTCATCCCTGAGTGGCATAACATGAGCAATGAACCCCAACCACCCTGGATTTAAACCTTCACCGGCTCAATCCGACTGGAGTGTCGTAATTACCCACTAAACCACCAGGCGCCATAATTTGGTTATATGGTTACCATCCAGCATAGTAAATGGTTTCCTGGTGTACAGGAAACCATTTAGGTTGTCACTCAGTGTAAAGTCACCCACAGGCAGAATGAAGAGGAAAGAATGAAGGAAAGAAAGACAGAAGAGGGAGCGTAAAGTCACACGTAGGCAGAAGGACGAGGAAAGAATGAAGGAAAGAAAGATAGAAGAGGATGGAAGGAAAGAAGGATCAAGGAGATGAAAGGGCAGACATCCGAGAGCAGCACTACATCGAGTGAGTGGATGGTGAGTGCCCCCACCTACCACAAATTATTATTATTATTATTATTATTATTAGTGAAGGGGAGATTTTTGGAATTAAGAAAAAAAATTAAGCATACATCTCACCCTTCCAGAAAAAAAAAAAAATCCTACACCGAAGGAAATCGTCTGTGGTTGGCAATAATAAAAAAGAAGACTGCAAGTAACAAAGAACTGAAAGTACATATAACAGGACTCTTATTTCAGGTGGTTCCCAGTCTGCTCCTTCTCCCACTCTGGACCACACTTTGCCGGGCGCAGCTGGGTGAGTAGGAAGCCCTTACTCTGATTACCTTTGTCCAAACACCTCTCTCTAAGGTATTTATTCTACACATTATGCCTCAGTCTCCTGCCACATTCCGTATTCTGTTTGCCTCTGAGTATTCTTGCTGTCTCAGGACGATTTTTTTCAGCTCAGAAGACACTTGAGATCGGACACGGAATCCTTTATTAGGGTGAGTAGCAATAAGAATAAAATGAGCATGGCATTCTCGGGCTGAAGGGATTATCATAAATGTCCTGATTATCTGAGGGTCGCTGAGAAATATACTTTAGCTTGTGTTAAAGTTGCAGTTTGAATTCATAGAAAATGGTTCATGTTACCTCATTGTGGTCAAACGTAGATATTACAGTATATTCAGGATATGGTAAAGAATCAAAATCAGAATAAAAAGTAATGATATTTGCTGTACTGTGTTAACAATATTTTATTCGTGCATTCATTTGCCACTGTTTACTCATTTGTTACGTTTTGTTCATTCGTGCTTGGTCTTCGTCGACACACTCGTATTTCTCTAATGACACTGGTAGTAGTTGTAGTAGTAGTAGTAATAGTAGTAGTAGTAATAGGAGTAGTAGTAGTAGTAGTAGTAGATTTATTTTTCCCTCACAGCCGAGGCACCTGCTGGCCCACCCGCTTTCTACCCCCCTGCACCGCCTGCCCCAGCCAACTCCCCTCCCATCACCAGCACAATCACTGCCACCACCTCCACCACCATCTTCCATAATTACCTGACTCAGTGCAAACCAGGAGAGCTCATACCTGGGCCCACTTGCACCTCCTTTTACATGTGAGTCTTGATCCTATATCACATTTTAGTCTTGCCACCCCAGATGATTTTCTTCAGCACAGCACGGACGATTTTATTCAGCATATCAGTGGCTTTTCGTCGCCTCAGAGTTTGAAGACAGAAATCGTCAGCTTTTTATTCTTGTTATCTCCAGACGATTTTTGCTTTGGTTAGAAGTGGCCTTTAGCTCTTTCATTTGCATTTTTAAATGGTTAATTCATCCTGGTAGGTGTCTACGTATGTGTGTGTGTGTATTTCCTCCACTTCTACAGGGGTGTGTAGTGGTACATGGTAGTCAAGTAGTTAAAGAAGCAACCTGCTGCCCTAATATCGACGTTGGGTGTTGGTGTCAAGGTGGGTGACATGTAAAGGTGTATATCACGCAGTTATAGTGGACCTCAGAGAAGGGAGCACTGAATCTATCTCCTGAATCTCCGCCCTCAGGTGTGTGGGGTGGGGCAACAGCGCAACAAGGAGAGTTCGATTCGAGTGTGCTCCGGGGACGGTGTTCCTCCCGGACTTCAAGGCGTGCAGCTTCGGTGAAGAGGCGGCACTGTGTGGCTCCTCACCACCCTCGGCCTCCCTCATCCCCGTCGGGCCCCCCATCTCCCCCTCACCCGTCGGCCCATCGGTGTCGCCGGGTCAAGAGTCATGCTCTAATTATGAGGTTAGTGTGCAGGAGATAATGGCGCTAAGCTGGATGAAGTATAGATCACTGAATATTGATACTTTGTGTGAGTGGATGAGGACATTGATGCATGCATTTTAGGTTTTGCAATGTCTCTTCACCGATTTTTTAAAAGCATAATTATAACACCTTAATATACGAGTAATTTATTTTATTATGTATTTCGAGTATCGACATACAGTACAGTAGCTTGCTTCAGTAACGCACTAGTGAAAAAAAAAATGTATCAAAGTAAATCGCTGATGGAGAGGCATTACGGAATAATCAACGCAGCTAGAAATACTGCCCATAGAATGGCACCATTAACTCTGTCTTGTCATCCTCAGCTGGACCAGAGCGGAGTGTTCGACTGTCCTGAGCCCGGCTACTACCCCGCCGCCACAGACTGCTCTCAGTTCTATCAATGCATCCACACCATGAACTGCATCGTTAAAGGTTAGTTTCGGTGCACGTCGTTGCTGTAGACGATAATGAATATAGTGGTGGTCTGCTGCTTTTCTGTAGCAGTAGTAGTAGTTGCAATACCAGGCTCATCTGAACGTGACTCAGGTGGACTACAGACTAAAGTTTCCCTTATTCTGCAGTCCATCCTCCTCCTTTCAGGGGACAGGTAAGGGATTGAAGGACACTTTTATAACAGGGTAGCCTCACCATCCGGTCATACCAGTGCCACCTCATGAAGGCTTCCCTTTCAGCACGTTACTGAAGCCTAATGTGTAAATATGACATTCCCCTGAGAGTTTATTCAGCTTGAGAAGGACCTTCCTTACTGAAAGACTTTGTGGTTCAGTACTGGTTTCACTTTACATCACTCGTGAGAATTTTGATAACAGATGTAGCGTGGGAATTTAGAGTTCTTTATTAGCGTGACGTCCTTTATGTCTGATACTTCTTCGTCTTAGTGTATTATTCAGACTCGCTTTACACACTGACATTTGGTTATAACGTCAAGTGCAGTGTACCTGACTCTCTGATAAAATACTTTCATTCACCATTTGCAGCCTACTTATTCCGATGTTCGACAGACTTTCTTTTGACACAGGACGGAGACTTAATATTCAAGTAGATGAAGTAAGAAATTACAACCTTCGAGTTTCATAGTAGGCAGCATCAGAACACTGTGTATGACATAATATATTGCATCACTATCTTAGAGGTTTCTTGTTCCGATACTCAGAAAATGCTAGATCTTGGATACAAGGTAGAGATGATGTGCCAAAGTGAGTGAAATGAGAGAGTATAGCATATATTTCGTTATTAGCATCAAAACACTGTGTAAGGCGTATAATATTCCTTCATCACTCCTAGCTTTTTATTTTGATGCCCTGACAGGCAACATTTTCTACACGAGGAAGAGACGCTGTGTTGATATTAATGAAAAGGGGGAGCATAACCTAGGGAGCTAGTTGTTAATAGCACCAAAACAGTGTGTGTCAAAATATCTTCCTTCATCATCATCATCATCATCATCTTCTTCTTCTCAGCTTTTTGTCCCGACGGCTGCATTTTCTACAGTACACTTGGAAGAGACACTGTGCTGAAGTGAGTGCAACGGGGAAATGTAACCTGGAGAGCCGGTAGTTAATAGCATCAAAACAGTGTGTGAATGTGAGACAAAATATCTTCCTTCATCATGTTCCAGGCTTCTTGTTCCGATGTCCAGACGGCTACATCTTCGACACAAAACTGACACGCTGCGCAGAAGTGAGCAAGGTGGGCGAATGTACCCGGCTGTCCGACGCCGTCCAGACCCACAAGGTGATTCCCGTTCCCGTCATCTCCCCGGAAAACCTGGAGGATTTCTTCGGCTCCAGCGTGTACTGGGACGTCATGGAGTACCTGCCGGAGGAACCCCAGAAGGTCGTGCCCATCCCGCCCGCCAGTTTCTCCAGGGGCGCCGGCGGAGGTAGCCCCAACAGAATATCCTCCTGAACTTGGAACAGTTACGCGGGAAACTTTCAGGCGGTTCATTTCGTTCCCATCGTAAGTTAGCCGATAGTGAGAATGAAACTTAAAAAGGGCATTAGAGTCGCGCCTGGAGTCCCAAATCAACCCCTTCAGTTCGAGGACGTTCTTCATATTTCATTCTTGTCACCTCCAGATTATATATTTAATTTTGTTTAGGAGAAATTTGTTTAAGTGGGGGAGTTAAATGTAATCTTCATTAATCCATTCAGTGCGAGAGATCATTTCCAAACTGAAGGAAATTGTCCACAGCTAGCAAGAACAAACTGACTCTAACGTCATCGTATTGAAGGGGTTAAGAAAGATCCCCCCTTCCTTTTTTTTAATTTCTGTTTGAGTAGTTTAGCATGAATTAGGTTTCGACACTTTATTCGGGGAGTGTTAATTTTTTTTTTTTTTTTTTTTTTACTGTACATAGCAATCTCCATCTTATTTATTGGTGCCACTCACTTCCCTATGAGAGAAGGGAAATTAACATTGAAATGGAATTATATCTCCTTTACTGCTGGTTGACGCTGTGGAGAATATAGCCTATGCCGTTGTTGCCCATAATACATCTCTTGTAATTTGAAACACACACACACACACACACACACACACACACACACACACACACACACACACACACACACACACACACACACAGCTACCAAAAATAAATGAGTAGTTTTCTAGATTTAATGAACAGAAAATAACATCCAAGTGCAAAAATATACTGAAGTTTCAGATACCAGTGTTTCTTTATGATCTTAAATGTCTGGTGAACACTTAAATTTGTTTGTCTGCCTTTTTTATTTATTTAATTTGCTTTTCCTTCCTCTTATCTTTAATTAAAAATTATCTCAATCCTCTTTCCCACCAGTAAATAGGATTGAGGGGGTGGGGAAGCAGGTTCAGGACAACGTGAGAGCTAAGGAGCATTCAAGTAGAGCGTCGAGTGAAATGGGACTCACATCCATTCCCTCATCATTCAACCCTTCGAAATTGTCTGCTTCACCTTGCAAGCCAAACGATCCACACAAAATGGTATATATATTTTTCACCACTCCGCTTACGTCCATTCATTTTGTGTTACTCTCAGACTCACCATATATATCCTTTTTACCACCATTCTTACATCTGTACTCTCTAGGTACTCTCCAAACTCACCCATACACTGTATACCTTTTTCTCCACCATTCTTATATTCATTATCTCTGTGTCATACTCACTCGTAACCCTTTTCACCACCATCCTTACATCCATTGTGTCACTCTCAAACTCCCTCATATACACCCTTTTCACCACCATCCTTCCATCCACTCACTCTGTGTAGCAAGACCATCTAAACCCATTCATATATATATAATCCCTTTTCACCACCATCCTTACATCCATTCTGTGTCACTCTCAAACTCACTCATATACACCCCTTTCACCACCATCCCACCATCCACTCACTCTATGTATCAAGACCATCTAAACACACCACTTGCCCTCTGATCAACAGACTTCTTTACTCCAGGTGGGATCTCTTAGGCAAAACTCGGGGTCATTTGTGGAAAACTTTATTGAACAGTGATGAAACACTGTAAAAGCAAAACTCATCAGTATAACGATAAAGGAATAAATACATGGGTAATACAGTAATAAAACATAATATAAATTAGGACAGAGGCACGAAATAAATAACACAAAAAAACAACAAGCAACAGTAAAGTTTTGGCACAACAATTCGGGTTGGCTTGGGTATTTCTGCTAGGCTTTAAATAATAATAATAATAATAATAATAATAATAATAATAAACGACTCTTCTCTGTGACGAAAATATTGCACTTTTTGGTCCTAAGTTCGTGTTCTAGGGGATATGGGAGGCTTCGGTGCACCAATTTCTAAGCGATTTATTTTGCTTATTACACTTTAAAATTGTTTCATATGCTAGTTATTTCGTCTTAATATCGTCATACATTACCTCAATAACAAGAGTTTATTGGGTCGTATTATGCTGTGGACCTTAACGTTATTGTGTATGTTATTTCACTTTAATATCTACATACTCTACATCATTAACGTACAAGAGGTTATTGACATATACATAATAAATCGCAATAGAAGAAGTGCTAAGAAGTCTCCAAAGCCATTGATACGAACCTGAATTAGAGGGTAAAGCCAGTTCAGGAAGACCCAAGCCTCTTTTAATGCCTTGAGGGTGCAATGCGGTGCTTGGTCAACAGAATGCCCGGCGATTTGTCACGTACCCTGAGCAAGCGTGTGTCATTACAAGTGTTGGATTTCCGTACGTAAAGCTGGGATTGCGTCGTGCACTAACTCCTAAGACAGAGGTTCCCAAAGTTATCCTGCTCATGCCCCACTTCTGACAGACCATTTTTGATCATTCCCCCTCCCATCTCCCCTCCCCAACTCCCAAAAGGACAATTCCCTCCCCTCCCTCCTCACCCCCGTCTCGCTTGTAGAGTTATTCATCTCTATTTTGTGTTACTTTTTAACGTGTAACGGCAAGAAATATAGGAATATAATTGGAGATAATTCTTTACAAAGTTTTGGGAATTTGCAGTTTTTTTTTTTCTATGGCATGTTAAAGACCAAAACTTTGACCATACTCACAAAAAGCATAATGATAATAATAATAGTAGTAATAATAATAATAATAATAATAATAATACCACAAAATCTCTCAAATCTATAATCAGTAGCACTCCAAAAACGCACCTTTCGCCATATTGTCCTTTTATGTTTAATCACCCCATTTGGGAACCCCTGATATAATAATAATAATAATAATAATAATAATAATAATATAACCGCTGGCATAGCTGTTTATATGGTATAGTGTGTGAAAAAATTGACAATAATAAATACAGCGATATTACAAAGGTGGTACGTTGATAATATGTATACGGTACGTAATGTATTTTCTTGTATATGTAAAGGCTGATTATGATACTAATATTTCTGGTCTACATTTGTTACTATTACAGTACTTGAAGAAATAGTCATGGAAACTGTTACAGTGATATTATAAAGATGGTGTCGTGGTAATAGTGATGTGGTTAATATTTTCTCTACGAACAATTTTGATTGCTACGCTCACTAACACCATTGGCAAATTTGTTGACGCTACAGTGCTTGAAGAAATTGTCAAAAAAAAAAAAAATTACTACAGCAGTATTACAATAGGTGAATACTTGATAATACTTATACACGTAATACCTTCTGTACATAAAGCTCTGATTACGATGTTCACAAATAATCAATGATAAATATTAAGTCACATATTTGCCTTGCACTGTCAATATCCCTGATAATAGGAATAATAATAATAATAATAATAATAATAATAATAATAATAATAATAAACAAATGAATAAATAAATAAATAAAACATCTTTAAATATAATTGCCCTCACAATGCCTTGAACTTTGTGTATGTAACATATTCACAAACAAGAACATACTCCCCCTCACTACGACCTCTGGGTCGGATATGAGTGGGAGGTGGTGACCGAGTGGTTACAGAAGCGTTTTTTCCAGCACCTGATCCTTACTGATTTGTTTTGTATATAAATCTATCACCCATCGTCCCAGATCCACCAGTGCGTTGTGCTTATTCGTCATCATCATCATCATCATCCCAACCTTCTTTTTCCACTAATATAAACGTGCATATTTCACTTCGATATTCCACTGTTGATCATTTATGTCCATTAAATAATAACACGATTCACATAAATAACAATCAGTAGAATATGAAAGTAAAATACACAGAAATTAACTATTATGGGAGAGATGCCAGAGAGCTCCTAAGATCACGGCCACATACGGGGCAGGCGGGGGCGAGCGAGAGTGGGTGAGTGCAGACAGGCAGGAATAAACACTGCAGTTCCAGTTTCTTTAAATCTTCTCCAGTCCTCTCTCACTGCAGTGTAGCCTAATAAATGCTCTGTCAGTGTGCTTGGTGTGGGACTCATCTAAAATACAGTGTGAGTGAAAGTTGGCATCGAGCTGTTAGGTATCCATTCTGTGTCACTACTTGAATGGTTTAAGCTCATCTTTCATGGACCCACATGGAACCACGTCTTCATCTGGTCCTACCTATTGTCAGTGTGGTCAGTTCAGTGGGTTAGAGCTCTGTAAAAATCTCCTGCCTGCACCCACCCGCCACCAGTACGTCCGTGACCTAAGTCGACGAGATTATTGGCCCTACATAGCATCATAATGAGAGCCACTAGATCTTAGGAGCCGAAGAGCGATTTTCATGGGTTTAGGAGAGATGTATATGTGTTTTTCAATGGAAGGGTCGGATAAAGGCTTAAAAAATCCCTCCAATACTAAGCCACTCCTAAAGCTGAGTACTATGTCTGGTAATGGCAAGAATGTAATATAAAATGACAGGGTTAAGGTGACGAGAATATACACTCAGCACATCACGTTAAGAGCCATATGAGCTTTTCAGGGACCGAAAAACCATGTCATATTTATCCACGACCAGGTTCATAGGAATTTTTAAGGAGTCGAAAAACCGTGGAGCTTTTCCCTGGAACCCAAGGACCATGGTATATAATTTCACAACGACGACCACTGGAGGTTTCTAGGCGCTGAAAACCCACACTAGATCACATCACAAGAACAGCCACTGAAGTTTTTTTTTTTAAGACGCAAAGAACCGTACTAGATCGCATCACAAAAACGACTTCAGAATCCCTTTAGGAGTCGAAGAACCACGCCAAATCATTGACCGTGAGTTGTATGGCGGCGGTATGGCGTTGGTGGGCACCCTGCATCATTCTCTGGCAGGGCGGTAGTTCACCCTCCGGCCAACACCTCTCTCGCTCCTCCGAATACGCGTAGGTGGGGGGACACTTGTAGCGAAGACCTGTTGGAGTGGAGGTTGGGTTAAGTGATGACCGTGCCGGGGAAAATGTGTAGTGTTTTGTATGTGTGCAAGGGGTTTGTGTGTGTGTGTGTGTGTGTGTGTGTGTGTGTGTGTGTGTGTGTTTCATAAAATGACCTTGTATGGAACAAATCGACTAAAATCTTTTCAGTGTATAAGGATTGCATGATATTTTACTATATTCCCACAATGCTTAAAAATTTTAGAATATTTAGTACTAAGAAATATATGAGGCAGTAATACATAGATATAAGTGAAGTGTAAACCCATCCTTTCATCCATCATCCTAACCCTATATCGTACTATTTTTTATTAGGTGAGTGGATCTAGAAACAGGTACAGGTATTATTATTATTATTATTATTATTATTATTATTATTATTATTATTATTATTATTATTCATAGTGGTAGTAGTAATAGTAGTAGTAGTAGTAGTAGTAGTTGTTGTTATTGTTGTTGTTGTAGCCCCAGGTTCATCTGAAACGTGAACCTAGTGGACTACAGGGTAAATTGATCTGCCATTCGCCATTCTCCTTTTGGGGGATAGGGAAGTAGCTGAGGGACGTTTGTATAACCAGGAAGTTGAGGGGCCTGGTTATGTCGGTGCCACCACACAGTAACAGGTAAAATGGAAAAGAAGGTATAATAAAAATGCAGAATTATTGTCAGAGTGCTCAGTAAAAACGGAACACGTATCCATTCACTCACCATCCAAGCCTCTGAAATTTCTGGCTCCATCTCACAGGCCAAATAATTCACTCATACAGGCCTTAGCCATTTTCAGTAAACTCTACTCTGTCCGCTTCAACTTGGCCAAAAAACTGTGATCTATCTTGAATACTGAGCTGTAACAGTAGATTACCACTGGAATATGATGTTAGTCATGAATAAGTGTAGTGGAGAAGGTGTAGAACCGCCAAATTGTTATTATCGGTTAAAAAAAATTTGTTGTAGAGAGGATGTAGAACCGGAGCATTGTTTTTTTATTCGGCCATTGAGCTATGGGATGTAAGCTACAAAAGGACGAAAAATTGCCCCAAGTTAAGATGGATGAACTATTGTACACTGGATATAGAGCGGATAAAGAGCAAGGCATCCCTACCATTTAGCTTGCCATCCTCCGTGACGATACACTTGTAGAACCGAACACAGTCACCCTCGAAGGGGTAGTATCCTGGGGCGGGGCACGGGTAGAGGCTGTAATCAACCACCTGGGGACACAGAAAAGATGAGGACAGTATTCTTGGTATTGCCAGAAGAATTTTTTTTAGCTGGGGAAGCAGAGGAGATGAAGATTTTTTAGTAATTTCCTTCCTTTTTCTTCTGGTTTTTCTTACTCTTTTTTGCTACTGCCAGAATTTATGTGTTCACTTGGGGAAACAGAGAGCATGAGCACCATACATGAAGTCACTGAAATGTCAGACTAAATGTAAAAATCTTGGGTCTTCAGCTAAGGTAAATTTAAACTAATAACAGGAAGCTGACTTTCTAGTTGAAGCACCGTTCAATAGTAGTAGTAGTCTAGAAAGAAGGGGATAATCGAAAAAAATTATTTGAATAAATAAATAACAGCCTGTCTCATATTACCCCCTCCTGGATGTAGGGTCTCGGGGTTTCGGAATCCTGTACATTTAAGGGTACGTGACCAGCTTACCTCCCTTGACGGCATTACAAGATCGAAACACCTCCAGTCACCTCTTGGGGGATCAAACCTATGCGAGGCCGTCACTCCGATTGGGACGTTCTAACCAATAACCCACCAGGTATAAAATAATCGTCAGACATCCATATTTTCACAACGTTCATACCTCCCAAGCCTTCTGCGTCGTCGTCTCTACTTCCGTGTCGTCGCCGCCGGTGTACATGGTGACTTCTGCAGAGGAGGTCGTCCCTCCTTCTGGGCCATGGGTCGTGAGAGGGGTAGCAGGGGTGGTCGTGTTTAGGGTGAGGTCGTCCCCTGTGATGGGTTGAGGTGTTGGGTAGGGGGCGAGGTTGGCCGTGCAAGGTTCCGTGTCGTCTGCAAGGGAGTAGTCATCATCATCATCATCATCATCATCATTATTATTATTATAATTATAATTATTATTATTATTATTATTATTATTATTATTATTATTATTATTATTATTACTATTGTTTTTATTATTATTGTTGTAGTTATCACTATTATTATTATTATTATTATTATTATTATTATTACCATAATCATCATCATCATATCCTTCATAAACTCCAGGAATACGAGAAATTATATCCAAAATCGCAAGGATGTACCCAAAATAAATAAGGAGTACTGTTCCGAACATAATCAATTCCCTATTTAGCCGAATAATAATGAAACTAATATATAATATTCTGAAAGGTGTGTTTGGCTAAGAAGATATTGCATCACTGGGTTTCTAAAATCATCGTTCAGTGTCTCCTTTTCTGTCATAACTTAGTGGATCAATATTGTTGTCTGGAACTGTAAAGCGTCTGAGTAAAAAGGTTAGAAGTAATGAACTAAGAGGAAAGTTAGAGGCGATAATGTTAGTAGTGAAAAGGTTAGAGGTGAAAAAGTGAAGGAGTTGGATGTGATGAAGTGATGAGATTAGAGAAGAATAGGTTAGTCGTAGATGTGAAGAGGTTAGAGATTAAGAAGAAAGAGATGAAGAGGTTAAAGAAGAAAAGGTTAGCAGTTATAGGTTACTATACTGACCAGGATAAGAGCAGCGCTGAGTGAGCTCGTCGAAGATGAGTGCAGCGGGGCAAGTGAAGACGGGGAAGGTCCACATGAGTCCGTCAAAGAGACAGTAGTAGTAGCTGTTGCAGAAGAGTGGATGGCGCCGGTACTTGTTGTCATAGTAACACACCAACGTCACTGCTGGTGGAGAGGGACCCCCTCCTGCACCAGGTGTTCCTGCTGTTCCTGGCACTCCAGGTGTTCCTGCTGTTCCTGGCACTCCAGGTGTTCCTGCTGTTCCTGGCACTCCAGGTGTTCCTGCTGTTCCTGGTACTCCAGGTATTCCTGCTGTTCCTGGCACTCCAGGTATTCCTGCTGTTCCTGGCACTCCAGGTGTTCCTGCCGTTCCTGGTACGCCAGGTATTCCTGCCGTTCCTGGCACTCCAGGTATTCCTGCCGTTCCTGGCACTCCAGGTATTCCTGCTGTTCCTGGCACTCCAGATATTCCTGCTGTTCCTGGCACTCCAGGTGTTCCTACTGTTCCTGGCACTCCAGGTGTTCCTGCTGTTCCTGGCACTTCAGGTATTCCTGCTGTTCCTGGCACTCCAGGTATTCCTGCTGTTCCTGGCACTCCAGGTGTTCCTGCTGTTCCTGGCACGCCAGGTGTTCCTGCTGTTCCTGGCACTCCAGGTATTCCAGTTCCTGGTACCCCTGGTGTTCCTGCTGTTCCTGGTACACCAGGTGTTCCTGCTGTTCCTGACACACCAGGTGTTCCTGCTGTTCCTGGCACACCAGGTGTTCCTGCTGTTCCTGGCACACCAGGTGTTCCTGCTGTTCCTGGCACACCAGGTGTTCCTGCTGTTCCTGGCACACCAGGTGTTCCTGCTGTTCCTGGCACACCAGGTGTTCCTGCTGTTCCTGGCACACCAGGTGTTCCTGCTGTTCCTGGCACACCAGGTGTTCCTATTGTTCCTGGTACTCCTGGTGTTCCGGTTCCTGGCAATCCAGGCGTTCCAGCTGTTCCTGGCACACCAGGTGTTCCTGCTGTTCCTATTCCAACAGCAATAGCAATGCCAGGAGTCACTCCACTACTCACTGATCCTGGTACACTGTCAGTGCCAGTAGGTTCTCCTGCTTCTGAACTATCTTGGCCATCAGGGCCGGTTGGAACGCCTACTGTGCCAGGCATTCCTGGTGTTCCTGCCACTCCTGGTGTTCCTGGCACCCCCGGTGTTCCTGGTATTCCTGATACTCCCGATGTTCCTGGCACTCCAGGTGTTCCTGCTGTTCCTGGCACTCCAGACGTTCCTGCTGTTCCGGGCACACCAGGTATTCCAGCCGTTCCTGGTACTCCTGTTGTTCCTGGCACTCCAGGTGTTCCTGGCACTCCAGGTGTTCCTGGCTCTCCTGATGTTCCTGGCACTCCTTGTGTTCCTGGCACCGCTGGTATCCCTGATGTACCAGACACACCAGGTGTTCCTGCTGTTCCTGGCACTCCAGGTGTTCCTGCTGTTCCTGGTACTCCAGGTATTCCTGCTGTTCCTGGCACTCCTGGTGTTGCTGGCACTCCAGGTGTTCCTGCTGTTCCTGGCACTCCAGGTGTTCCTGCTGTTCCTGGCACTCCAGGAGTTCCTGCTGTTCCTATTCCAACAGCAATAGCAATGCCAGGAGTCACACCACTACTCACTGATCCTGGTACACTGTCAATATCAGTAGGTTCTCCTGCTTCTGAACTATCTTGGTCATCAGGGCCTGTTGGAACTCCTGCTGTGCCTGGCACTCCTGGTGTTCCTGGCACCCCTGGTGTTCCTGGCACCCCTGGTGTTCCTGGCACTCCCGGTCCTTGTGGTGTTCCTGGCACTCCTGGTATTCCTGGTACTCCTGATGTTCCTGGCACTCCAGGTGATCCTGCTGTTCCTGGCACACCAGGTGTTCCTGCTGTTCCAATTCCAACAGCAATAGCAATGCCAGGAGTCACTCCACTACTCACTGATCCTGGTACACTGTCAGTGCCAGTAGGTTCTCCTGCTTCTGAACTATCTTGGTCATCAGGGCCGGTTGGAACGCCTGCTGTGCCAGGCACTCCTGGTGTTCCTGCCACTCCTGGTGTTCCTGGTACTCCTGGTCCTTGAGGTGCTCCTGACACTCCTGGTATTCCTGGCACACCAGGTGTTCCTGCTGTTCCTGGCACACCAGGTGTTCCTGCTGTTCCTGGCACACCAGGTGTTCCTGCTGTTCCTGGCACACCAGGTGTTCCTGTTGTTCCTGGTACTCCTGGTGTTCCGGTTCCTGGCAATCCAGGCGTTCCTGCTGTTCCTGGCACACCAGGTGTTCCTGCTGTTCCTATTCCAACAGCAATAGCAATGCCAGGAGTCACTCCACTACTCACTGATCCTGGTACACTGTCAGTGCCAGTAGGTTCTCCTGCTTCTGAACTATCTTGGTCATCAGGGCCGGTTGGAACGCCTACTGTGCCAGGCACTCCTGGTGTTCCTGCCACTCCTGGTGTTCCTGGCACCCCCGGTGTTCCTGGCACTCCTGGTCCCTGAGGTGCTCCTGGCACACCTGGTATGCCTGTCACTCCTGGTATTCCTGGTACTCCTGATGTTCCTGACACCCCAGGTGATCCGGTTCCTGGCACTCCAGGTGTTCCTGGTGTTCCTGGCACTCCAGATGCTCCTGGTGTTCCTGGCACTTCAGGTGTTCCTGCTGTTCCTGGCACTCCAGGTGTTCCTGCTGTTCCTGGCACTCCAGGTGTTCCTGCTGTTCCTGGCACACCAGGTATTCCAGCTGTTCCTGGTACTCCTGCTGTTCCTGGCACTCCAGGTGTTCCTGTTGTTCCTGCTGCACCAGTAGGTTCTCCCGCTTCTGAACTGTCTTGGTCATCAGGACCCGTTGGAACTCCTACTGTGCCTGGTGTTCCAGGTGTTCCTGGCACTCCTGGTGTTCCTGGCACTCCAGGTGTTCCTGCTGTTCCTGGCACACCAGGTATTCCAGCTGCTCCTGGCACTCCAGTTATTCCAATTCCAGGTACTCCTGCTGTTCCTGGCACTCCAGGTGTTCCTGTTGTTCCTGCTGCACCAGTAGGTTCTCCTGCTTCTGAACTATCTTGGTCATCAGGACCCGTTGGAACTCCTACTGTGCCTGGTGTTCCAAGTGTTCCTGGCACTCCTGGTGTTCCTGGCACTCCGGGTGTTCCTGCTGTTCCTGGCACTCCAGATATTCCAGTTCCTGGTACTCCTACTGTTCCTGGCACTCCAGGTGTTCCTGCTGTTCCTGGCACACCAGGTATTCCAGCTGTTCCTGGCACTCCAGGTATTCCAATTCCTGGTACTCCTGCTGTTCCTGGCACACCAGGTGTTCCTGCTGTTCCTGGCACTCCAGGTGTTCCTGCTGCACCAGTAGGTTCTCCTGCTTCTGAACTGTCTTGGTCATCAGGACCCGTTGGAACTCCTACTGTGCCTGGTGTTCCTGTTGTTCCTGGCACTCCTGGTGTTCCTGGCACCCCAGGTGTTCCTGCTGTTCCTGGCACACCAGGTATTCCAGCTGTTCCTGGCATTCCAGGTATTCCAATTCCTGGTACTCCTGGTGTTCCTGGCACTCCAGGTGTTCCTGCTGTTCCTGGCACACCAGGTATTCCAGCTGTTCCTGGTACTCCTGCTGTTCCTGTCACTCCAGGTGTTCCTGTTGTTCCTGCTGCACCAGTAGGTTCTCCCGCTTCTGAACTGTCTTGGTCATCAGGACCCGTTGGAACTCCTACTGTGCCTGGTGTTCCAGGTGTTCCTGGCACTCCTGGTGTTCCTGGCACTCCAGGTGTTCCTGGCTCTCCTGATGTTCCTGGGACTCCTTGTGTTCCTGGCACTGCTGGTATCCCTGATGTACCAGACACACCAGGTGTTCCTGCTGTTCCTGGCACTCCAGGTGTTCCTGCTGTTCCTGGTACTCCAGGTATTCCTGCTGTTCCTGGCACTCCAACAACAATAACATTGTCAGGAGTCACACCACTACTCACTGTTCCTGGTACACTGTCAATATCAGTAGGTTCTCCTGCTTCTGAACTATCTTGGTCATCAGGGCCGGTTGGAACTCCTGCTGTGCCTGGCACTCCTGGTGTTCCTGCCACTCCAGGTGTTCCTATTCCCTGCACTCCTGGTGTTCCTGGCACTCCGGGTGTTCCTGCTGTTCCTGGCACTCCAGGTGTTCCTGCTGTTCCTGGCACCCCAGGTGTTCCTGCTGTTCCTGGCACACCAGGTATTCCAGCTGTTCCTGGCACTCCAGGTATTCCAGTTCCTGGTACTCCTGCTGTTCCTGGCACACCAGGCGTTCCTGCTGTTCCTGGCACACCAGGCGTTCCTGCTGTTCCTGGCACACCAGGCGTTCCTGCTGTTCCTGGCACACCAGGCGTTCCTGCTGTTCCTGGCACACCAGGTGTTCCTGCTGCACCAGTAGGTTCTCCTGCTTCTGAACTGTCTTGGTCATCAGGACCCGTTGGAACTCCTACTGTGCCTGTTGTTCCTGTTGTTCCTGGCACTCCTGGTGTTCCTGGCACTCCAGGTGTTCCTGCTGTTCCTGGCACTCCAGGTATTCCAATTCCTGGTACTCCTGGTGTTCCTGGCACTCCAGGTGTTCCTGCTGTTCCTGGCACACCAGGTATTCCAGCTGTTCCTGGTACTTCTGCTGTTCCTGGCACTCCAGGTGTTCCTGTTGTTCCTGCTGCACCAGTAGGTTCTCCCGCTTCTGAACTGTCTTGGTCATCAGGACCCGTTGGAACTCCTACTGTGCCTGGTGTTCCAGGTGTTCCTGGCACTCCTGGTGTTCCTGGCACTCCAGGTGTTCCTGGCTCTCCTGATGTTCCTGGCACTCCTTGTGTTCCTGGCACTGCTGGTATCCCTGATGTACCAGACACACCAGGTGTTCCTGCTGTTCCTTGCACTCCAGGTGTTCCTGCTGTTCCTGGTACTCCAGGTATTCCTGCTGTTCCTGGCACTCCTGGTGTTCCTGGCACTCCAGGTGTTCCTGCTGTTCCTGGAACTCCAGGTGTTCCTGCTGTTCCTGACACTCCAGGTGTTCCTGCTGTTCCTGGTACTCCAGGTATTCCTGCTGTTCCTGGCACTCCAACAACAATAACATTGTCAGGAGTCACACCACTACTCACTGATCCTGGTACACTGTCAATATCAGTAGGTTCTCCTGCTTCTGAACTATCTTGGTCATCAGGGCCGGTTGGAACGCCTGCTGTGCCAGGCACTCCTGGTGTTCCTGCCACTCCTGGTGTTCCTGGTACTCCTGGTCCTTGAGGTGCTCCTGGCACTCCTGGTATTCCTGGCTCACCAGGTGTTCCTGCTGTTCCTGGCACACCAGGTGTTCCCACTGTTCCTGGCACACCAGGTGTTCCTGCTGTTCCTGGCACACCAGGTGTTCCTGTTGTTCCTGGTACTCCTGGTGTTCCGGTTCCTGGCAATCCAGGCGTTCCTGCTGTTCCTGGCACACCAGGTGTTCCTGCTGTTCCTATTCCAACAGAAATAGCAATGCCAGGAGTCACCCCACTACTCACTGATCCTGGTACACTGTCAGTGCCAGTAGGTTCTCCTGCTTCTGAACTATCTTGGTCATCAGGGCCGGTTGGAACGCCTACTGTGCCAGGCACTCCTGGTGTTCCTGGCACTCCAGGTGTTCCTATTCCCTGCACTCCAGGTGTTCCTGCTCCAGGTACTCCAGGTGTTCCTGGTGTTCCAGGAACTCCAGGTATTCCTGTTCCTGGCACTCCAGGTGTTCCAGGGGTTCCTGGCACTCCAGGTATTCCTGTTCCTGGCACTCCAGGTGTTCCAGGGGTTCCTGGCACTCCAGGTATTCCAGTTCCTGGTACTCCAGGTGTTCCTGGTGTTCCAGGCACTCCAGGTGTTCCTATTCCTGGCACTCCAGGTGTTCCTATTCCTGGCACTCCAGGTGTTCCTGGTGTTCCTGGCACTCCAGGTGTTCCAGGAACTCCAGGTATTCCTGTTCCTGGCACTCCAGGGGTTCCTGGGGTTCCTGGCACTCCAGGTATTCCTGTTCCTGGCACTCCAGGTGTTCCAGGGGTTCCTGGCACTCCAGGTGTTGCAGTTCCTGGCACTCCAGGTGTTCCAGGGGTTCCTGGCACTCCAGGTATTCCTGTTCCTGGCACTCCAGGGGTTCCTGGGGTTCCTGGCACTCCAGGGGTTCCAGGGGTTCCTGGCACTCCAGGTAATCCTGTTCCTTGCACTCCAGATGTTCCAGGGGTTCCTGGCACTCCAGGTATTCCTGTTCCTGGCACTCCAGGTGTTCCTGGTGTTCCAGGCACTCCAGGTGTTCCTGGTGTTCCAGGCACTCCAGGTATTCCTGTTCCTGGCACCCCAGGTATTCCAATTCCTGGTACTCCAGGTGTTCCTGGTGTTCCAGGCACTCCAGGTGTTCCTGGTGTTCCAGGCACTCCAGGTGTTCCTGTTCCTGGCACTCCAGGTGTTCCTGGTGTTCCAGGAACTCCAGGTATTCCTGTTCCTGGCACTCCAGGTGTTCCTGAGGTTCCTGGCACTCCAGGTATTCCTGTTCCTGGCACTCCAGGTGTTCCAGGGGTTCCTGGCACTCCAGGTATTCCTGTTCCTGGCACTCCAGGTGTTCCAGGGGTTCCTGGCACTCCAGGTATTCCTGTTCCTGGCACTCCAGGTGTTCCTGTTCCTGGCACTCCAGGTATTCCTGTTCCTGGCACTCCAGGTGTTCCTGAGGTTCCCGGCACTCCAGGAATTCCTGTCCCAGGCACTACAGGTATTCCTGTTCCTGGCACTCCAGGTGTTCCAGGGGTTCCTGGCACTCCAGGTATTCCAGTTCCTGGCACTCCAGGTGTTCCTGGTGTTCCAGGAACTCCAGGTATTCCTGTTCCTGGCACTCCAGGTGTTCCTGAGGTTCCCGGCACTCCAGGAATTCCTGTCCCAGGCACTCCAGGTATTCCTGTTCCTGGCACTTCCGATATTCCTGGCACTCCAGGTGTTCCAGGGGTTCCTGGCACTCCAGGTATTCCTGTTCCTGGCACTCCAGGTGTTCCAGGTGTTCCTGGCACTCCAGGTATTCCAGTTCCTGGCACTCCAGGTGTTCCAGGTGTTCCTGGCACTCCAGGTATTCCAGTTCCTGGTACTCCAGGTGTTCCAGGGGTTGCTGGTACTCCAGGTATTCCTGTTCCTGGCACTCCAGGTGTTCCTGAGGTTCCTGGTACGCCAGGTGTTCCTGTTCCTGGCACTCCAGGTGTTCCAGGGGTTCCTGGTACGCCAGGTATTCCAGTTCCTGGCACTCCAGGTGTTCCTGAGGTTCCTGGCACGCCAGGTATTCCAGTTCCTGGCACTCCAGGTGTTCCAGGGGTTCCTGGCACTCCAGGTATTCCTGTTCCTGGCACTCCAGGGGTTCCTGGCACTCCAGATATTCCTGGTACCCCAGGTGTTCCTGGCAGTCCAGGTATTCCTGGGTGTCCACTGCCATGTTCTTCAGAGCTTGCTCCTCCTCCTGTGCCTCCAGGTCCTACTGGTCCATCAGGACCAGTTCCTCCAGTACCTCCTGTGCCTCCAGTTCCCCCTGTGCCTCCGGCACCCCCAGTACCTCCAGTGCCCCCAGTACCCCCGGTACCTCCAATGCCCCAAATACCCCCGGTACCTCCAGTGCCCCCTATACCCCCAGTACCTCCAGTGCCCCCAATACCCCCAGTACCTCCAGTACCCCCTGTGCCTCCAGTACCTCCAGTACCCCCTATGCCTCCTGTACCTCCAGTACCTCCTGTGCCTCCTGTACCTCCAGTACCCCCTGTGCCTCCTGTACCTCCAGTACCTCCTGTGCCTCCTGTACCTCCAGTTCCTCCTGTGCCTCCTGTACCTCCAGTACCCCCTGTGCCTCCTGTACCTCCGATACCCCCAGTTCCTCCTGGCCCATCTACCCCAGGAGGCTCAGGCAGTGGGAGGTTGGCCATGGCCCCTGAACACTCGGGCGGGTTGGTCACGGCCCACGGGTGGTTGCATATGTCCAGGTCGTCGTCAAACACAGTGCCGTATGGACAGTTGAACTGGAACACTGCGAACTGGGTCTTGGTGCCGGTCATGTCCACGCACCGGTAGAAGTTGTGGCAGGAGCCTGGCTGGGGGAAAAAGCCCTCTTCGGTGCAGGCCGGCGGGGGAGGCTTGGTGAGTTCGTTGCCTCCCGCTGTTCTATAAGTTTTGTAGGAGCCTCGCCCTGGGTACTTACGCCATACTGATAACAACTTGGAGGTTCGGGTTGGGCTTTTCAGTTCCGGTCTCCCCAAACCTGGAAATAAGTTCAGAATTACTATATCATCATCGCCATCCACACCTTCTTCCTCACCCCAAAGTAGGATGAGGTAGGCTCCATAGAGCCAGAAAAAAATGTGCTAGTATGAAATGTTAACCAGAGTGTGCCCAGTTGAATGAGCCACACTCACATTCACGCACCATTCAAGCCCCCGGTATCCTGGCACCACCTGATAGATCAAACAGGACATTCCGCAAGTAGCCTCACACTCACCTGTCTGACAGAATCATATGTTAATTGCTGGAGGTAATGAAACAGTAAGAGTCAGTTTCATTTTACTCCCTCTTGTGATACAGGCAAGGATCTAAGGCTAGAGTCCAGTAGTCCAGTGCATTAAAGATTAGATGACCAGTTAACAGTTCTTGGTGGCATCACATGACCAAATAACCCCCAGTCACCTCTTGGGGATCGACTGGAGCGTCCTAAACAATAGGTCATGAAAGGGGGACATGGGTATTTTTCCTTTTTCTTTCTCTTTTTTATTGGCAAATTTGAGTGAAATATGAAGGATAAAAACATTATATGACTGTATTAACTCACAAAATAGTTTACACCCAGATCCCTCAAAAACATTCCTCCGGTATACTTAAGTTAGCACGTGGTATAAATGTAAACTATGGTAATGTAATGCCCATAAACCCGAATGCTAGCAATTCCAGTTTCTTTCAGATTTGGTGCTTGAAAGAAGGATTTTAATTGCAAAAGATTAACATTTTCGTCAAAGTTATGTAACCATTCAGATGAGCCTATGATTACGACTACTGCTGCTACTTCCACCTCAGTTTGGCTTAGATTTTCGACCTTTTGCACACTACAGCAAACACATAGTTCAGTGGCAGAATGAAACAGTATCACGGCTTTAGTTATATCCTTTCTATAACACTTCTTCGTGACTAGCACCATATGCTAGTATTAATATTTTGTTACAGTTCAGTATTCAGAATGGAGCGCTGGCAGTGTTATACCAGGTGAAAATATATATAGAGAGTATATTATATTGGGTTACCTGAGACGATAACGATGAGGCTCAGCAGGAGGAGTAGTTTTAACCCCCCCATTTTTGTCCACCCGCTCCTGAAAGTAAAAAAAAAGAAATGAAATAAGACAAGGATAAGGTGTTGCATATTTTCCCTCAAAATTAATGTTTTTTTTTGTTTTTTTCAAGAGCTAGACTTGTTTGCTACTGAACTTGCACTTTTGAGGAAGAGTGTAGAATAAGAGAGAGAGAGAAAGAGAGAGAGAGAGAGAGAATGTTCATAACACTGACAGGGTGAAAATCTAAAGGTGCTAAAGTGAAGCATTATACGGGGCTTGACTAGAGTGAAGTACTATGCTTGTGAAAATCCTTAGGTTCTTGGGTCCGTAGTCTCGTGGGGTAAGGAGGCTGCCTAACACCTCTTCCTTACCTATTTATTTTTTTAGCACGGCTGGCTTAAATCTTTTTGTACGTTATTAATGCAGTGGATGGCGATGGTAGAATGATTCAAGTAACACAGAAGAGGACAGTAAAGTGTAATAAGCATAATAAGTAGCTTCGGAAGAGGTGTCAGGGAACTTCTTTAACCGACGAGAATACGGGCCTTGGTTTTGATTGAATGGGGCTCCGAAAATCCCAAGGTGTGACTGACTGACCAGGCCTTTCCTAGAGACAGTACCCCAAAACCCCAGCACAAGAAAATCCAGCTATTTAGGGCATGTCCCCAGGAACTGTTACCCGCCCAGGGAACCCGACCCTGTGCTAAGCTTATCGGTCTGTGGTTTGGGTCATATTTCTCCACCAATGAGCTTTTATGGGACCGGTTGGGGTGCTTCGCTGGGGCCTTCTCCATTCTTTCAGTTCGGGGACATCTTTCTGTGTGTGTGTGTGTGTGTGTGTCCGACCTTGGGTATAGATTTGATAGTCTGTTCCCCAAGGTCCACCTGTACAAACTCTGGAACTAGGGCTTTGGAAATAGACACTGATAGATGAGCACACAGAGAGATATGTACATAGGCAGATAGATAGAAAGATATATGGAGAATTAGACAGATAGGTAGATATATGAATAATTGGTTGAAAATATAAACAGATAGATTTATAGAAAGGTAGATGAAAAAACAGACAGTTAGGTAGAGAGACGGATAGATAAAGGGGATATTGTCCTTTAGGCACTAGACTGCTGACCCTCTTCCCCAGTCCCTTCCCTGTTACAAAGCTCTACTCAGTCACGCATCACAAATAACTGAGTTATTCAGAGACGATATCTTCTTCACTCTCTACTGCTTCCTCTGTCCCTGTCCTCTTTAGCCCCATCTTTCCTCCTGTGTGTCCCTCCTACCCCACCTTCCTTCAGTCGTCTTTTTCTTCTTTCTTGATTTCCGTGTGTCTTTCTGACTGTCCCCTCTTACTTTCCTCTGTCACCTTCCTTCTGTTCCCTCCTCTCCTCCCTTTCTCCCTTCTTCTTCCTTTCCCCACCTTCCTTTCTTCCTCCATTACTCTGTCTTTTTTCTTCCTATGAATCCTTTCTTCCTCCATCTCGCCCTTCCTCCCATGCTCTCGTCCTTCCTTCCTTCCTTCCTCTCGTCTTTCCTTCCTTCCTCTCGTCCTTCCTTCCTTCCCTTCATCCTTCCACTTTCCCGTCCTTCCTTCTCCTCAGACCTTGCAACTTTTATTTATTTATTTATTCATTTATGTATTTATTGATTTATTAGAGTGTTTTCCTTATCAGCGTTATTATGGTAAGATCCACATGCTAAGGATCATAAGGGACGGTGACTCACAGCTGACTATCGAAGGTTATTTTCTTCGACTTACAGACTCTCTCGCACCTCTCCCTTAGCGATTTAATTTGCGCTGTCATCATCATCACCACCACCACCACCACCACCACCATTCTCTTCAGGTTTCACATACTGTAGTTCGTTTCCTCTAGCGTGACAAAGATCCCTAACACCTATCACCCTGGTTGATAGCCAAGTGTACTCAGATTTCAGGGTCGATTTAAGGCAGCTCTCTCAGTCTTACAGCAAAAGTTCATGGAATTTCACGCCACCATAGTATTTAAGATGCGAGTGTGACCCAGTTCCACCAGATGCAGACAACAACTATAGCTTCCTCTCCTTCAATTCTCAAGTGCAAAATCCATCACAATATTATTTCACTTTATCAGTGGTGGGGTGTAGTAAGGTCCGCCTCCCCGTGGTGCACCCTGGAAACGCCTTTACTTTTAGCCTGTATTCTAGGAGGCGTAGGAGGCTTCGTAGCACCTCTTCCTTGGCGAATTAGTTTGCAATTACACCTTAACATTCTCTTATTTGTTACTTATTTTGGTTTGATATTGCTTAGATTCCATCAATATAATACAGGGGATGTTTTAGATGTAATGTGCACAATATATCGCAAAGGAAGAGGTGTTACGAAATATCTAGAGCCACTTAGAGTATGACCGTCTAAGTAATGGCGGCTAAATGGACCTTGTAGCTGCGGTGGCTCGGTGAGTAGCGCATTCGTCTTTTGATGCGTGTCCACCGAGTCTAGGGTTCGAATGCTGCGGCAAACATTAATATTGGATATTGTTAGCTTATACTTTATACCTCCACCAGCCAGGTTGGACGGATGTTATGTATTCACTTCCGTCTGTTTGATTGTGTACAAGATCTCAAAATGTTGGCATCGGATTTCAGTGAAATCTGGTGGAGAGGGGCGCCCTCGAGCGTGGCGCTGGCATAGCTGGGTGGCTCTGCTGCCTGGTTATGCAGGCGTTCCTAAACTCCTTCCCTGTCCCCTGACAGAAGGATGGCAGAAAGCAGGAGGGGGGGCAACTTCCCCCTGCAGTCTGGTGGGTTCACATTTCAGATGAACCTGGGCTTACGCCTAAAGCCACGACTACAGACACCCCTTCCCCATTCGCACTTCGCTTGCATGGGTAAGGGTTAAGTCTGGCTATCTCTCTCCCTCCGAGGAAAAGGTCTGATCCAGCAATGAACCAAATATGAAGTGATATACATACGGACACTAGGCGATTAGTAATTAGAAGCTTCGAATTCTCAGTTGGAATCATTTTACCGTACGTCTGTATTTACGTTGCTTCTCCCCACTAACGCGATAATAATTAATTGTTTCTTCATGGACCCCATCATTCCCCTCCTCTCCCCATAATCGGCTTAAAGTACCAGCTAATAAATTATGATGAGGTATGTTCCCATATCCATTTCACGTTCTACTCTTCACTAAAGCAGTAAAGTTTTATAATAATGTTTTCATAGACGTCTTTCTGCCTCTCCTCCTCCCATAACAAACATTGTAAATCACCCATAATTAGCTTGACCCACGTATGTATAAACTCCCATAAGCCTGAGTTGTGTATAAGATTCCTTGTATGTTTGTCTTCACTCATACAGCTGGTAAACACTTGCACAGCCAAACTAAAGTCAATTTATAAGTGACAGAATACAAAAAACAAATTTACTTATGATAATTGTTAGTCGTGGAGTCGCTCATCTTATAAGTTAAAATTGATTATAAATTCATCTCCTCTACTATTATCCTTTTAGTAGGTCATAAATCTCCCCTCTTAAGGCGGCCTGGCGGTCCACTGAGGGGTCGTAATTTAAGTGGTTTCGGAGCTGTCGTAACACCTCTCCCATAACAGTTTATTCTACATTTAACATCTGAATATCCTCTTGTATTATCGAAACTGGAACGACAGAAAAAGCATGCAAGAGAATTTTAAGTTATAATATGGAGAATAAATAGGAGAAGATGAGGTGTTACGGTCTCCTGTCCCACCCAGTATACGGTCCGATAAACAGGTTGGGCAGCTGGAGGGGTGGGAAGGGTCAGTCCGATATTTGATAGGTCCCTGGCGCCTGGCTCAAGAAATTAATTAATCCATGCAACATAAATGGGCTTTGCAACACACACACACACACACACACACACACACACACACACACACACACACACACACACACACACACACACACACACACACACACACACACACACACACACACACACACACACGGCCTCCTTTCTGTCTCTGTCTGTCTGTCTGTCTGTCTCTCTCTCTCTCTCTCTCTCTCTCTCTCTCTCTCTCTCTCTCTCTCTCTCTCCATGTGTCCGATCTATGTATAGACAGTTCATTTCCTGAGGACCAGCATTTCTCTTACATACTGCCCACCTTCACATATCACATCTTTAGCACTAATACCCACTTTCCGTTAGAGGTGTTTTATTCAAGACTAGTGTAGTTTTATTAGCCAGGTTATTTTTGTGATACGTTGGTGGGTGTTGCGGAATATCTGTAAAGTCTATTTCAACGATATTTAATTCATCAGTCTGATCTCTGTCCTAGCCTTGGATTGAACTCGAGCCCTTTTGGACAGCAAATCACTTCTCTAACCACTTGACCACTCACTTCCCACCCCATACAACAACAGGCAGATGGTCAGGGTGGGCAGGGTCTGATTGGTATACGTATTGTGTATGTATTATGCATGTGTATGAATATATAACTTATTTTGATGGATTTCAAGGGTTGTACATCAGAGTGGGTGGATGTGTGCTTCGTTTTCCGTTGCACAGTTTAATAATAGCATTTTTTTTAAGTTTCATTTTTCCTGGTTATTTCCCACCCATTTACAGTTCTAGAGTTAGGGTGATGATGATGATGATGATGATGATGATAATGATCATATTTCTACTCCTTCCATTTCTCTCATTTATTTTGCGTATTTCTTTTACCAGTATATGCGTGATGATGATACTGCATTTATTCATGATGTTCTCACTGTTAACTATACATATTTTATATATATATGTATATATAGATATTATAAATATATAGTTGTGTGTGTGTGTGTGTGTGTGTGTGTGTGTGTGTGTGTGTGTGTGTGTGTGTGTGTGTGTGTGTGTGTGTGTGTGTGTGTGAGAGAGAGACAGAGAGAGAGAGAGAAGGTCAAGGTGGCAGACAAAAAATGTAAGCCCTAGGAAAAGGATGAGGCAGATACGAATTATTGAGAGAAGGGTGGTAGAGGGAGAAAGAGAGATGGAGGGAGGGAGGAGAGGAGGGAGAGAGAACGGGGGATATGGAATGAGGGAAGAAGGGGGGAAGAGAAGGAGTGAGAGAGGGTGCTGGCGAAGGAGGAAAAAGAGGGAAGGTGAAGTAACGACGAGGAGATGAAAGAGGAGTGGAGTGAGGAAGGCGGGAAGTAAGAGGAAAGGAAGGAGAGTGGAGAAATTATTAAAGAAAATAAAAGGGGGGGGGGTGAGGAGAAGGAGAGGGGAGGAGAGAGGGAGTTCAAGAAGGAAGGAAGAGAAGGAAAGATAACGAAGGAGTGGCGAAGGAGGAATGGAATGGAGAAGAGAAGAAGGGAGAATAGAAAGGAAGGAGGTCGAGGACAGCATAAAAGGAAGGGGAAGAAGGAGACAGAGGGAAAAAGAAAGAGGGAAAGGAGATGAGAGACGTAAAGTGCAAAGGTCGAGAAGAAGAAAAAGGACAAGAGAAGAATGAAGAAAAACAGGAGGACAAGGAGAAAGAGAAGGAGGAAGCAGAGAAAGGAAGAAGACGTGATGGAGAGACATTAAGTGCAATGTTCAAGAGGCAAAGAGGAACAGAGGTTGGAAGAGAGAGAGAGAGAGAGAGAGATGAGTAATCAGAAAATGCAAGTCTGAGAGGATGATTTATGGCAAGGAGTAAGAGAGAGAGAGAGAGAGAGAGAGAAGGTAATGTGTGGAAAGGGAGAAGTGTTTGCAGTAAAAGAAAAGAGACAGCACGAGTAAATAATGAGAAAGATTGATTTGAGACAGAGAAAAATGTTCGGGAAAGTTCATATTCCGCTTATAAGTGTCGTCAAAAAAATGGTGAGAATATTGACTGCGAAAAGAAGTGACTTGAGATAGTAAAAGAACGTTTGTAAAAGTTCGTGTGATAGTTATAAATCTAGTGTAAAAAAAACGTTTGGTGTTCTGATAGTGAGAAAATTGACTTCAGGTAGAAAGGAAAGAAATGCCTGGGTTTGTGTGCCGCTGTAAACGTAGCCTAAAAACGTTTGGCATGTTGATAATGAGAATATTGACGAAGAAAAAAAAAGTTTGTCAGAGCGCGTCAGCCAATAAAAACAGCCGAAAAAATGTTTGGCATGTTCACACTGAGAATATTGATGAGATAAAAAAATAAAATAAAAGTTCTTGTACCGTTAACCAATATAGTCTAAAAAACGTTAGGCATGTTGACATTGAGCAGACTGACATGGCAAAGAAAAAAATATTGACAGAGTTCTTGTGCCCCTTAAAAGTATTGTATAAAATAAAAATGTTTGGTAAGTTGACAGTGCCCTTATGATTTTTAAAATGAAGAAAGATGTCAAGATATTTTAATGCGAGGTAGAAAAATATTGGGACGTAAAGATGGAAATGAGACTTGGGAGAGACTGAAGTAGAAAATAATATGCAAAGAGAAGGAAAGATGTTGTAAAGAATATCTATGAGCGGAATAAAATTAGTAGGATAATGTGATAGAGAAATGAAGGGAGAAGGAACATAAGTGAACTGAGCAGTGTTGTGGTTTGAGGTGATAAGCAAGCAATGGAGGAAGATGGATAGAGAAGAAGAAAAGGCTGTTTTGGAGGAATACATAATTGAAGAGAACACGGCATGAGAGAGAGAGAGAGAGAGAGAGAGAGAGAGAGAGAGAGAGAGAGAGAGAGATTTGGAGGAAGAAGAAAGTATAATGGAAGTAAACTAAGAAGAGGAAAACATGACAAGGAAGATGGGAAGCAAAAAGATAACAGAAGGATTTAGTAGAAAGCAGAGATAACAAGAAACAAATGGAAAAGAAAATACTTGGAGAAAGAGAGCCTGTAAGAAAGCAAACTGGAAAGGAAGATGACAAGAGAGATGGAAAGCAGACACAGGGCAGAGTGAATTATTGGAAAACAGAGATAGGAGGAAACAAAGGAAATGTAAAATAAACTAAGGGAAGGAGGCAGAGACAGAAGAAGAAGAAGAAGAAGAAGGAGGAGGGAGAGAGAGAGAGAGAGAGAGAGAGAGAGAGAGAGAGAGAGAGAGTGTGTGTATTGAAAGAAAACAGAATGCAAAAGAACATGACAAGACAGAGGTACATAAACACAGCAAAATGGATGACAGGAGAGACAAGATTGATGATGTGTGAGATATACAGAATAGGATGAATGGCGAGTGAGGAAAAAACAAATACATATGTGGGAAAACAAAAGGTGAGAGTATGATAAAGGACAGGTAAAATGAATTATGGAAAATATGAAAAAAAAAAAAAATGGGAAAAACAAAAGGTGTAGAAGTGTGTCAAGAAAGAGGAAAGGAAAATCAGGGAAGATGATTATTTTTGGGGAGGAGAGATGAGAAGGGACAAATGTAGTATAAACAGTACTGGAGAAGTTAGTGAGGAAGATTGATTGGCACGAAGACAGAGGAAGACGGAGGAAAACTGAGGAAGATGGATGAGGAGGAAGAGACAGCGACTGAGAAAGACAGATGAGGAGGAAGGGACAGCGACTGAGGGAGGAAGAGAGTGGAAGACAGAGGAAGAGGAAAAAAGAGAAGATAGATGAAAAGGGAAAGAAAGGCAAATGAAGAGGGACACAGATGAAGAGGATGAGAGAGAGAAGATGTGGGGAAAAATTATGAGAAAGAAGAAAATGAAGAGGGAGACATGTGAAGGGGAAATCAAACGAAGACGAACACAGAGAGAGCAACTTAAGGAGACAATGCGAAAGACAGCAGAGAGACAGGACGAAGGAGACAGAAGCAGGAGGGATGGAGCAGGAGGACAAGGTACAGTTATGCTGGGGGTTGACGCCAAACACTGTGTCCTAGATGAATGAATGGGGAGAGAGACAGCAGTTAGGAAGAGCACATATCGTTACAGTGGGTGGGTAAGGGGCGGCTCCGGATATTTGAGGGTTAGGTAGAGGCGATTTGGTTGATAGGTTCTGTCTGTGTAGGGGTAGGTGTACAGTAGACGGGGATCAGAGTGTAGTAATATCCATCTATCATTGTGTGTAAGGGTAAGTGTAGGTGGGACCAAATATTACCTGATATTTCTGTCATTCAGTTTTTTTTTTTTTTGACATGGAGTGTAGGGGCGAGGGACCAGGGTACTCAGTCCCGACCTTTAAGGCGAGGATGACCTTCCTCGCTCGTCCCTGAGTGGCGTTATGTGAGCAATAAACCCTAGCCCCCCTCACATGTAAAGCGTTATTCGTCCCATCCGACTGTGGAGCTTTAATTCAGCAAAGAAGCAAGTGTTGTATGGTTATATGATGGAGTAGTATTAATTAAAAACCAGTGAAAAGAGAGGAAAGCAGGAAAAGGGGAACAGAAAAAAACATGGAACCGAAGGAAAGTACAAAGGAGGGAATGAGATTACAAGATACAAGAGAAGGCAAAGATAAGTGGCACAGAAACCTACCTACGGAGGATGTTTGCGGAATAATAATAGAAAGAATGAGGATGTAGGTGTTTGTGTGTTGTGATGGATGCAGGCGGAGGTGGTCTGTGAGGATGAAGGAGTGGAGAGGGAGTGGGGTTGGAGAGAAGAGAGGGGAGAGGGGGGAAAAGTGAGAGGTGAAAGTTGGAGGAGAGGGAGAGAGGTTGGGGAGGGCGTAGGGGGATGGGGAGGGGTGGGAGAGGAAAGGGGGAGGGAGGTGGGAGAGGGAAAGGGAGGACTAGAGAGGGAAGAGGGAGAAGGAGAGGGAGGGGAAAGGAGGAAAATAAAACGAAACAAAAAGAACGACATAAGAGAGTGAAAGAAAAGAGAAAATAAAAGCTAGAGGAATGGAGATGTGGCTGGCGAGGCGGAAAAAGAGAGACGGGAAGTTTAAAATGGTGGAGGAAG
>NC_137028.1:15416248-15466248 GCF_032717465.1 Coenobita brevimanus
AGAGAGAAGAGAAGAAAGTGGGAAGAAGAAGGGGGAAGCAGAAGAGGTCACACGCAGAGAAAAGTATAACAAAAACGAATGGAAAAAGAGAGGTGAAAATTGTAAGAGGAAAGTGGTGGAATAAGAGGTGATGATGAAAGAGAGAGAAGAGGAATGAAGATGTAGAAGAGGTAAAACGAGGAAGAAGATGTAAAAAGAGGAGGAAGAGGAGAATAAAGTCTAGAAGAAGCAAGAAAAGAGGTGCTATGGGAAGATTATGTAACATTAAACAGAAATAGGAAAAGAAAAATTGAAAAGAAAAGAGAAAACCAGCCAACAGAAAAGAAAGAGAAGATGAGAGAGATGAAGAACGGGGATATAATTATCAAGGAACACGAGGAGGCAGACAGGAGAGAGAGAGAGAGAGAGAGCTGGGGAAGGGAAAGGAAGGTAAGAAGAGAGAAAACAAGAGGGAAGGAGAAATAAAGGAAGGAAGGAAGGAGGGTGAGGGCAGGGAAGGGGAGAGAGTAACTTGACCCCTAGTCACGTAAAATTCCTCCTCACCTCAGCAGGAGGGACGGTGACTATCCAATTTCTCTTCTCACCACCTCGGTTCCCATCACTATACTCCTGTTACTCTAACTTGGCCTAAAATTGCCATGTTTCCATCTTGAATACTGAGTTATAACGATGCATTACCACTAGGATATAATAGCAGTCACGAAGAAGTGCTGTGGAAGTAAGTTAGAGCCATAGCAATGTCTTATTCTGCCAATGAGCTACGTGAAATTAAGCTGCAAAAGGATAAAAATCTGGGCCAAGTTAAGGCGAACGAACTGTAGGTGGGGGTGTGGCGGAGAGACGGTATTCTTACAGTAATTGGTAATACTATGGATGGTTGAATATTTCCTCTGCTGAGTATTATCACATGACAGTAACTATAGTGCGTTTATTTCAACCTGACAAGTTCCCAAACCCCTTTCAGCTTGGTTGATGGCCAAGCTTAGTCAGACTAGAGGATTAATTTGACTAGTAACCAAAGAGATCCATTCCCATCACACAACTTAAGCCCACCGAATTCAGTGCAACGACTACTTAGCATTCAAGGTGTGAGAGTGGCCCAGTTCCCTCAGATGAAAAGAAGCTGGCAATCAGTAAACTATATCATGCGTTCGGTGTTTGGAAAAATGTCAAAGATCTGGATAAACTTAAGATCACTGAAGAACTTAAGAAAATGTCTTGTGTGTTACTAGGAAATGCTCATCGTATCATCTAAGCCCACTAAGATGCGTAGAACTGATGCCTTTCGTGTGTGTGTGTGTGTGTGTGTGTGTGTGTGTGTGTGTGTGTGTGTGTGTGTGTCGGGGTGGGGGCTATGTTTAATTGTCGGTGGGAGGTTGTGTGTGTGTGTGTGTGTGTGTGTGTGTGTGTGTGTGTGTGTGTGTGTGTGTGTGTGTGTGTGTGTGTGTGTGTGTGTGTGTGTGTGTGTGTGTGTGTGTGTGTGTGTGTGTGTGTGTGTGTGGCTGCCGGACCCACCCCTCTGCATTATCTCAGGCAGCTCGGCGGAACATTATAATATTCTTACGGTACGCGAGAGGGGCGGATTCCTCTTCTACGTGACGGACACATAGTACACCCATCACCACCTACTGTATAGGCACGGCATAAGGCATAGACAAGCCCCTGCGATAGAACGGTCAATTATATATACATCAGTAATAGTAGCAGTAGCAGTAGTAGCAACAGTAGTGGTAGTAGTAGTAGGCTCGACTAGACGTGAACCTAGTGAACTGCAGGCTGAAGATGCCCTTTTTCCACAATCCACCTTCATCCTTTCGGGGGATAGGGAGGGAGGTGAGGGACGTTTACATAGCTGGGGAGGAGTTTGGTAGTGAAGGGGTTGAAATATCTGCCAGCCAACAAGTACGATCCTTCGATAAAACTCCCTTTCTCTCTTCATAACAGGAGGCGAGGGTATCTGATGACCTTTGCATACTGAACGTAGGAGTTGCATGACTTGCGGTCCCTTCGTGGTAACTCCTTTACTACGATTGGGTTCTTGTATGTAGTAGTAGTAGTAGTAGTAGTAGTAGTTGCAGCAGTAGTAGAAGTAGTAGTATTTGTAGTTGCAACCAAGGTTCATCTGAAAGTGAACCCGGTGGACAGCCAGTCAAAGATGCCCTTCTGTGGGCTACCATCCTCCTTTCGGGTGCTAGGGAGGGGACTGTGAGATTTTTTCATGGCGATCACTTGGTAGCTGAATTACATCGTCTAGCAGTAGCAGGAATAAGATTTAGAACAGATATAGTTGGATTGCAGGGGTAAAGGGGAGTTGTTTTTAGTCTTTTCGCGCGCGCACACACACACACACACACACACACACACACACACACACACACACACACACACACACACACACACACACACACACCGCATCATCATCAGTCTAGGTTACGCTGAATAAAACCGTCTGTAGCCTGTCAAAATTTAAGCCCTCGTCCTGAAGGGTATAAAATCCTCCTAGCCATGCATGCCAAAGTTGCACAGTGTTGCATGACTCGCCCTGCCGCCATGTTCAAGTACCGCAAAAATGAGTTTATTCGGCTTTTATCTCCCCAATTCTCCCATGATGGTCCTCGTCGTCTGGCCATTGTAGTCTATGTAACTGTGTCTGTCTGTTCGCGTGTCTTAACCCCATTATTCAACATTATTAGTGGTATATTCCTGCCAACATCGCAAGTTTTTTTTTTTTCTATATATTTTTTACTTTTTTTTCTTTTTTACTTAGAGATCCTGTTGTGCCGTAAATATTAGCCCTTTCATGGTAGGTGCAGTTCTGGTAATTTATCTGGGTTAACACAAGACGGTTTTATTCAGCTGAGAGGGAGTCATAGGAGTCTTAGATTTTAAAAGTTCCCCAAAATGAGTCTCTTGTGTTTATCTCCGGAATTCCTTGATGATGATGATGATGATGATGATGACTAATATGATGATGATAATGATGATGACGATGATGATCATGATAAATGGTGGTGGTAATGATGATGGTGATGGTGATGATGATGATGATGATGATGATGGTCTGGGTAACTTACTGAGGCGGGGAGTAACAGCGCTTGTCCAATTCTCTGTCTCTGAACTGATTTATTACCCTCTCGTGGCCGCGTCTTGTCGTGCTTGTGTTGTATCCCAGATGACGCTGAGTAATAATAGCAGTAGTAGTAGCTGAAGAAGAAGAGGAAGAAGAAGGAGAAGAAGAAGAAGTAGTAGTAGTAGTAACAACCTTAGGCTCATCTTAACGTGAACCAAGTGGACTGCAGACTGAAATTACGCCTCTACTTGCAGCTCCCCGTCCTCCTTTCGGGGAATAGGGAGTCAAAGGCCGCTTCTACAACCTGGCAGTGGACCGGCTCTGTTATATCAGTGCCGCAAACAGTTAAGAGAACGGGTCGACCTGAAGCCTGTGATTATCTCTTCTGAAGTGAGAGGTGAGGGATTAGATAAGGCGAGACAGTTTATACCCAGGAGACAATACCAGGTGGAGTGTGGCCAATAACCCCTTCAGTTCGTTTATTATTATTATTATTATTATTATTATCATTATTACTATTCTTTGATGCAAAAACCTCTTATCGATCGGCCCTGTCTGTCTAGCACTCTCTAATGTTTTTTTTTTTTTCGGATGCGAGGTTTGTCACTCGTAGATTTTAGCGAAACTCCATATAACTGTCCTAATGATCCCGCATCTGTTTAGTGTTTTTTGGACTTGTTATGCTTTATCTGTTATTTTGCTTTATTGTGCTTTATTTTTGTTCTTTCTTCTTCTCAAAACATTAATCTTAAATTGAACGGAATCATTATGAGAGAAATAATTATCAATGTGACAGGTCATTTAGGCAGAGAGAAGAAGTGGGAAGATGAGGCGGTATTTTTCTGGTTACCCAAAATTTATGTAAAATTTAGTAATACCACTTTGACCAAATATAGGTGAAAGAGGGACAGGTGTGGACGATGGATGATAAATACCTGCCCTTCGTTAATGGAGCTACGTACACCGCTTTAGGGATGGAGAGTAGATGTGGGAAGGTAAGGCTATCTCCTCTAAGTGACTTTGAAGAATTCGTAACATCTTTTCCTGAGCGATTTATTCTTCGTATTATACCTCACTCTCCTCTTGTTTGTTATTGATGGAAGTTGCGTGGCTGTTAGTGTAATTTGAATAACCTAGAGTACGCGTCACATATTCAAAGGCAGTGAGAGGTGGCACCTCTTTCCCTGACTGGGACAAAAAAATTTTACGCGAGTGTACAATTGCATGCATCGCGCGCATGTGAGGCGAAGGAGTAGGAATAATATGCACCTTAGGTCGTGAAGGGTGCGCCAGAGCCAACCAGGTAACGGGACTTCCTTTGTTTACCGCCCAGAACTCCAGCTCATAATGGTGAACCCCTCGCCAGCTGGCCCTTTGCAGCCCACCTATATTCATCTCGAGGCATCCTTACCGACGGCATTTTGGTAGGGTGTAGATGCAAAATTGTGTGATATAGTGGATAGGGTTTCTGATCCCTTCCCTTCGAGGACTCTCTCTTGTGGTCATATTGTTAGTGATATAGGAGGTTTCGTGGCTCCACTTCCCTGGCGACTGAAATAACATAATACACTTTAATATTGTGCTGGAGACGGGAGCCTTCGTGCGGAGGCACTGACACAGCTTGGTGACTCTGCTGCCTGGTTATGCAAACGACCTTCAACTACTTCCTAGTCACCCTGAGGGAGAAAGGTGGACTGCAGGAGAGGGCAGCTTGAGCCTGCAGTCTACTGGGTTCACATTCAGGTAAACCTGGTGCTACAGTTACTACAACGTAATATCCTCTTACGTGTTTTTTATATCGTTTCAGCTGCTACATGCTTTGCATGAATAATATGTAAGAGGATATTGAGGTGTAATGTACAGCATTAATCGTTAACGAAGTGATATTACGAAATTTAGAAAACAACTTAGAATACGAGCCATTAAAAAATTGCCCTGCGGTAGCAAAATTAAAAAAAAAAAAAAAAGGAAAAAGAAAAAGAAGGAAAAAAAGTCCCGCATTAGAAGAACTACAGCGACACGTATGATACCAGTTTGTGCCATAGTAAGAAAAGGTAAGGGAAAGCCCGAAACCAGACATGAATGTAAATGAGAGGAGATAGAAATTAGTATCCCTAAAGCCTGAGAAATATTGCATTATTTATACAGGTTCGCGATACAGCAATTTGCGAGATGATAATACGTTATGTGGACAACCTGACTGACAACGGGCGGGGAAAATGAGGGTAGCAGTAAAGAAGCTTGTCTGTTTTTGTCTTGAGTGTGTCTATTAATATGTATAGAATGCCGGTCGGTCAGAATGGAAAGTCGGTGGGAAAACTGAATCGATGAAGTGTACCGTTTGTCCGCCCCTGCCCTGCTCTGCCCTGCCCTGTTTTCCGCTTCCTGCTTTGCCTTGCCCTGCTCTACTCTGCTTTGCTCAGTCAATTCTTGCCGTACCTTATTTTGCTCTTCCTTGCCCTGTCCAGCCTTCTTCCGTCCTGCCCTGCCGTATTCTGTCCTACCCTACCGTATTCTGTCCTGCCCTTCCCTATCCTGCCCTTCTCTGCCCTGCCCTGCCCTCCTCTGACTTTCTGGTTTTCTCTACCCACTCCTGTCCTTCCATTTCCTGCCCTGTCCTGACCGGCACTGCACTGTATTGCCCAGTCCTTCCTACTGTGTCCTGCTCTTTTCTGACCTGCTCTGCCCTGCCGTACCCTACTCTGCCCTATCCTTCCCTACCTTGCCCTGCATTGCCCTGCCCAACAATGCCCTGTCTTTTCATGGTAGTTGTTAGACATAGCCATCAATAACATCTTCACCACCATACTGTAGGTCCTTTCTAAAGTGAGTAAAATTATCTGTACACACCAAGAAGATATAAAAGGAGTTCTCGGGCTGAGGGAGTTAATGAGAAAGACACGGGAGGGCAATTAAAACGAATCCAAGGGAGAATACTGCAGGTAATCCCTCGTGCATGATGAAGGAGCCATAAAACAACACGCACCATGCATTCATACACCCGGCAGGAGAACACTAACATGCCACCATTAACCTGCGGCATCTTGGCCAACTCGCCTTCACTCTAACGGTACTAACTTAACTCTCTTAGGCTCCTATGGCCCAATCTCTCGGGTTCCTATGATTCACTCTCAGCTGAAGGAAATCGTACACAGTTAGATGGGAGAGAGAGCTAGACTTGCTACGACCATGAGAGGAATAACTGTGACGGTATGAACACCTTTGAGCTCCTAGACTAACTCTCAACTGATTAAAATCGTCTGGCGTTCTCAGGATAAGAAAATTAGAGCTGTCCTGCCCATTAGAGGGTTATATATCGCCCTTACTGTAACGATACTGTCTTAAGGAGTGGTAAAAAAAGGAAGGAAAAAGAGATAAAGATGAGAGAGCGAAAGAAAAAAAAGAGATAAAGATGAGAGGGTGAAAGGAAAAAGAAAAAGATGAGAGAGGGTGAAAGGAAAAAAACAGCGATAAAGATGAGAGGATGAAAGAAAAAAAGATGATGAGAGAGGGTGAAAGAAAAAAAGAGAAATAAAGATGAGAACGGACGAAAGAGAGGGGGTGAAAGAAAAAAAAAGATATGAATATGAGAGGACGAAAAAAAAATAAAGCTGAGAGAGGGGGAAAGAAAAAACGGGAAAAATAAAGATGAGAAAGGACGAAAGAAGAGAGCGTGGTGAGCGTGGCATGCTCTAGCGTGGGATACCCTAAGGAGCTACGGTCATCCCTTGCATACCGGGGTAATAATAGCCAGACGCCTCCACTGCACTGACTATGTGGGTGGCTGTCTGGCTGCCGCTCTGAAATGTTTATGACTGAATGATTTTGCTGTATAATCCCTGTGACGTGTGGTTGATTTTCTAAAGTAAAACAAGCACCATCATCAACATTATCATCAACAACCAAAACAACAGCAATATCATCAGCAGCAGCAATATCACAACAAGAATATCATCATCATCATCATCATCGTCGTCGTCGTCGTCGTCGTCGTCCTGCCTCCATTTTTCGCCCACAGGTGTGGTGAAATAGAGTCCATAAAGCAAAGAAAAGGAGAAACAACCACGTATGTGGGAGAACTAATCAACTGGTCTCTCAGTGAATTAGGCCACACATTCACTCATCATTCAAGTCCCCGGAATTCTGGCTCCATCTCATAGGCACACAGAAAAAAAAATGCAAACACTATCCCTTTCAAAGAAAAATGAAAGTCAAAATTCCTATTTATCTATCTATTGCCAGACGCCTCAATCCCGTTTGGGGTGGCCACAAACAAATCGCCTCCAAGTCGCCCTGTCCCCTGCCATTTCACTGCCCTGCTCCCAACTCACACCCCCCTCTCTCATATATCTCTCCACCCCATCCCTCCATCTCATCCTCGGCCTCCCCCTCCCTCTTCCCCCCTCCACCTCACTCACATACACTCTCTTCGTCAGTCTTTCACCCTCCATCCTCTCCACATGGCCAAACCACCTCAGTGTGTTCCTCATAACGCTTCCTATCACATCCACATCCACACCACAACGCTCCTTTATATCCTCATTCGTCAACCTGGGGGTAGGGGGGTTTTCAAGAATACTCCCCCAGTATCTCTGCTTGTCGTAAAAGGCGACTAAAAGGGTTGGCGGAGGGTTAGTGCCCCTCCCCGGAAAACAACTAACTAAAAAAACAAACAAGAAAGTCAAAATTAAGGTCTGCTTATATCGAGATCCTGGACATAGTGCACTGAAAGAATGAATGTCTGGGCTAATTATACAAGACTATTCCAAAATTGACTTGATTAGTACTTCGATGGACTGATGACTGCTCTCACGTCTTCTGTTCTTTAGTTGGACAGAAACCAGGCGAGAGTGTGTGAGGGGAGACGTGCTGCGTGATTACCGTAAATAAAGACACGCAGGGGCGGGAGCGGAAGAAATAATGCCCTGTATGATAGCGAGAGTAAAGAGAATGAAACATTGCAGAGAAGAGGTACAGGTTGAATGGAGACAATGAAAGGAGGAATGCTGAGATAGACAGCCTTTGACATTACCCTGTGTAGTTAACCCTTCCATCCTTGTCAGAGCCTCACTCCACCTACTCGCGATCGAAACCTCTACCGTGTCAACATCCGAGTAAGGCTAGAGGTAGTACAGAGTCGGTTCAGCGCGCTGTAAGTCTGAAAACCTGATTTTGCAAGAAAAGTGATGCGATCCCTTCCATTTTAGATCAGAAAATGAGACACCGAGGAAATTGGGAGAAGCTGAAAAAAGTGAGACGTGTGTTGCTTAGGTAAGAGCCTTGTACTGACTCAACCCTTATACTGACAGAACCCTTGTATGAACTCTAGCACTGACGGAACCCTAGTACCGGTGCAGATCAACTAAGCGTATCCTCATAAAGTGATTACTGGTTTCTCTGGCAGTGTAAAAACAGCAAGTCTTGTGGGTGGCAGTTTGGAGATAATTCACACTCATGGATGGTAAACTGACATAAATCACTGCAAACACAGCCCCTCCTCCTATTCTCTGTTGAAATCTCTCTCTCTCTCTCTCTCTCTCTCTCTCTCTCTCTCTCTCTCTCTCTCTCTCTCTCTCTCTCTCTCTAAACATTTACTTATAGTGCCTTGCAGTTTCCTTATTTGACCTACCCTTTTTTCTCATTTTTCTTGTTTTGTTAATTGATTTACGGCATGTCTCTTTTTTTTTTTTTTCCGGCTGCATTTTGATATTATGGAAACGACTAGAAACTGAAGGCCGATCTCGAACGCAATATTTAAACCACAAATATACTTCTTTGTTTATCATTAGCTGCAGAGGGTTAGAAAAAGCCTTGTGCAGGAGGAGAGGGGATGTGTGGTAGTGTGGATTGTGGTAGTGTGGGTGGTGTGGCAGTGTAAAGTATGGCAGTATGAGGTATGGCAGTGGTAAGAGTGACGGTGCGAGGTATGATAGTGTGAGGTGTGACTGTGAGGTGTGGATATGTGGTGCTTATGAGATGTGACAGTATGAGGTGTGGCAGTGTGTGGTGTGTATGATATGTGGCTGTGTGAGATGTAATTGTGTGGAGTGTATGATATGTAGCTGTGTGGGGTGTAGCTGTGTGGTGTTTATGAGATGCGGCCGTAAAAGGTAGGGCAGTGTGAGGAGTGGTAGTGTGAGGTACAGCAACGTGAGGTTTGACTGTGTGAGGTGTGGCGGACTGAGGTGTGGCAGTGTGAGGTTGTCTGTGTAGTGTTTATAAGGCGCGCAGTTTGAGGTGTAGCAGTGTGAAGTATAGCAGTGTCTTCTATTGAGCAGTGACTTTTTGATAACGCACTGTACTTCGTACACTTCCCCTTCACAATAAAAATTCTCTGCTGTCAGTGACACCATGTCCTCGAGCTGACTTACCTTGCACTCTCGGACGGAAAAAATAAGAAAAATGGAGCGAGAGAGAGAGAGAGAGAGAGAGAGCGAGATCATGTGTAAAGACAAAAAAAACGCCATGTAGGGATAGAAAACAAGTGTGGACAACTGGAGAGAGTCATAGGAGCCAAGAAGAGTATCCGAATCTCTGTACCGTGACTCTGCTGGATGATTCGTAGGTTTCACAGAGATTCAAGATTTTCCCAAGATTCCTTCCTTGTCTCACCAATATGTCTTAATCCAGCGTGGTGATTTGTGGCTAATATCTCACGGTGCTGAGGCACAACAATACTTAAGCTGTTTGTCAGGAAGGGCCTGTGTATTTCAGTGATGCTGTGTTTTGTCGTCGTCGTCGTCGTCATTATTATTATTATTATTGTTATTATTGTTGTTGTTGTTATTATTATTATAATTATTATTATTATTATTATTATTGTTGTTGTTGTTGTTGTTATTATAATAATAATAATAATAATAATAATAATAATTATTATTATTATTATTATTATTATTATTATTATTATTATTGTTGTTGTTATTATTCTTATCATCATCATCATCATCATCATCATCATCATCGTCATTAAAGGAACAACATTTTTTGATCATGCTTTCTGTATTATATCACCATCATCGTCATCAACATCATCATCGTCCTAATCTTCCCAGCTAAGAGAAGATGTGAGACCTAAGCGTCCAACGTGCAGTCCCCGAATAAATGTTGACCGCCTGATAATTTTGCCAACATAAATGAATTATTAAGATTCACACAATCAGAAATTCTTGTGTTGTCGTTCATACGATTTTTTTAATTTATAGTGCTGAAGTACTTTATAGCCTGTTATCTCTTCAAAGACTGGGTATGCGGCCGGAGCATGTATCCGGCTCAGGGAAGATGGACGTCCCTGCCCTGCATAGTCCCGGGTCACCCTTGGGCAAGGTGTAGCATCCGCTTGCCCGATGACCACCAAAAAGAAGGTAGATGGATAGTTACCATCGTTCCGGGTGGTTCATTGGGAGTGACGTGGGGCCAAAGCCCAGTCGTTGGCCTTACACACGACCCAGGAGGGGAACTCAACCACACTTACCAAGAAATCAAAGTCTGGCCTGAGACTACTACTCATACGAGTACATATCTCCTATACACAGCTCTTGGGGGCTATACCTCCTTCATTTTCCCTGCATCTCACCATATGGGTTATCCTTTTCTTACCATGGCGAATCGCTGTCTGCCGCAAGAAGGCGGCTGCTAGCCCGTTTTCGATGGGTCTGCTGGGCCAGACAGACCAGGGCAGAGCAACAGCAGCTCTTTAGAGATACTTTTTTTTTTTTTTTAGCATTATTCAAAAACAAATCTAGCGGCAGGAAGGTGGTTAGGCTATACTGATATTAAGAATCGTGTTTTAAGTGGTCTTGAAGATTTCGTTGCACTTCTTCTCTAGCGATTTATTCTGTACATTATACCTCAGCGTCCCTTTCTTCTCTGTTGATGCATACTCGTTTTATATATTATACTGTCAAACTGTACATAACATGCAAGACAATATTTACGGGTAATATGAAAAATAAATCGCTATGGAGGTGGTAATACGGAGCCCCCTGTGTCATCTCACACGGTCTCCGGTCATTTCAACAGAACAAACGAGTCGGTTCCATGATGCATGGTCTGTATACGACAGGATAATATTCTACACACACACACACACACACACACACACACACACACACACACACACACACACACACACACACACACACACACACACACACACAGAGTCCAATGCCTCCATATACAAACCATACAAACCACGAGGAGCTAAACTAATAAACCTTCCTCCGCTCTAAACCCGTGGAATGAGAGTGAGACCAATTTAGCCAAACCTTCCACTGCTCCGGCGACCACTCCAGCACCCGCCGTCCAGAAAGATGGCAACAGCGACTAAGGGACACGAGAGCCTATTTGCAACGTCAACAAACCACACGGCCTAAACATACAGTATCATCATCATCATCATCATCTCCCCCCCCCTCTTCCCAGCCTACGTAATCAGTGCCTGTCCACATCCCTTCTTACTAGACTCAACCTTTTCCCTTCCCATATTTTTTTCCACACTACTCCATACTTCTTACCCCATTCCACCCTTTCCCTTTACCTCCTTCCCTTCTGCTTTCTCATTCCATGCCACACACCTCCCCTTCCCACACCCAACTTCACACTACTCCACGCGTTCTCACTCCAACCCATCCTTTCCTATTACCCCTTTTCTTCCTCTTCTCATTCCAACCTATGTCTTCCCTTTCCACGCCCTATTTCACACTACTCTATACTTCTCCCTCTACCCTTCCCCTTGTCATTACCTCTTTTCCTCACCTTCCCATTCCACTCCATTCCATTCCTCTACACATCCAGTCCTTCTCCTCTCTCTCTCTCTCTCTCTCTTTTTTTTTTTTTTTTTTTTTTTTTACATCCATTCCACACCACACCTTCTTATTCCATACCACCCTAAACCACACTACACTGCTTCCTTCCCCCTCCTCACTTTGTCCCATCTCCCCATATTCCTAATCTTTTCTCGTTTCATTCCTCCCCACACCTTCCCATTCCACACTGCCCTAATCCACATCCTTTCCATCCCTTTCTTTCTGCCCAACACCTCGTACCATACTTCCTACTCTCCTTTATTCACTCCACCCAACTCCTCACCTTCTCATTCTTTCTCACTTCTTCACACACCCGAGACTTCTGCTTCTTAGTTTGTCTCCCTTCCTTCCATCCTTGTCACTACACCACATTCTTCCCCAGCCCTTCCTTCACCTTCTAGTTCCACACCTCATTCTTCCTCACCCCTTCCCATACCCTATCCTTCTGCTTCTCACTTCATCCCCCTCCTTCCTTCTCACCACTCCACCCTTTCCTCTCGACACCCCCTCTTACACTGTCCACCTCGAATCGCTTTTCCGTTACTTGTAGAATTTCCAGTGATTCTTGTAACGCACTTGTTGCAGTTAAACCTGCCTTACGAAGTGACTAATTTGTGTGTCTTCATGTTTTCTTGAGTACAACTTATATTATCATTTACAAGCCTAACCTGGCAGTCTTGGCTAACTGGGACCCAATGTCGACAAAAAAATAATTTACAAACTATTTACCACGGTCAATCAGCCTTTCCGATGCCATGGGTTTTCTCCAGGTCAATAAAATCGTCTGGCGTTAACCTATTTAACTCTGTCAACAGTTTACGAGTACAAGCTGTGATTTTCTCCCAGTTGAATAAAATCTGAGTTGGTATAATGTGGTTATGTGAGGCCTTGCCCTATAAAAAATTAACTCAACCGAATATCCTCATAACTGCCAGCGCCCTCACCCATGCTGAATATATCATTTAAGAACAGTAAGAGTAAAATACATAGACGTCGAATATTGAAAGGAATAATATTAATTGTTCCAACTCTTCCTGTATCAAAAGTCTCCCTAAACTAGCCTAAGAAATTCATACAGCTACAGCAAATCGTTAATATCTTCAACTAGATTACGTACTTTTCGTTGTATTATGCTCCATTTCCCCTTACTTGGCCTAAAATCTCCAGCTCTCTATCTTCAATGCTGAGTTTTAGCAGTTCTTTTATACTAGAATATTATGCTAGCCACGAAGAAGTGCTATGAAAAGGATGTAGAGCCATGGCATTGTATTTTTCTGTCACTAAGCCATGTGAAAGAACCTGAAAAGAGACGAACCTCTGGAGCAGTTTAAGGTGAAAGAACTGTAACACCCACTCTTTCTCAAAGTTCAGATTTCACAGTACTTTTCCACGCTACTGTTGTCGGTAAGCGTCAATAGCATATTAGGGGAAGTAAACTGGGGAGCTGAATCAACAAACTGACGACTGTGATACCGATCGTGGTGGTCTGCAGTAGTGCTCAACCATGCTGGGATTAATGTGGTACGTGAGAAAGACCTGTGAAAACATGCCAAGGTCATTCCTATTGTTCTTTCACCTTAACATGGCTCAGATTTTCGTCCCTTTGTAGCTTATTTCACTTAGCTCAGTGGCAGAAAATGACAATACTAAGGCTCTACGTCCTTTTCGCAGCATTTCTTGATTTCTAGCACCATTATCTAGTATTCATCTCGTGTTACAACTCAGCATTCAGAATGGAGAGATGGTAGTTTTAGGCCAAGTTCGAATAAGTTGAGTATAGTATAAGTGAAAAATAGAAAATAAGGAAAGACTGCAAGATATACCGAAGCCCACCCTTCAGAAATTAAATTAGGTCCCATCGGGTGATAGACCAGGCCTCTCCCACTGCAACAGGTAGAGCAATAAGTAAAGACAACTTTGCAATTGCTCGGAGGTGTCACTTGAGGTATTTCTTCACACAGTATGCGAGTAGGATGTTCACTGAAAGAAGGGTTTGCCCACAGAAATTGGTATAAGTATAAAGATGGAGAGGAACAGAAACCTAATTCCAGTGTTGTTTACCGTGAGATATGCGGATGTGTTGGTGTGAATCTCTTGTGGTTGAAATAAGTGGTCAGGGTGGACTGCGTGTGGAGAGAATAGGTGTGTTTCGCTTCCATCAGCGGATTCACATCACAGGCGTCTTATTTATCTGTGTAGTTTTATATTCCAGTTAATGAGCAGTGAGTTTGTTACGTGCAGAACAAACTATATGAGGACAGCGGATGTCTTCTTTCTTCTTGTCTATACATTATTTTAGACTATTTACTTTATCCTTTAGTCGTTAATGAAGGTAAATTTAACGGAAAAGTAGAAAGCCATAGAACCTCACAAACTCTTGATTTAACCTGTCCGTTGCTATAAATGTACCTGCTTAAAAGTAAATAAATAAATAAGTTAATAAGTAAATTTCTTGTAGACAGAATATAACAGTACCCAAACCATCTGCATGAATATCTCTCACTCAGTCGGGGAACTTCCCATAATTCACGTCACATTCTTCTTAACACAACCGGCTTGCTCTCTCTCTCTCGTCTCTCCCTCGACCCCCCACATCAGATACTTCCTCGTCGCTTCAGGAAGACCAACCTCAACTAACGGCAGATTTAATATGGCTAAGGTACAGTTTTCTCGTCAGAGTGGTTGGGAGCTGCAGAATGTAAATTAGGGGTTACCGGGAGGAGATGCCCTACTGGTAAACTGGGGCAGGGCAGGGACCGGGGAGAACTAGCAAAGGACCCCAGCCTCATCCATCAATTGACCCCGCCCAGTACAAGACCCATCGTGGCCTCTACAAGGTTAACTCGACCCATGCACCTCACTGGTTATCTAACCTCGGTTATCTAACCACGTTGGCGATATCATTCATACTTTTTTAATTCGTACTCCGATTTTTACGGTATCAAAATTTTAGTGGTGATGCTCTAAACAGTGAAATTGTAGTGGTGAAGCTCTAAACAGTCAAAATATTAGTGGTGAAGCTCGAAACAGTCGGTCTCTTAATACCAAGCCAGGTTACCGTACTGCAGAACGTTTTAAGCCGTAGAGGAGACAAATGACGTCCCCGAGAGGTGTTTACAGGTTAGAAAATTCCCAGTCACCTCATGATGACAGTTTCAGAGTGGACACTATAAGACAAAAAAAAAAAAAAGAAAGAAAGAAAAAAGAATAGACCGTTACACAGAAAGACAAAATACGCTACCAACACACACCGTTTTTCGCGTCTAAAGCAAAAGCAGATTTTTTTATTCCTACGTTTATCTAAGCCTACAACAACGACCGCCATTATGTTGATCGCTTTATTGCCTCAGACGGGGCGGTGGCAATTAGTTCCCTCCCTCCCTCATTATCCAGCTCTTCCGGGTGTGGCATTTTAAAAAGCTGCTGTGTAGGGTTAAGGATTTTCACATTGTCTCAGATCTTCCTTCTTGAAAATAAGCCTGGGTCCAGCTTTTAAAATAAGTAAATAAAATAAAATTGAACACTCTCTCTCCTCGTGTTAGTCTGTCTGCCGGTTGTTTCAGTAAAATGTAGAAGATGCCATTGTTCTGAAAGTGTTGATAGAAATTGTTCCCAACGCTCTCCTAACTTCAGTAAGAACAGTGTGAAGCAGACGCCATCTTACTGAATGATTCCGGCGGATCTCTGAGCAGTGATACCTCATTATTTCCCTCCCTCTCAGTACTTCCTCCTTCCTGAAGAGAGAGAGAGAGAGAGAGAGAGAGAGAGAGAGAGAGAGAGAGTCATATAAATTAAGTTTTAGAGGAGTCATAAAGGGAAATTAGTTTTTTTTTTTTTTAAGGATGGGGGAGGTGTACTTCCAGGCACTTTGCGTGATCCTTGACCCTCCCCTTAGCTGTTATAAACTCGCTGGCATCAGACGATTTTTTTGGTTTAACTGTGGTGGGGTGGGACACTCACTATCCACTCACTTGATGTGGTGCCATTTTAAAGTGATTCTACACCAAGGACAAGCCAAATGGTGTCTTTTCCTTCAGGAAACCATTTACAACGCGGAATGGTAACCATATAACCAAAGGTTGCCTGGTGGAGTAGTGGGTGACGGCGCTGCAACCAGATGGGCCTGCAAGGGTTTATATCCAGGGGTTACTTGGGGTTTATTGCTCACACAGGTCTACTCAGAGATTAATGAGGCAGGTCACCCTCGCCTTGAAGGACGGGTCTGAGTAGCCTAGCCCCGGGCCCCTACGCTTCTGACGGAACAGAAAAAAAAAAAAAAACGAAAAAAAGAAGAGAAAACAAAAATGGATGGTGGGCAGTTAGATAGATAAATGAAAAACTCTTTGTGATGTAGAGAATTTATAATACTCTCCTTGTGAATCTTGTTACCGCTTTATTTCCTCTTTTTCTGTCCTTTTTCTCCTCTCCTTACAGGCCAGCATTCCATCGTTTATACTGTATATGGCAGAGTGTTTTTATTTTTCCTTCGCTTGTTCCTTCTTCCTTATCCGGTAGAGTGAGATTGGTAGATATTAAGTAGATAAAAAAGGTTGACCGCATGTTGGATAGATAATGATGAGGTTGCCTTATTGGATCTCTCGATCTCTCTCTCTCTCTCTCTCTCTCACAGACACACACACACACACACACACACACACACACACACACACACACACACACACACACACACACACACACACACACACTGCTATTCCCCACGACCCAGTAATTCTCCTTCACATACTAGATGGCGACATGCACCAGTATATATCACTGCTTGGGCACTAATACACACCGTCCCTACTGAATCAGTGAGAATGTTGTCTCATTCAGGACTAATAGGATAGGATAAACTTCGGTGCATTTGCGACTTGGAGAGAAGGCAGCCTAATTTCGGAGGACAGAGTAATATGGGGGCGATTCGTTTGTGGTTACCCCTCACAAGATTAAGCGTACGGCGATGGAAGAGATAAATAGACAGATCTTTAGATAGATATAAAGATCTTAATTATACTACGACAGGGGTGTATGAAAATGAGGCAAGTATGTATATGCGAAATACTGATCTCAAATTTTCTTCGCATCCCAGCCCCCGTTCGACCTCGCGTTTGTTCGGTCAGGAGCCCAAGAATCTTACCACTTGGCCACCACCTCCCAAAAAAGAAACAGTTACCCAGGAGTCAGTCTGGGTTGAAACTCGTCACGGTAGATAAATCCTTGGCTCTGTTCTTCCCTCTTAGTGCCGTCAGTTACTCATAATGTTGTCAGGTAGATAGATGGTCTCTCTCTCTCTCTCTCTCTCTCTCTCTCTCTCTCTCTCTCTCTCTCTCTCTCTCTCAGACGACTCGGAGGTAGAGGGAGGAGAAGGGAGGGATGTCGTCTTCCTCACGCTATGACCAGACGCTTAACAGTTACTCAAGACTAACTGCATTTAATTATGTGATGCAAAGAGAGAGAGAGAGAGAGAGAGAGAGAGAGAACGAGCCAAGGTAGTAAAGAGAGAGAATTACCTAAGTCTAGCAGTATCTAAATAACAGAGAGAGAGAGACTGCAGCTGCTGGTAATTTTAATGTGTGTGTGTGTGTGTGTGTGTGTGTGTGTGTGTGTGTGTGTGTGTGTGTGTGTGTGTGTGTGTGTGTGTGATAATGGTAGTTTTAAGTGTAAAGTATGACACCTTGAGATCCAACAGTGTCTCGTAAATCTACAGGACAGCATCTTTTCCAGCGTCATAATATTATATAAGTCAGAGCCCAGTAAAAGAAAAATTAGAACTCCTAGAAAACAATTAAACAAACTGCCGGTACTGTACAGAGAGCATGCCCGTCTGGCCGTACATCAAAGTTGCGGGGCACGAACAACGTCCATAAATCGTGCATAGTAATTCCCTGCAACTCGAGTGTGATGAAGTGCCTACCTACGTGGCAGGGAAGTGGGGTAGTGGTGTGGTCGTGGAGGTTGTGGTATTGTGGTAGTGGTGAGGGTAGTGGTAATAATCTGTGGTGGTAATTAGCTTTCAGGTGGCAGGGAAAGTGGACTGATGGTGATAATGTTTTGGTGGTGGTGGTGGTGATGGTGATGTTGGCGGCAGTAGTAATAAGCTTTGAAATTATGTTAGTATTGTGGTTCCAAGCTCTCTGGTGATAGGGAAGTGGCCTGGTGGTGAAAGAAAAAAAATCTGGGCTCGGGTGATATTTTGTTGTGAATGGTAATGAGATTTCAAATGATACTCGAGTGTGGTGGTGGTAAGCTTTCTGACGTAAAGGAAATTTTTAGTGTTGGAAATAAGTTTTCTGGTGAAATTTTGGTGTGGTGGTAGAAAGATTTTAATGGAATTCTGGTGTAGTGATAATAAACTATGTGATGAATTTCTGTTGTGGTGGTAATAAATTTTCTGGTGATATTCCAGTGTGGTGACAGTGTGATGATAATATTTCCAGCGTGGAGGCAGAGTAGTATTTCAAGTGTTGACAGGAAGTGTATTGTGTAGATAAGGTGTATGGTATGAGTGTGTTGTGTATGTGAGTTATGTGTGGTATGTGGGTGTGTTGTGTGGTGTATGATATGAGTGTGTTGTATATGTTAGAAGTATGTGGGCGTGTTTTGTAGTTACATAGTTAAAGTGTGTGCTGAGAGCGACTGAGTTGTGCATGAGGTGTATGTGGTATGTGCGTGTGTTCTGTGATGTAATTGAGGTGTATGATATGACTGTGTTGTGTATGTGAGGTGTATGTGGTATGTGAGTGGGTTGGGTAATGAGCCAGTGTGTTATATGGGAGGGGAAGTATAGTGAGTGGGCTTGCTGAGAGGGTGAGTGATGTGCAGATGTATTATTGTTGCAGGAATATACCGACTTGCTGACTCTGTGTGTGTGTGTGTGTGTGTGTGTGTGTGTGTGTGTGTGTGTGTGTGTGTGTGTGTGTGTGTGTGTGTGTGTGTGTGTGTGTGTGTGTGTGTGTGTGTGTTTTAGGGAGTGAGGAGCGGCATAACAGTGAGGTCAGAGTGGGTTTTGTGAGCAGTGTTTGTGTTGGGAGTGATTTATGTGAAGGGAGGGTAGTGAACGTAGCGTAGTCCGGCTGGATGTTCTCTCTTATCTCCGTGTTCAGTTGTTGATTAGTCATATGGATAAATAACGCAGATATTGTAAGCATACATAAGGCGTTTATTACTGTCTATCAATATCCAGCTGGTTAATATTATTATATCTTTTTTAATTTTTATATGTAACATTTACAGAACGACCTTTTCAGTAATGATATTAATGAAAAGTGCATTAGCAGCAGAAGTAATCATTTTAAATGCAGTATACGTGCTATGAATAAATCATCATCATTATTATCAAGACCCTTTTTCCTACCTACCATCGCAACTACCACCACTACCACCATCATCACCACCACCATCACCACCACCAACAACAATAACAACAACAATAAAAGCCAAAACATTCACCCACGATTGAGTATCACCCGCCATCACTAAAAAGTAGATCAGCCATCCTCTGGCCGTCGGAGGCATATCATCACAGCTTCACCACAATTATTAACCAAAAAGCCACATATCCCGGGATACGGCCCACAAAGTTTGGATACAGTTTGCCTACTTGAATTTGAGATATTCTGGAAACAGACAGACACAAACACACAGTGACACACACAGACACAGACACAAGCGATTACATTATCTCCACTCTAGGCGGGCGATGATAATGACATCATCATCATCTTCATCATCATCATCATTAACAACAACAACGCCATTAAACCCGATCGCAAAAGCACCAGTGTTAAGAGCAAGAGTCACGCTGAGGTATAACTACGGTAAAATGTAATTAACCTTTAAAGCGGTCGTATATTCACAGCCACCACCTTCGTGCCCTCCCACTCAGGACATTGACCTGGGCCTCTCTTGCTTCCATTTTTTATGCTTCAAGGTGTGGTTCTGCATTTTCTTGTTTTGTTAATTTGCTTCATATGATTTAACGTAGTCATAAATTTTATTAATTCTGTTTTTTTTTTCTATTATGTCACTGCTTCTTTTCACATTTTAACATTTTTCGTGTGTTTATTCTTTATCTTTGACATAATTTCCCTGATAGATGAAGAAGCATACCATCCACTCACTCGATATGGTGACTGTGCCATGAATAGGAACTAAATAATTTCCTTTAACATATAAAAGGCTGAAGCCCGTAATGTGTTTCAGTCCACTGGGTGATTGGGGTTTATTGCTCACGTATTGCTCCTCAGGGGTGGCAACTGGTCATTCTTTACTGAAATACCTGGAATGAATAGCCTAGCCCCGGGGCCCTACGATCTTATTGGGCCAGTAAAGGAGTAACGCAAAAAAAATGTTTCCCACTTTAATACTGTTAATTCCGCCTTCAATGCATTTATAGTTATTCATGTTAGTAATTTTTACAGATCTTTTTATTAGTTTCAGTTTGTGCGTGCGTGCGTGCGTGCGTGTGTGTGTGTGTGTGTGTGTGTGTGTGTGTGTGTGTGTGTGTGTGTGTGTGTGTGTGTGTGTGTGTGTGTGTGTGTGTGTGTGTGTTGCTAATGGGGAACAATTATACTGAGTTTAAACGAACACCTCTTATAGTACGACACAGAAAAACCTATGGGTTTAAGACATAACTTTCTGACTTAGCAAGACATAGAAGAAGAAGAAGAAAAATACTGGTCGGGGAGGAGGAACAGGAGAAGGAGGAGGGGTAAGAAGATAAAAAAGAGGATAAAGAAGAAGGAGAAGAAGAAGAAGATAAGGAAGAAGAAGAAGATAAAGAAGCAGAAGAAGGAGAAGATAGAGAGGTCAGTGTTGGTGGCCGGTGTGGGTGTGGGAAGCGGTACATCTTTTTTTTTTTTTTTTTTTTTTTACCCCTACATCCCTTCCCCTCTCTCTCCTCCTTCTCCCGCTTTTTTTTTTTTTCCTCCCCATTCTCCTTCCCATCTCCTTTCCTTCAGCTCCTCTATTTCTGCCTCCATCTTCTCCTCTCCCTCTTCTCGTGCTTCTCCGATCTCCCTCCCTCCTCCTCTCTTTTTCCTCTCTTCCTCCTCCTCTTCGTTCCCTTCTTCCTTCCCGCTCCCCTTCCTTTCTTTTCCTTCTTCAACCCCTTCTCCTCATCCTCCCAATTTATTCCTCCTCTCCTCATCCTCTTTCCCCCTCTTTAACTATCCCCTCCCTTCCCCTCCCCTCCTGTCTTCCTTCTCATGCCTCCTCTCCCCCTACTACCTCCTCTCTTCTTTCCTTCTTCCCCTTACTCACTTCCTCCTCCTCCTTACTTCCTCCTCTCACCTCCTCTTCTCCTTTCCATCCTCTCACCTCCTCTTCTCCTTTCCATCCTCTCTTCCTCCTTCTCACCTCTTCTCCATTCCCTCCTCTTTTCCTCACTTCCTCTCTTCCTTTCCCTCCCGTCTTCCTCCTTCTCTCTCGATCCTCCTTGGACAGGTAATTACGCAGGTGATCCCGGTGGGGGAGTGGCTAGCTGCACTGATGGAGGGGGGAGGAGAAGGGGGAGGAAGGAAGCAGAGGGGGAATGGAGAAGGAAGGAAGGAAGAAAGATGGAGGAAGAAGGAAGGAGAAGAGGAGGAAGAAGAGAAGGAGGAGGGGAGAGAGGCGAAGAAGAAAGAGGGAAGATGGGAAGAAAGAAAGGCGGAGAGAGAGAGAGAGAGAGAGAGTCAAGGTGTCCATCACAGTTCTGGCGAGGCAGGAGGAAAACGCAGACTTTGTAATGATCTACGAATTTTTCCTGGATGCTTGTAAGCCTCAATTAACGTATGGATTTTGGATTTTAATTGTTTTTCGAGCAGGTGACAATTAGTTCATGCCATTTACAGAACTATGAAGGCCTTCTGTCTGTCGGTGTTTTTTTCTTAACGTGAAGAATGAGATCATGAGCATTGATGTATTATACTCATTTCTCTCTAACTTGGTCTAAAATTGCCATCTCCCCATACTGAATACTGATTTGTAGCAAGAGATTCATACCAGAATACGATGTCAGTCACGAAGAAGTGCTATGGAAAGGATGTAGAGCCATGGTATTGTCTCACTCTGCCACTGACATGAAATAAGTTGCAGGGGGACTGAATCTTGGCCAAGTTAAGGTAAAAGGACTACAGACGCGTGTTGTTAATTCCACGTAGGTCAGCATAATAACAGGAGCGTGAGGTAGCCTGAACACGTCTCCCTATCAGTCTTGCATGCTTCACCCACCCCGCCGCTTGTTTATATGTGGCCACAGTTTATATATGACGGTAGTGGATGAGGGTCGTAAGTAGAACAGAACTGGCGATGACGTAAAGGAAAACAAATAAGCTTTATGAACAGAACAGAGGTACAGTTTTGTGATATAATAATAGTAAAAATAAAATAGCCTTCATGCATAAAACAGAGGTGCAGTTTTATGTTTTGCACTAATACTTGTAATTACTGTTAAATTTCACGGCTTGCTTCGATATTGCTGTGAATCCAGTGAAGTAAGTTGAGCATCTGAGAACGTTCAGCGGGTCCACTGTGATGGCGTGGTGCTGGTGTAGTGGTGTAAGCAGGAGTGTAGTGGTTTTGGAATGTTGAGGTGGTGTGGTGTCAGGGGGCATGTATAGCCGTGTGATGTGGTGTTGATACAGTAGTGTGTTGGTGTGGTGGAGTGGTTATAGGGTGTGGTGTTGAAGTGGTGTGGTATCTGGAAGCATGTCTGGCCATGGGGTGTGTTGGTGTGGTGTTGAGATAATGTGGTGTTGGAAAGTATGTATGGCCTTGTGGTGTGATGTTATGGTTTTGGGTGTGGTGGTGTGATGGTATGGTGGGGTAGTATTTGAGGTGCTGTGTTGAGGTGGTGTGGTATTGGAAGCATGTGTGGCCATGTAGTGGGGTGTTGAGGTAGCATGGTGGTGTGGTGGAATGGTTTGAGGTGTGATGGTGTTTTGAAGTATGTCTGCCCTTGTGGTGTGGTGTTGGTGTGGTGCTGCGTCGGTTCGGTGGAATGGCTTTGAGGTGTGGTGTTGAGGTAAAGTGATTTTAGAGACTATGTACTGTCGTGTGATGTGGTGTTGTGGTGCTGGTGGAGTGCTAGGGTGCTGTGGTGTTGTGGTGCTGGTGGAGTGCTAGGGTGCTGTGATGTTGTAGTGCTGGTGTGGTGCTAGTGTGTTGTGGTGTGGTGTAGTCTCGGGGAGGATGTCTGGCCGTGTTCCCTAGGGGCGTGAAGCATCGTGCAAGGCGCCGACCGCAGCAGCAGCACAGGAAATTCCATCTACACCACTATTGTTATTTAGGGAGACATGCCGCCCAGAGTACCGGGAAGTTAACGGCTCATATCCACTCCCTTCCCCTCCCTGTGATGCCTTAATGTGATCTATACGAGGTACAGAGAAGAGCAGTGACAAATAACAGTGACATTGGCCTTTGTTTCTGGTAGTGTTACCTTCAGGTGACTTTGTACTGAGTGACATGCAAAACTGTTTTCTTGTAACCTAGGAAGCCATTTATTACGTTGTGTGGTGACCATGTAACCAAAGGGATGCCTGATGATCTGATGGGTCAAGGCACTTCAAATGGATGAGGCCTATTGGGTTTAATTTACTTATTTAGTTTTAAACCACACTATCACACCATTGACCACTACACCACACACTGCCACACCACACACTATTACGCCGCACGCTGTCACCCTCAAGAAAAGATAAGACCATCATAGTAGTCTCCAAAACATAAGCATTTCCAAGAATGTCTTCTCCCGGACTGCGTCACTTAACCCCGCCTCGCTCACGACCCTGGCATTGACCTTCTCCTTCGCCTCTCTCACAGGGTTGAGCCATCCTCCTTTCGCTGCCAATGACCTTCCGCGTCCTCCAATCTTCCGTGAGAGTCGTGACGAATGCCACAAACGTCTGTCACTTTCACTACCAGTAAAACAGTTATACTCGTTTCATGGCAGTCATCATCATCATCATCAGCAGCAGCAGCATCATCTTTTATCATTCTGCCAGGTTATGTCACTTCCTAAGGTGTCACTGACCTTCCACTTGCACTGTCCTTCCTAAAGTCACCTCCAATACAGAATTATCTATCACTTTCGCTGCCACAGCCACCACCATCATCATCACTGTTATTACTCCTGCCACACCAATTACTGACTCCTCCCCAACCCATTCCCCCTCTCACTCCTCTCCCTCAACCCCTTCCCCCATTACCCCTTCCCGCTCACTCCTATCCCTCATCCCCCTACCTTCCTCCCCTCAGGCAACCCACCACCTGACTTCACCAGACCATGTGTTTGGCGCCGAAATTTGCAAAGAGCGCGGCCAGTCACCTCGACATAAGGAGACATAAACACAAGGGAGAGGAAAATTAGCGGAAAATGTGCGTGAGAAATGGACAAAGGGAGATTAGAAAAACAGTAAAACAGAGACTAAGAGCGGAAGGAACGGGGAGAGAAACGTACAGAGATTGAAAAAACAGAAAAAAGGGAACCAAGGCCGGAAGAAAGGGAAATGGAAACTATCTGGCAGATTTTAAGGAAATGGAGACAGTTGGTCCTAAGAAAAAAGAAGATTGAAACCACTGAATATATATGTTTATTTACTTATAGGAGATATTGCAAGAAGAGTGAGTAAGAAACAAAGACAAAGAGAGATCAGATAAAAACACAAAGGAAGGGAAAGAAACCTAAAGGAAAAGGAGAGACAGATTAATAGAAATAATCAGAAAATGAAATAAAAATGGAGAAAGGGCAGAAGCAAACCAGAGGAGTAGAAGAAAAGAAAACCGAGGATCAAGAACTGAAAAAACAGGGTTCATATTCAGATGAGCCTGAGATTGCAGCTACTACTACTACTACTGCTACTACTACTTCTGTTGGGTGTAGGGGACCACGGCTAGGCTACCGTCGTCCATTATATTTAAGGGTAGATGACCAGCCTGGAACTGTCTCCCTCTGTCTGTATTTCCTGCTGCCTATGATCTCCAGTCTTTCAAACGCTGTGTGTCCAGGCATCTCGAAATGAATGGATCTTGAATTTGGCTCTCTCTTGTATTTTGTTTTTCTCTTGGAGGGAACTCTTATTGCGGGCTTATGGCCTTTGGTTCCTTCTTCCTCGCATAAAAAAAAAAAAAAAGCCTACTTCCCTCGAGGGCAATATGTGAACGAAAAACCTCCAGTCACCTCCTGGGGCTTCGAACCTATGGAAGGCCCTACTTCCGACCGGCGCGTTCTAACCACTGTGCCACAAGACTTAGAGGAATTAAGGAAGAAAGAACAAAGAGAGAGAGAATGAAGAAAGGGCGTTGAAACCTGGTGGCCAAATTGCTGCACTTTTCCGCTCCGTGGCGAATGGGGGAGGGGGTTTTGCGAGAAAGGGAGAGTGTGAGGAGAGGGAATGAAGGAAGGAGAGAGAGAGAGAGAGAGAGATGAAACGCAATACCCACTCTAGCATTAACAATAGACAGACCAATATCTTTTAACCCTCCTTAAGAATTTATTGAAGACATCTCTCTCTTAGGCACGACCAGATGTGGCTTCATCATTTCGCCTGGATAAGATTCTGCTGTTGTACTCTGTCCACTTCTATTTGGCCTAAAAAAATATTTCTCTCTTTTGGGAGGTTGAGCTGCAACATGATTAACAGTAGTGTATAGGGCTATACTCCGTCCACATATACTTGGCCTAAAATTGCCGTCTCTTCATCTTGAATTTTGAGCTGTAGCAAATCATTAACGCTTGAATGTGGCGTTAGTCACGAAGAAGTGCTTTGAATAGGATGTAAGGCTGTTGTATTGTCGCATTCCGTAACTGATGCAACACGTAAGATGTTAGATACATCATAAATACTCGTGATAGATAGATAGATAGATACACAGACATATATAGATAAAGCTAATTATATACGAAGTGTACTGTTTATCGATGTCGCAAAATACTCTCGCTTTTAGTATAACTTCCCACAAAAAAGTCGCGCGCGCTTTTAAGAATGTCGGAAGGAATGATGGTGGTTGTTGGGGTGGAAACGATGGTAGTTGTGGGTGATGTTGGTTGCCTCACGTACAATAACCAACTTCCGCACAGACTCACTCACCCACCACAGCGAGGTAACTGTAGCGGACACTTATAATAGTCTACCCTTGAACCTTCTTCTCGCTTCTCTGTTTTCTTTTTTGCAACATCTTATAATTCTTCCTTCTCTCTCTCTCTTATCTGAAAAACAGTTTTGTAACTGGTATTTTACTCCGTCATCATATTTTTTGTTCTTTCTTCTGCTGTTCTACTTTTTGTTAGCCTCCCCTCGTACAGAGAGAGAGAGAGAGAGAGAGAGAGAGAGTGTTTTGCGACTTTCTGCACGACTTAACGGTACCCTTTCTCTGCCTTTCCTAATTCTGCCGACAGCATGTGTCGTAACCTGCTTATATATCCTGTATTCTCTCTTACACTGTGTGTGTGTGTGTGTGTGTGTGTGTGTGTGTGTGTGTGTGTGTGTGTGTGAGTGAGAGAGAGAGAGAGAGAGAGAGAGACAGACAGACAGACAGACAGACAGACAGACAAACAGAGAGAAATTAATTACTCGATAATAGAAGAGAAGACAGATCACCTTAATTCATCCCTTTGTAGTCTATAATTAATAGCTCAGTGCTAGGATAGGACAATACCACGGCTTTGAATCCTTTCCTCCGCACCTCTTCTTGACTAGCATGGCAATGAAGATGGAGAGTGGGTAATATTTGGTAAAGTCAGAATGAACAGAGTGTGGGAAAGGGACAGGAAGTGTGGCAATGGGAAATTTAAGTGTGTGATGTAATGTGGGGTGTTGTAGTGTATGTAGTGAGGCAGTGTGAGGTGTGATAGTGAGGTGTGGCAGTTTGGTGAGTGTATAATGAGATGTGATCGCGGTGAATGTGAGCTATGTTAGTGTGAGGTGTGATAGTGTATGCTGTGGCAGTAAGATGTGTAGTGACGTGCGGTGTGACAGTATGAGATTCGACATTGTGAGCATGGTAGAGTGAAATGTGGTAGTGTTAGGTGTGGCAGTGTGAGGTAGTGTAGAGTGAAACGTGTCAGTGTGAGGTATGGCAGTGTTATGTTTAGCAAGGTGAGGTGTGGTAGTTGACATTGTGAGGTGTAGTAGAGTGAAGTATGCCATGAGATTATGATAGTGTGAGATGTGGCAGTGTAAAGTATGACAGTGTGAGTTTATCGGAGCGTGAGATATGTTAATGTGAGGTGTATCAGTGTCATCTACTGCACATACACTCTTCAGGCATCCTCCAGAACTTATGTATAGCTTTGTTCCAGTACTTTTCACCTCCCTCTCATGTCGTACCATCCACGTATATATCTTTTCCCATTTTTTTCTTTACCCCCCTGTCTTCTCTCATCCACCCATATGTATTCTTATAAGTATTTTCTTTTTTTTTAGATATTACTACCCTCTCTCTCTTCTTCCAACATCCATTTATATCCTCATTCCTGTATTTTTTTTTAACCACTCTCTTCCTCCTCCTCGATCCTCCTTCCCCCAAACAATCGTACAACCTTCATGGCTCAAGAGTTCAGCTTACACTTTCCGTCAGTAATTTTCTTCTTCGCCTCATCCTTCCTTCGTTGCTATTTTCTTTTATGTCTTCAGTACCCGCAGTTATCAGCCTCTTTCTTCCTCATTCTTTCTTTACCAAGTTCTTTTATCTTAGTGACTCTCTCTCTCTCTCTCTCTCTCTCTCTCTCTCTCTCTCTCTCTCTCTCTCTCTCCCGCTAGCCAGCAAGCTATTTATTAACTCGTCTGTCTGTATCTGTCTGTGTGTGTGTCTCTCTCTCTGTTTCTTTCTTTCTTACTTTCTCTCTCCTTCTCCTTGGTCACTGCCCCTTGCCTTGCCTCCGGTGTCGCCTGCAGCAGTGTGGGCGCCCTGCTGCGTCTCCTGTGACCTGCTATCCCTCACGCCATGCCCCGGCCTTTCCCAGCAGCACCTGACAGCCGGATGTGTGCACAGAACCGCAAACAGCCCCCTACACACACACACACACACACACACACACACACACACACACACACACACACACACACACACACACACCACCTTACTTGTACCTTCCTTATTACACACATTCCTATTACACGCTGTATAAACTTCAGTGTCTTTTATCTATTTACATCCACAGCGCTGGTAAGCGTATGTACATAAAGAAGTTAATTGTATCTCAATTTAGACCGATGGATTCTGTCAGCTAATTAATCTAGTCTCGTGCGGGGGAAAAAAATCTATCACTCAATAGACATAAAATTGAGAAAACTCGTCTAAATGAACTACAGTCATATCCTTTCCAAAAGAAAATTATCTCTTCTCCGACGCATTATATGAAATAAATACCCATCCTCACTTATCCTAGAAATATTAGCCAGCAAAGATAACAGAAGTAGAAGAGGTTAACTATCATGCGAACTTTTGCCCTAAACTGTACATATTTTACCCCTTATTTCTTCTCAAGATCGTATTCCAAATAGTGTAATTGGAGTCTAAGCACCTCTTCCTTAGCGATTTGTTTTGCTTTTTACACATTAATCTTTTCCTCTATATTATTCATGTTGTTTTTATTATTGACATATTTTGCATCAAATACATGACGATATTGATACGTAAAGTCTAGAATAAATCGCTAAAGAAGAGGAGTTACGGAATTTCCCATGCTACTCAGAATGCAACCCGTATTCCTACTCTCTCTCTCTCTCTCTCTCTCTCTCTCTTTTTAATTGTTAGTTACCGTACACATTGCTTGCTCACACTGCGTCACATTTTAAAGTTTTTTCGTCCTCATGTTCTTTCACACCCATAATAGTTCGCACTCATAACTCACCCTCATATTTTACACCATTCCCACGCACACTTCCTACCTTACACACACACACACACACACACACACACACACACACACACACACACACACACACACACACACACACACACACACACACACACACACACACACACACACACACACACACACACACACACACACACACACACACACACACACACACACACACACACACACACACACACACACACACACACACACACACAGCCTGTCAGCGTCTACTCCATTCATCATTTCTATCCCTCACTGCACTCCCAAATTATCTCTACCTTCTTTATTTGCCACAGCCTTCGCACTGTTGCTTCTCGGCGTTCACTTGTCACTAATACAACTCGTGCTTCACAGGTAAATCGCACATGCATACTTTACGGCGTTCATATGTCTCTAATGTCCGTATTTTCGTTGGTTAAGGAAGCTCCCTGACACATCATCCTTAGCGATTTATTTTGCTTTTTAGACTTTATCATCCCCTTGTGTGTTGTTGAAATCTTTCTAATGCAGCCTTACCGTGCATAAATGACGTGCAGAGTTATATTACCCAGCCGTATCTAAAAATAAACTGCTAAAGAAGAGGTGCTAGGGAGCCTTAACTGACTAAAATACGGGCCTAACACTGCTTGTACTACTTCACACGAGTCATTCTACGCGGTTCATTTACTGCTAATATTCCCTAATGTTACACAGTTCACATCCTTATTCACTCTTATCCCATTCACATTTTCTCCTTATTCATTCAAGTCACCATTAACTTACCATCACCCCGCGATCCTAACCCATCCTCCCCATACCCAACCAGTATATCCAATTCTCCATAGGTCACCATTTGACCCTCTGTCACCACGCGTGCCCCATTCACACCCCACTCACACCATGTCTCATCCCACTCATGCCCATTTAAGTCCCTCTTCCCTTATTCAGTGGCCACCTGCCCACACTTACCGCAACAAAGCTAAAGGTATGAACTGCTCATACGCCTACTTGTATATCCTCAAGTTAGGGTTTCTACAACTGGTAAGGATATTCATGGTACAGTAAGGACAGTATCATAATTCCCTCACCGCTGAAGAATTGAAAACAGAGACAGTAGGCAAGTACTTTCGTATAACTCTATCTAAGACATAATACACGAAAGTACTTGTTGTCTTTTTTTCATTTCCCCCTGTGCTTTATATCTATCTATCGATCTGTCTATATCTATATCTATCTATCTGTCTATCCATCCATCTATCTATCTATCTGTCTATCTATCTAACTATCTATCTATCTATCTATAATACAGAAGATCCACACCGTGATTATGAGATTATAGTGTCGTACATAATGCCATATACTTGACAAGTATAATTACATTTATTACAGCATTAACCAGCAATAAGACCAATTCCGTCTCTCAACTCCCCAACAATAGCAGTAATAATAGAGCTAATGGCACCTCTTTAGAGGAGAATGAAAGCGACCTCCCGAAGAGCGTGGGGAACCTGGGTGTGGCAATGACGTAAGCGGTGGTAGTGGGGACGAGTAGTGAGGAAGTTGTAAAGTGCAGTGCGTGGATCTGCTGTCTGAAACGACGCGAATTCTTCCCAGGCTGTGGCAGGCAACAGTTTGATTATTTGAATTTTCATTTAGCTGTATATTATTGCTAACACCAGACCACTTTATTCAGCGGGGAGTGAGTCATTAGAACCGGGAAGTGTTAACAGATATGGAAGTATTTAATTAGGGACCACCACACCTGAGCAGTTCGGTAGCCACAGGTGTACCGTAGCACACCAGTTTTAGGATTTGCATATTTTTTTTACCCCTTAATTAGCGAAGGGGATAGGTGAGAAACCCAGGCAGGTGTGGGAACTAAACCGGTTAAGTATGAGGGACGCTTGTTAACCCTCGCACTGGTGGGATCTCTCTCATGTGGACAAGAATCGCCTGGTGAATAAAATACCAAAGTGATATCTCAAGCATCAAGGGCTCATCGGGATTGCTTTAAACCTTTATAGTTGGTGTGTTTTCACCTGAGGGAACTGGACCACTCTCATGGCCTGAATATTAAGTTGTGGTTGCATGAAATTTTATGAGCCTTAGTTATGAGACAGGAATGAGGCTCCTTGGTTGATAGGCAAAATTACCCACTAGTTTGACCACACCTGGCCATCACCTAAGCTGGAAGGGGTTAGCGATCTTCGTCAGGTGAAAACAGACTGTTGGAGGATTTCTTTCTCCTACGCTAAATGTAAATCATATGTAAGTGGCAGGAGTAAAACACAAACTTTGACACTGGAGCAAGTGACTGACTGATTCTTTGATGCAGTTATTGATTATTTTCACTACAATTTACGTGGCAGATCGATGAGGAACTAGGACAGGTTTTAAAGTCATATTAGGAGAAGGAGGAGGAGGAGGAGGAGTTGCAATCCCAGGCAGATCTGAACGTGAACCCGGTGGACAGCAACCAGAAGTTACCCTGTTCCTGCAGTCCACCATTCTCCTTTTAAGGGGATAGGTAGGAAGTTCAGAAACTGCCTAGACAGGAGAGCTGGCCTCTTATATCGGTGCCACAACATGAAGGCGTCCCTCTCCAGGTTAGGCAAGGCGAGGAGGACAGCCACTTAAATTTCCGGTCTGATATCTTAAACCGAAGGAACGGTGCAGACAAAACTGGTTAGCGCCCATGCGGAAGTTCCAGCACCTCTTCCATAGCGATTTATTTTGCGTTTTATTTAATTCTTTTTACGTTATTAATATCGTTTTAGTATCGAGATCTTTGCATCGATAATACGCACGAAGGTACAGAAGCGTAATATACAAAATAAATGGCTATGGAAGAGGTGTTAAGAAGACTCCAAAGGCACTCAGAACAGGATCCTAAGATGTCAGAAAGTTACAAGACAGTTGTGGTGAAGATGGGAGAGGATGGAGAGAGGCTAAGTGACTTCAAAACTTTAGTTAATAGTTGTCACACACACACACACACACACACACACACACACACACACACACACACACAGATGCAGAATATCAGTGAGACAGCAAAAAGTGATCCAAGGCAGAACAGGTCAAACGAGGGAGACGAGCCCTGGGTGATTTCTATGCTGCAGTAAGAAGTGATCTTAGGCAAAGGTTTGGGAAAGGGAGGAAAGCAGAGGAAAATGAAGGAAGAGGGAAAAGAGGAGGAAAGGGAAGAGGAGAAGAAAGAGGAAGGAGGGGAAGGGAGAACTGAGTGATTTCAGGGAGACAGTAAGACCTGATCTAAGGAACGACGAAGGATTGGGGGGGAAAAAAAAAATGTTGGGTAATGTCAGTGCGGTAGCAAATAGTGATCCATGATAGATTGAATAAAATGCAAAATACATCTGATAGTTAAGCTGACAGTAAGGAGCCATTCATGGGTGAAGGAGGAAGTGGGGGAGATGAAGGCTCGCTGCAATTAGCCATTTGAGGTCTTGAACGCGGAGTATTTTTTTTTTTTTTTTTTCTGGTGTACGGTAAGCGGTTTTCTTGACAGGCTTATTGAGAGAGAGAGAGAGAGAGAGAGAGAGAGAGAGAGAGAAAGAGAGAGCAAGAGAGAGAGAGAGAGAGAGTAACAGTATGTGCTGAGAGTGTTGATGCAGTATAATTCTCTTTTGCATAAAGCATTGCAGACGTTTTGCAGAATTGTGCATGTTTTCTTAAGTCACTTGAGAGCTCAGCAAAAAGGCGTTGAGGTTTCTCCCTAAATACCGGTATCCATCTTTTAAGGTTTCATGAAATTCTAAAACAGGATTTATTTTTAAGAAGCACATTTTTTCAAGGCTGCAATACAAAATGTAAATAAATATACAAATAAATAACCAAGGAATACATCGATATTGTATGCGCTCTCTAGTTGCCCAGTACCAAATAATAAAAATAAAAAAAATCATAAGCGCAGTAAAAACAAAGTCACTGATTATCTGAAACTCATGTGGAAAAAAAAAAAAAACTTTAAGAAGAACGATATAAAAATAACGTTAAAGTTTATGTTAAAATCACGTGAAAGGAAAATGTTAAAAGTACACATAGTAAAAAAGATGTCAGCGATTATCATAACGTCAAATAATTCCAAAGAAAGTACGTTGGGGTCACGTGTAATTCCAGAGAAAATCCCTCAAAGTCAAATGATTCCAAAACAATACCTATAGTCAAGTTAGTAAATAGAAAATCCCTCATAGTCACGCTATTCCAAAGAAAACACCCCAGAGTCACGTATTTTCAACCCAAACTCCAAAAATTCCAAGTCATATTAAACATTCTCACTACCAGGGCAAAGTTCCCTCTCACATCATGCCTCCCCCAGTATGACTTCTCCCTTACCTTGTACAGAGGCAGGAGCAGCACAACCTCCCTCCTCCACGCCTCACGCGACACTGACCTCAGCCTCGCCTGCGCCGCCGTATGGTTCAACACCCCCTCGGCAGGTCGTGACGTCATCCGGGAGGGAGTGTGAGGGAGACATTGGGGGATGAGTTTAGCCACTAAGAGTACGTCATTTTTATAATATTCCTGAGGCCATGACAGACGCGCATCCAGTAGGGGGTTCAGGGAATCCAAAATTCTTCTTTTTGTTGTGCTTTTTTTTTTAAATTCTGTTAAGTAACAAATATACACGATTGCAGTGCTGAATGAAAACAAGCAATGCATGTTTGAAAATTCCTTATCATTTGAATTTGACCCTGTTGATGAAGCTATGCACCTTATAATTGGAACATTATATATATATATATATATATATATATATATATATATATATATATATATATATATATATATATATATATATATATATATATATATAATTAATCCATGATTATGGTCAGTTGGTATCATACTTTGTTGTAAGCGGGGCGCTCACCATCCACTCACTCGATGTAGTGCTGCTCTCGGGCGTCTGTCCTTTCCTTTCCTCCTTCCTTCTTTCTTTCCTTCCTCTTCTGTCTTTCTCTACTTCATTCTTTTCTCGTCCTTCGCCAACGGGTGATTTTACACCCCCTTTTCTGTCCATCTTTCCTTCATTCTTTCCTCTTCCTTCTGCCTATGGGTGACTTTACACTGAGTGACAAGCCAAATGGTTTCCTGTACACCAGGAAACCATTTACTACTCTGGGTGGTAACCATATAACCAAATTTTGGCGCCTGGTGGTTCAGTGGATAATTACGTCACTCCAATCGGATTGTGCCGGTGCAGGTTTATATGCAAGGGTTGGTTGGGGTTCATTGCTCGCGTAACGCCACTCAGGGATGAATAAGGCTGGTCACTCTCATCTTAAATGTCAGGACCAACTTGCCTAGCCTCGGGCTCCTACGCTTCTCATGGGGCAACGTAGGATTGGATGATGAGTGGATGGATGGTACCTTAAAAAAAAAAAAAAGTAAAAGTTTAGAACTTCCTCTCCATGACAAATGAAGGATCAGCACCTGCACCAGACAATTTGATCCCGCGTAGGAAAGAACCCTAGTAGTCTATCTATCTGTCTTCTGTGTGTTGATCTGTTTGTTTGTCTTTATTAATCAGCCAGTCAGTTTATCTATGAATATATCCTTCTATCTGTTTGTCTGTTTTCTATTTATCTCTCTGTCTATGTGTCTCTCTCTCTACAGCCAAACTCCTTAACCCCGGCGGTAATGACCACAAACAAATCACCCCTTCATCACCCTGTCCTCCGCCGTTATGCTGCTTTTTAACTTCTTCAGCTCGAGGCTTTTCCCATAATTTAGATAAAGTTTTCCACCTGTGCCAAAAATACATTAAACAAGACAACATTGTGATGAAGGAATTGATAGGCAAATGCCCTAAATTCATAGAACTGATCATTTTTATTCTTTTAGGCAGGAAAGAAAGAAATCAAGGCTGAGGAATGAGAGAGAGAGAGAGAGAGGGAGAGAGAGAGAGAGAGAGAGAGAGAGAGAGAGAGATTGTACGTGTGAGTGTGTGTATGTTAGTGTTTATATATATGTTTGTGTCTATGTGTATGTATGTGTGTAGGCTTTGTATGTATGTATGTGTGTATGTATGTATTCACTATGCTGGCCCTAGACGGTATTCCTTTTCTCATCCCTTTTTCATCTAAGCAAAGTCTACGCAGCAAAGGCACAAGGAGAGTTAACCTTTAAGACTTTACAACAACTTTAAAAATAGCTCCTAAGATGCATAAATGAGATGAATTGTGAGCCAGACGCTTATCACGTCACATTTCTCGTTCCGCTAAAATGCATGATTGTATTTTGGCATGCACAGGGCCACAAGGGAAAAGGGGAAATGATTTTGGATTTTAGAGATGCATTTCGAGAGGGTCATAGGAACCTGCGAATGTTAAGTGCATGGGTACATTTAGCATATTAATCCGTTAGCTTTTCTTCATTTAATTCTTGCTATTTCAAGACAATTTTATTCAGCTTTGGGGAAAAAAACTCGTAGTAGTAGTAGTAGTAGTAGCAGCAGCAGCAGCAGCAGCAGCAGTAGTAGTGGTAATAGTAGTAGTAGTAGTAGTAGTAGTAGTAACCCCAAGCTCATTTGAAACGTGAACCCGATGGACTGCAGGCTGAAACTACCCTCATCCTGAAGTCCATCGTCCATATTTTCTGGGAGAATAGATAGGAAGTTGAGGGACGTTTGTACAACCAAGCAAAGGAACCATTCTGTTATATCGGTGCCACCCTGTGAAGGCGCCCCTCTCTCGAACCGCCTGTTATAGTGAAGAGGTTTAAACTATGTCTCACTCTTCCAGTTCCCAAAATCTACCTAAAATCTACCCTCAAATAAAATCGTCAGGAGGCAGTAAGAACGAAATATAAAACACGCCATCAGATAGAAGAAGTTGAGGATCCAGCGAGCCAGAAGGGAAAAGGAAAAATGTTTGGGAAATTTTTGATGTCATGGGTGGTTTAGAGGTGTGATTCTCGCCTCTGTTACAAAGAGGTTATGACGAGGTTCTATGTTGGAGGGGAGGAGGGGGGAGGGGGACGAGAGTGGGACGAGGGGAGTGAGGGGCGGATAGTGAGGCCTAACCTTGTGGGCTTAGGAGGCTCCTTGACATCTCTGTTATGCCAGTGTTGTTTCTTTACATGACACTTTAATATTTTCGTATATTATGACACCTGTATGCACCAACTTTACTTTCTATGACACTTTAATGTTTCTTATGTTATGATACTATTATGCCAGGTTTATTACTTTATCTGACACTTTCATATTCTTATGACACCTCTGTTTTACTGGTTTTAATTCTGCTTATGACACTTGAATATTCTCTCCCATGACACCTCTGCTTTACTACTTTTATTTCTCTATATGGCACTTTAATATGACCCCTTTATTATGCCAGTTTTATTTCTGTGTGGCTCTTTAATATTCTCTCTAACGTTATTTATACAAACTTTGTCCATAATAAAAGAATTTAATGACAAAAAACAGCTAATAACATTTTCACCTTGATGGTATATTTCATCCGCGCACATGAAAAGACAGCGTGACTGTTTTACTCGACGTGTCTGTGTGTGTGTGTGTGTGTGTGTGTGTGTGTGAGAGAGAGAGAGAGAGAGAGAGAGAGAGAGAGAGAGAGAGAGAGAGAGAATAACTCAGACAGTTATGATCCGATTTGGACCAAACTTGATGGAAAGGTTGAGGGTGTTTCGAGGAGCAGACCTATGGTTTTTGAGAACATTAGATCAAAGGTCAAGGGTATATGGTAAGGTCAATTTAAACAGCTTTGAACTTGGGATAAGGGCTGAGAGTAAGGCAAGGATGAAGGGGTTGGATTTTGAGAACAGTTATGTCAAGGGAACAAGGCAAGATCAAGGAACGCAATGATTATCTAGGGACCTAACTTGGAAGGAGTGTAAGAGTTTAGGCAAGGATGAAGAAGAGGCCCGATTTTGAGAACAGTAGGTCAAAGGTTAAGATCAGAGGGTAAGATCAACTAATTCTTTATCCAATTTGACTCAACCTTTGCAGATGAGTTGAGGGTCAAGAAAGAAGTAGTAATTTGGTTTTTAGAACGATAGAACGTCAGGGTCACAGGATATTCGGCTCGTAGACCAACTATAAGGCGTGGGTGTGGCACTGTATGAATGCTCCTTCTTGTATTACGGTATATAATTGCTAACACTAGACGAATGGAATGGTCAGATATATCCTTCAGTAACCCCTTCACTATGAGGGGTGTCTCCAAAGCTGAGGAACATCGTCTGGAGGCAGTAAGAGTAAAATTGAAAAGACGTCGTTCGGCAGAAAGGGTTAAGGAACGATATGAAAATAGATCACTAAGGAGCAGGTTTTAGGGAGCCTTCTAACGCCACCAAAATACGGCTGGGAGAGGTGGAGAACAAGAAAAGGGAGGAGTGGGAATAAAGATTTATGTGGAGAGAAACAGTGAAAGAGATGAAAGAAAAAGACAAGGATGTGAAGAAGGAGGTGTAAGGAGGTAGGGAAACACAGAAGAGGTGGAGGAATACAAAGGTATGTCAGCAACACTGGAAGTAACGAAAAAAAAAAATGTTCAAAGGAGTAGAAGAACAAGGGAAGAGAAAAAAAGAAGTACAGAGACAGGCGGAGAAAGAGAAACATAGATGAGGTGGAGGAATACAAAAACAGGTGGACAATAATGAAGAAAAAAAAAATAGTGAGGTGAAAAGAAGAGGGGGAAGAAGGAATACAGAGGTGGAGAAACAGAGACACAGAAGAGGAGGAAGAACACGGTATTAAATGGGGAGCAGCAGTGAAAGAGAAGAAAACAGCAGACATGGAGGTAGAGAAACAGAAAGAGGGGAGGGGTAGGGGCAGAGAGGTGGAGGAAAGAACAATAGTATTTAGATAAGAACAATGTGGCCGCTGCAATATAGCCTCCCGCCGTGTGATTTATAAGCATTGTTTTATGAGTGAGTGGACAGTCGACTTCAACATGATCTTAAATTACCAACTCTCCACTTTAACCTAGCAATGATTTTCGACCTTTCACATAGTATCTCCTCTCCACCTTAACTTGGAGAAGATTTTCGTCTTTTCACAGGTTGATTCTTGTGCCTCAGTGGCAGGAGAAGACATTTAAACGACCCTACATACTTTCCATAGCGCTTTTTCGTGACTAGCGACGTATTCTAGTGATAATCTCCTGTGAGAGTTCAGCGGTCAAGAAGGAGAGATGGTAGTGTTAGGCCGAGCGGACCGAGTATAGTCACGAAGCAGTCCTATGGAAAGGATATAGAGCCGTAGTATTGTCATATTTTTCCACTGAGCTTCGGAATATAGATTGCAAAAAATGTGAAATATCTCCAGATAACCCAGTCATGGTCGGGACAACGATAGTATTCTATTCCAGCTTACAACAGACGATTTTGATCAGCTGAGAGTGAGTCATAGGAGCCTGGGACTGGTAAAGTGGATGAAATATAGTGGACTGACAACCCCCTGTGATAAAAACAAGCACTCCACCTCACCAACAGGAAACACCGCCCAAGGGATGCTGGTGAGTTATTGGATTAGGCCTATTAGATAGAATTAGTGAGGGGATTCCTTGTGGTGGTCTGCTGTTGTAGGATATGCAAAGCTGCCAGGTGATATCGTTCTCCTTGTCTTGTGTTTGTGTGTGTGTGTGTGTGTGTGTGTGTGTGTGTGTGTGTGTGTGTGTGTGTGTGTGTGTGTGTGTGAAAGATCTGGTTCAAGAAAAGTGTGTGTTATTAACAGGGGGAGACTTTATATTTTGTCAGTGAGCCTTATGGAAGAGCAGTGAAAGCTGTTATAACAATACCAGATCCTCGCATTATTCGTTGCACAAGTTAAGGAGTGAAACAGCCGTCTACTATTTTAACCACTTGACCACTACTAGTTCTCCTTGGCATTCCCCGTCCTCCCACTCTTTCCATCTCCCTTCCCCTCACTCAGCCCTTCCCCCTTCTCCCTGTTCCTCCCCTCCCCTCCCCTCCACACTGCATTTTTAGAACGGGGTCAAGAATATTAGGTTGCTACTGTCGACCCTCAGATCTTCAGCCCGATGACCTGTTAAATTTTTCTTCTTACATCCTAACGATTTTATTCGCCTTCGGAATGACGCCTTTTTTCTGAAGGGTCAGTGAAGGCCGTTGTCTGAAAAATGTCTAAGTTGAATAAGATTGTCAGTTGGCAGGAAAAATAAGCGAGAAATCCGTCATCGTGGTACTAGTAGTAGTAGTTTATTATTATTATTAGTTGTGGTAGTAGTAGCAGTAGTAGTAGTAGTAATTGGGACCCCAGCACAACCTGACCGCAGTGTCCTCCTTTATTTTTCTTATATTCCTTTTATTGGCAGGCATCTGGAGTCACCGGTTTGTGCTCATATCAGTAAGGTGTGGTCTGGGTAGATAAAAGCGCACACGGAGACACTCTTTGCCCCAGATACGACACGCCCATCTCACCTCACCTCACCTGCCTGACACATTCATTAGCACCTGCCCTCCGTTGCTTACCCGTGGCATCTTGTTTTCTCATTAAGGGGGCCGCTTTCACCTCTTTTTATGCATCTTTCACACTGCACTTCTTGAGCTTGACCCCTCAACCATACACTTGTCGCCCTACACTTCAAGAACTTCACTTAACCTACTCTCCTCACTATACATTCCAAAATCTTCACTTGTCAACATTCACTTCTTACTTTACTCTTAAAGAGCTTCACATCTCATTAAACACTCCTTTTTCTACATTTCAAACAGCTTCATTTTTCATCATGCACTTTACATTCTACATTTCAACATGCAATCGCTTAACATGCATTTCTCACACCATGCTTCAAGAACTTCACGTCTCGCCATGTACTTCTCACTCTGCACTTCCAGATTCACTCTTCCCTCTACATATCAAGAGTTCACCCCTCCACATGCACGTCTCACTCTACACCTCATAATTTACACTCCTCGCTCTACATATCAACAAATGCATCTTACCCTACACCTCACAGACCTTCCATAGCTTTACCCATGCGTGTTGGAATGGGTGAGGGTGGGTCACTTTCCATTAACAAAAAGTGTTCCTTCGGCCCTGTGGCTCAGTTGTATTTATGGACATGTAAAACGAAACTTCAGCGTGCTTAAAGTTCTTTCACCTTAACTTGGCCCAGATTTTCATTCTTTTGCAGCTTATTCTACGTAGCTCAGTGACAATATAAGAAAATGCTATGCGTTTTCGTCCATTCCATGGTATCTCCATGACAAGCATCATATTCTAGTGCTAATCTGCTGTTACAGCTCAGCATTCACTACGGATAGACGTCAGTCTTAGGCCAAGTTAGAGTAAAAGGAATATGGTAGAGCTCATCTCCATATGTGTGCAAGCTGGCCGCTACAGATAGTACATACATATATACATACATACATAATACATACAATTACATCCATCCATCCATCCATTCATACATAGATACGATTACATCCATCCATTCGTTCATACATTCATACATACTGGTACATACATACATATACTATGTTTTTTGGGGGGCCGTGGCGTTTCCTTCCTATGTACTGTTCTTGGTACCGTTAATATGTGAACAGCGAACCTTATCACTGTGATATATTGATGAGTGCGTCTCTCTGTGGGTTTGTGCCTGTCAGATAACATTAGACGAATCTTATTTATGGAAATCTGTTTGTGCAATGCTGGGACCGTTTATCTGTTGGTGGAGAGGGTTCTGTCCTCCTTTTAGTGATAAATGTCCTCTTTGTACAGTTATCTGCAGAAGTTCCTCTCCCTATCCACTGCTGAGAGTAACATGACTTGCCTGTGGGCAGAGAATGCATATACAAAATTAATAAGAGAGACTTTTTTTTAAGTTACTGCTTATTGTGATGCAGATATATTTCGTAGCAAATTTTCTGTACTGACACGTATAAAAAAAAAAATGAAGAAGTAAATAGATGAATAAATAAAAATAGTTGGCAACAGGGAACTATCCACTTGCAGGCGAGTGTACATTTGACAATCTATATGCCTGCTGAATTTATGCGAAAGGAAATGCATGATATATAACTAATAAAAAAATCAAAATGCAAATGAATAAATAAATAAAAAGAATATAAATATGTAAATAAATAAATAAATGAATGGTAAAACGAAAATGAATGAACAAAAAAAAAAAAATGGCAGCAAGGAAATGAACTCCTGCAAGCGACTGTGTGTGTAGCTCTCTATGAACTTAGTGAGTTTATGGGTTGGGCGTATTCTCTCTTAACACACGCCTCTCTGTCACCTTGCCTCTGTCCGTCCTTGTATCTGATTAACCTAATAGGGGACATTCTTGGTGAGGGTGGATTTTCCTTCGACGTAACATATGGCAATGCCCCCACCATCCCTGAGGTGTGGGGGTGACTGAGTGGATGCTGCTCATGTCACTCTACCCCACCATCTCTGAGGCGTGTGTATGGAGGTGACAGAGTGGATGCTGTTCATGTCACTCTATCCTGTCCACTTGCAACGCTCTCAGCTGAGTGAAATCGCCTGACAGTAGCAAGAATTAAGAAAGAAAAAGGATATCATTGTGCTGGAAGAAATGAGCTTGAAAATCCTTGTAATTTATACTTAGCGTCTACAGGTGATTAGATTCAATTTAAGAGGAAATTTAGATGTAAAGGTGTTGACGAAGGCTATATCTAACCCGTCCGTTCAAAAGTCCATCTTCAGGTGAACTTAATGGTAAGGAAGTGGCAATGATGAACTAAACAATGCATCACGGGACTCAAGGGACTAAATATACAAAGATACCACCATCCACGTCAACATTTATTCAAGTTACACGGTTGCAGGCTCTCTTTATCTTATTGGGTATACATAAATAATACATCCAGGCCAAACATATAGTATACTAAGGTCACACCGTTGCAAAGTAGATCTCATGAAGTGCCAGGGTATACACAGACATTAGCCTACAGTCCAGCGTCGGAGTATACTGAGGTTACACTGTTCCAGGCTGTTCTTATGGAGTTGTTAGACAGCAAACCGACATCAAAGGTAAATCATTAATGTTGTATGTACACAACTTTAATAATAATAATAATAATAATAATAATAATAATAATAATAATAATGATGATGATAATAATAAAATACTACTACTACTAATAATAATAATCATAATAATAATAATGAAACAGGGGTTGGCAGACAGTCATGTATATACGAAACTTTACAACTAATAAAAAATGGAAGCTATAGAAAATTTTAATAGGTGTCTTGGTTTCAGTTTTAAGTTATGGATCCCAGGTGTCAGGCCCTTAACTACTTCAGCCCGATGACTTCATTTGTGTTCTTCCTTTTTCTAGATGAATTAAATGAGTAAACCTCTCTCTCTCTCTCTCTCTCTCTCTCTCTCTCTCTCTCTCTCTCTCTCTCTCTCTCTCTCTCTCTCTCTCTCTCTCTCTCTCAAGTTTTTAGCTATTCCTAAATGTCTTTCAGTATTTATATATAACGTAAACAGAGATACAGGGATAATAACTGGTAATTGTTAATCATAAATTTGCATTACTCTCATCCTGTGAAATGTAAATGAATGGCCATTAAGAGAAAGTCTGAGCTAGGGTGTATCTGATGATGGGTACACAGGGAGCATCATGTGTATCGCTTATCCCATGTGCATTGTTTATCCCATTTGTATCGTTTATCCCATATGTATCTTTTATCGTTCATCCCTACAGCCTGGTGATGAAGAGGGACGCCTTTGTGTGGCGACACTGATATAACCGGACGCCTCAACTGCCCATAAATTCTATGTTAGGTGGCCGATGTGGCCAGTAACCAAGGAGACTCATTCCGATCATAACTAAGACTCATCGAATTTCACGCAGCAACAACTAACTATTCAAGTGACAGCACTGACCAAGTTCTGCCAGATGAAAACAGACTGACTACGCCTACCTTGTTCACTACTTGGGTTTAACCTTTTCCTTGCTGTGGAGGTGCTTCCAGTAGTGACTTACTTATTCTATCCTGCCTGAGTTGAGGGTATGCAGCCGGAGCATGTGTCCGGCTCAGGGAAGATGGACGCCCCTGCCCTGCATAGTCCCGGGTCATCCTTGGACAAGGCGTTGCACCCGTTACCCATCAGAAAAGCAGCTGGTGGACTGTTACCGTCTTCCCGGGAGGTACTACCAGGGAAATAACGTGAGGCCATGGCCTGATAGCTGGTCCTGCAAAACAATCCCAGAAGGGGAACTCAGTAACATTTACCAAGTAGTCAAAGTCCGGGATGAGACTACTACTCATGCATATACCTTATACACAGTTCATCTTCCTGGGGGCTATGCCTCCACCATTTTCTTTGCACCTTGCCATGTGAAAGGATCCTCTTCCAACCACAGGAAGGCGGCTGCATGTACGAGTATGTGGTCGATGGGTCTATTCGGCCAAACAGGATTAAACAATAACAACAATCCTGCTTGACCAAACAATTTTACTCGCTACCTGGAACCCGTCCCCCCAATGTCTGAGGAAAATAATGACTGTAGCTATCCCCTGCAGTTCGAAAACTCTTCTCTTACAGTAAGTTAAATAACGTAATCCGATTGTAAAGAAAGTAAAATACAAAAGTCTTCATTGTAGTGAAGGAATTTATCCACTGTTGTCAGGGATGTACTGAAGTATCTATCCTGACTAACACCATTCATGTTGTTTCATCCGTAAGCTAAGTCCTATATCGGTCAAAGAGATACCGCTGATGTATGCAAGAGGTTACTGTAATATGATAATGTGCTCTAGAGGGTTAAGTATGATAGTGTACTCGGGGGGGTTAAATATGATAGTATGCTTGGAGGGATTTATCACTGTGCTCGGGAGGGTTAATAAAATAGTGTGCGGCTTTAATATTATAATGCGACCTGATAGCCTTCCCGATATGCTTATGGCGGCTTAATTTGCGGTCGCCGTGAAAGTCGTCCCACATTAGTGAGGACGATTTAATAGGGCTCCTCATCCCTTCCTGGCAACTAAGACGGTTTAGAGGGACGATTTTAGAAGTTAGGACGATTTTTAGAAGTCCTTATCTAGCCAGTCAGACGGTTTAGAGGCACAAGCTTCTTCACCTTCTGTATAAAGTGAAGTTAGTTTCTCATCCTATCCGGGCGATCTAGACAGTTTAGTGGGACGATATTAGAAGTCTGGACGATTTTTAGAGATCTTTATTTCTCTGGCCAATCAGACGGTTTGAAGGGACAAGCTTCTTCAGTGATTTGTAGGGGTTTTCCTCTCTTCCTGGTGGTCAGTGAGGTTGAGAAGACGATTTTTAAAGTTAGGACGATTTGTATGGCATTCCTTCCTCTCTGGCGGCCCAGACGGTTTACACGGATGATATTTAAAACGGACGATTTTTAGAGCTTCTTTTCGCTCTCTGGCAAGGACGATTTTAAAGCTTCTTTTGCCTCTCTGGCTAGGACGATTTTAGAGCTTCTTTTGCCTCTCTAGCTAGGACGATTTTCAGAGCTCCATCTCCCCTCCTAACAAGCTCAGGAAATATATGAGAAGGACTTTTAAAGCTAGGACAATATCTAGAGCTCCTCCATCCTGTCTGGCAAGCCAAGGGGGTATAAAAGGACGATTTACAGGGCTCCTCCTCTCTTCCTGGCGGTCGTATTCGTGGCATTAGGAGGCTCCCCAACACCTCCTCCTCACCGGTTTATGTTTGCCATTACTCCTGCCACCACCATCCACTCACCTGATACCACCTGTGAGGGAAGACTACAGTGTATAGAGACCTCTTATTATTTTATTTTATTTTTTTTTGGGGGGAGGGGGTTGCAAATCCATGTTCCTTCCTCATAGGGTGTACGATGACATTTATTTAACTCTTGCTGTAGCCAAACGATTTTATTCAGCTTCAGAGAGATTGCCATTAAAAGTAACTAATCTAAATATATATCTATCTATTTATCTATCTATCTATCTAAATAATTCTGCGTTCAATATATCGCCACTGTCTTTCCATTCCTCTCCTTTAAGCCTTTCGGTATAATATTTCTAATATCTTACTAATACTAAGATCTGTAAAAGGCTTGTGTGTGTGTGTGTGTGTGTGTGTGTGTGTGTGTGTGTGTGTGTGTGTGTGTGTGTGTGTGTGTGTGTTTCCTTTTTTTTTTTGTCAGTCGTGCAGTATGGTTCGCCTCGGCCATTTTCCTGCCACTTATCGTTTTTAATTGCCTTCATCATGGCTTATGGACCTTCTCTTTAACCCCTGCCCTAAGGATAAGAAGGGAATTTATGTTTGCCTTCGAGATTGTATGTATTATTTTGTGTGTGTGTGTGTGTGTGTGTGTGTGTGTGTGTGTGTGTGTGTGTGTGTGTGTGCTTTATTAGTCCCTTCAGTCCAATGATCTCTGGAAGCGGCATGTGGGAGAGGAGGGCTTCGAAAAAAATTGTTGAGTGAACCATGGGGAGTGAGCAGGATGGGCTGTAAAAGTGGAGGTTGGGGGGAAAAGAAATTGGAGAAGGAGGAGGAGGAGGAGAAGAAGAAGAAGAAGTAGAAGAAGAAGAAGAAGAAGGGAGGAAAACAAAATAAAAACAGATACAGTATTTAAAAAAGAAGACAGCACAAGGGAGGAGAACGATAGGAAGAGACTTAGCACGCGACGCTCTCACTTTCCTTGCAGCTCCGCAGGTAAAAATTATCTCGGTCAAAGCCACGAAAATGATGAAGATAATGGTGAGGGGATCCAGCAGGAAACCACACTCTGTCCACTTTATATTGACTTAAAATTGCCGTCTTTCCACCTTGAATACTGAGCTGTTACGAGAGATCAACAATAGAAAATGGCGCTAGTCAAGAGGAAGTGCTTTGGAAATTGTGTAGATTATTTCCCTGTTGTGACATTGAAGTCTGAGAAATTAATGTAAAAAAACGAAAATTTTGCCAGGTTTAGGTGAACGAACTGTTAAACCCCCCCCCCTCAAGGTGCCAAAGACTCCATCATCATCATCATCATCATCATCATCCCACTTCTGTCTCCTCACGTCATCATCACTACCCTCATCATCATCATCATCATCATCCCACTTCTGTCTCCTCACGTCATCATCACTACCTTCATCATCATCGTCATCATCACTACCTTCATCATCATCATCATCATCATCATCCCTCCACTTCCGTCTTTGCCCATCATCATCATCATCATCATCATCTCAGCCGTTCCCCCTTCTCCAAGTAAGTCTCGCTCCGGGGTCTAATCACAGGGCAGTTAGGGCGCATGTGTGGTTATGCTGGGGGTAATTTCACACTCCCTGGTGGTGGCATGAGTTCGTTTGCCCAGGGGGGGCGAAGAGAACACTGTCACGTACTCCAGGTATTGGCTCTCAAGGCCGGCCATTCACACCTGAGTTAAGGATGTGGCTCGAACATGTGTTCTGAAAATTGTGTACTGAGACCTTATATTTTATCCCTGTAGACCTGAGGGATTTCTTGTCTCTCAGCTGGATTTTCTTGTCTGGTGGCAGGTGAATACAATCGAAGCTGAATAGAATCGTTTAAGGAGATGTTGTTCATACTCACGTAGGACACTGAAGCTACTTACATATGGAAAACGAGGGCTGAATAGGGCCAAAAAACATGATTCAGGAAAAATCATTCATAAATGCTGTAGTGCATAAATACAGGCGTAAAGATACAGACCTGGGGAGTACTACACCTAAGTGCGTGCTCTCTTCTGCTTTATGAACCTTCCTTCCTGTCGCGTTAACTACAAAACTAACACATTGTTTTATATATATATATATATATATATATATAATGATTTTGATGATGATGGTGATGATACCTGCATTATGACAGGTGAAAAATTAATCTCTGAGCTGTGAAAACTCACTTAGTTTCAGCATAAGTGCAAAACAGAAGCAAGGAATTTGTAGAAAGAGTGATTAACCAAAATACTGAACAACCGCGTGTCTTCCTAAGTGCATCCGCTACAAAGTAAAAAAAAAAAAAAAAAGGTTCAGTTTACACCACCATAGCGAATGACGTACAGGTATGTTGTCTGGTGTCTAAGACTGAAGAACATATTTTTGAAGATTAATGACAGCAGCTCAGGATATGGTGTTCAGAAGACCTTGGCCGTGAAGTGATGGGAGGGTTAAGGACTGGGTTGGGATATGGAGGTGGAGAGAAAGAGAGAGAGGGGGGGGGGACGAGGTCGAGGATGGGTGGAGGTAGGGCGGGGTTACTGATGCAAAAAAGGAAACAATATGGAGATCAGTGGAGGAAGGGAAGATGATAACGATGATGATGATTATGATGATGGTTGGGGTGCAGGAAGAAGGAAAAGGATGGATGGAGGGTGGAAGGGAGGAAGGTATGCAAGGATGGATTAGGGGAGAGGATTGTGGAAGAGATGGAAGAAAGGAGGAAGTCTGTGATGGAGGCGAAAGAAGTAAAGAAGGCTGGACGAAGAAAAAAGAAAGGGAGATTTTATTGGTGGAGAGAAGGATGTTTTGGTATTATTGTTGGAGTAAAGGAGGAAATGTGGTGATGGACAAGGGAGGGAGGAAGTGGATGACAGAGAAGGAAGGGAGATGGTGATGGAGGTGGAGGGAAGACGAAGAAAATAAGAGAGGAATAACAGAAAAGAGACATTTGTGGTGGAGAGGAGGAAGGGAGAGAGAACTTTGTAGAACTTTGTGAAAGAGATAAAGAAGGGAGGGAGTTAATGACAGAGGAGGGAGGGGGAGACCGAGTGATAGAGATGGAGGGAGGAGGGAGAGAAGGATGGATGGAGGAAGGAAGGGAGGAGACCGAATATCACGTAGAGGGAAGACAATGGGAGAGAGAGATGCTTAGGAGGTGATGGATGGAGGACAGTGGAGATGATTTATGTGAGTGAGTGAGTGTGTGTGTGTGTGTGTGTGTGTGTGTGTGTGTGTGTGTGTGTGTGTGTGTGAGAGAGAGAGAGAGAGAGAGAGAGAGAGAGAGAGAGAGAGAGAGAGTGATGACAGCTGCCCTTGAACATAAACCTCTGGAATGATGAATGGTGAGAGAGAGAGAGAGAGAGACAGACAGACAGAGACTGTGTGTGTTGTTTGTGTGTATCAGTGCGTGAGTACGCCCTTGTGTGTGTGTGTGTGTGTGTGTGTGTGTGTGTGTGTGTGTGTGTGTGTGTGTGTGTGTGTGTGTGTGTGTGTGTGTGTGTGTGTGCCCTTGGAGATGACCGTCTAAGGAATGCTAAGTGGAGTCTCACAAGAACGGAAGTGCACATCCTCCCTAGCCACCTCACCTGCTGGATTACTTGACGCCACCGTATGAATGTACACACACACACACACACACACACACACACACACACACACACACACACACACACACACACACACACACACACACACACACACACATTCGCATGAACCCATTTTCCTGCAGCAATAAGAAGTTTGACATATACGAAGATGAACACGTCCGTCACATATTTCTTACTTTTGTGTTCTCCTTCTAGTAGAACGAACACCTTTATTATTCTATATTTATAAGAATTTTAATATCTGTAATCTTTTGTTATTGTGAGTTTCTTTTTCATTTTCTTGGCCATACGGTTCCTTCTGTTAACAAGAAAAAGTGATGATGATGATGATGATGATTATGAAAATGATAATTATTCATATTCATATTCACAGGTAGTAATATAGCATAGGTATGCAGTATCATTATGTAAGCTTATTTTTTGGTAATATTGTATACACTCAAAGAGAAAACCTAAGGAAAATATGTTTTGAGGTTTTGCACATTCATTTCCCCATCAGGAGAGTAGAAGCCCTGGGCTAGGCTACTCAGTCCAGATATTAATGGCAAGAATGACCACTCGCTTTTCTCTGGGTGGCATTATGTAAGCAATAAACCCAGCCCCAACCATCCCTTAGATTTATACTCTCTTTTTTTAATCTAATTTCGGTGGAGGGTACTGTAATCTAATGCCATAAAACCCTAATTGAGAAATAGACCAGAACCAGGGACATAAAGAAGAAGGAAGACAAGAACAAGCCACAATTTAAAGATCAACAGTTCTGATTCCCAGGCATTTGCATCGTAACAGCTGCGCGGTAGGATTGCTGTGTGTAATTACGTGGAACGCTTGCTATCAGCCCAGCCTCCTTCATAGACGGTATCAGTGACAGTAAAGTTAAATCTATGTGGACGTATGATTTCAACCCAGCAATTTGAGAGGGGGATATAAATTTTGTGTTCACTCCAGCGAAACGTAATTCAAGTGGACTTTATTAGATTTTATCCCCTCCAGTACAGATGGTCTTTACTTGAGGTGATACGATTGTCTGGAGTAGTAAAGGATACGCTCACACACACACACACACACACACACACACACACACACACACACACACACACACACACACACACACACACACACACACACACACACACACACACACACACACACACACACACACACACACACACACACACACGAAAAAAGCACGAAATGTTACGAGCGCTTTCGTGTATTTATATCTTCAGAGAACGAAGTGCTCTGTTGCACATTCATCCCAGTTTAATATCCTCATTGATCGTACCCACAAACTTGGGTACAGTACCACATCTTTGGACGCACTCAAACTGGAGATGAAAGAAAAGATTCCAACCGTAACCGAATGTGCATTTTTAACGTCTGAAACGACATGTGATATTAATATTTCAGTACTAAATCTCATTAAGAACAGGGAAAGACCATCATCATAATCCCCGAACAATGAATGTCTTATGTCTCTTTCTAGTGCAGATCCAAACACTAGTTCTCTTTGTGCATCAAGATATATGTTTTCCGCTCCCTCAGTTTAGTCAGGGAAGGAAATTTATTGTTTAATCGTGAGAGTTACCCATAATCTCTGCTACAGTTTTTTAGTTTTATTTATATGAGTCTAATAAATCTGACATATTTGATTTATAATGGGAAAGACGATTAGTTATGCATCAGGTGGTACCAAGAGGAGAATATAAAAGAACACCTTCTAACAGAAAACGTCATCTTACCGTAGAGGTTCATGGGAATTATATGAGAACGAGATTTCTGTCCTCACCTCAATTATAGCGTCTGATGATAGTTACAAAAAAAAAAAAAAAAAAAAAAAAAGATGTTATTGAAGTGAAGCGGAAATTTCAGCGTCAAAATATGAATCCAAACTAACAATTTTGGTGGTGAAGATAGCCATTGTGTTCACTCCAGCGAAACCCAATACGGCGAGGCCCTTCATTAGGTACAGAGGTGTCGACGATCACTTTACCTCGGAATGTGAGAGAGGGAGAGTTGATTCGTGACT
>NC_137028.1:15471248-15483748 GCF_032717465.1 Coenobita brevimanus
TATTATTATTTTTTTTTACTTTAATTTAGCCTAAAAGTGTGATTGCCTAAAATTGCCATCTTTCCATCTCTAATGCTGAGTTGTAGTGTGAGATTAACGCTAGACTATGGCACTAGTAACGAAGAAGTGCTGTGGAAAAGATGCAGAGCCATAGTATTGTCTTTTTCTGCCACTGAACTACGTGGAAGAAGCTGGAAAATCTTGCAAATCAGGGTCTGGTTATTATTATTATTATTAGTAGTAGTAGTAGTAGTAATAGAAGTAGTAGTAGTAGTAGTAGTAGTAGTAGTCGTAGTAATTTTTCCTATCATCATCATCATCATTATTTTTACTCTCCCTTTACTTGGCAGATGATTTTTTTCCCTCTAAAAATCAAACTAGTGTCCTGAGCACCTGACCTTCATCCTGACTAACCTCCAAAGCCACTAGACCACCAGGCGACTCCCAGCCCACGAAATATTAAAGATTCATGCACCTTCACCCTCCTCCCCACACACACACACCTGCAGTCCATCCATCCATCCCGCGGTCATAAAGCCTTCAGCACCCCCGCCTATGTGTGTGTGTGTGTGTGTGTGTGTGTGGAGAGAGAGAGAGAGAGAGAGTCCCCACGTCACATACCTCACGACCCCATCTTTCCACCTCTTTACCTGCAGCTCACCTTGTTACCTGCAGCTCTCACCTGGTTACCTGCAGCTCACCTCGTTACCTGCGCCTCTGCCTCGTTGCTTCTAGTATCTCTTCCTGTCGGCCTCTCTTACCTGGCCACTTGCAACTCTACATCAATTATACTCGTCTGGTTATTAATATCCCTACTTCGTTACTTGCCACCTCGTTACCTGCCACCTCATTCCCCGCCACCTCGTTACCTGCCTCCTCGTTATCTGCCACCTCATTACCTGCCACCTCGTTACCCCCTACCTTATTACCTGCCACCTCATTGTCTGCCACTTCGTTACCTGCCACCTCATTACCTGCCACCTCGTTACCCCTTACCTTATTACCTGCCACCTCATTGTCTGCCACTTCGTTACCTGCCACCTCATTGCTTGCCACCTCATTACCTGCCACCTCATTACCAGCCACCTCATTACCTGCCACCTCATTACCTGCCTTCTTGCTACCTGCCACCTCATTACCTGTAGCCCTCGGTGTCTGGCTCTTCACCTCCACCGACACCAGAACTAACGCACGCAAGACTTCTTTTTCCCCGTCGTTAATCACCTGTTACGTCTGTTTAATAGGAGAAAGGAGATTGAGTGCTTGAAAATGGAGGCTACTTGAGGCTTAGACTGATGTTCAATTTATCTGCAAGGAAATACAGTGCTCCGCAAAGGTGAAGGTGAAGGTCAAGCGGTAAAGTGTTGGACCGCGGACCGAAAGAACGCGAGGTCGACCCCAAGCTTGAGCAGGGTCCAGTTTAGGGACTCGAAAAGCAGCTTCTACTGATCGTTCACCAGACGCATTGATTTTTTTTATTTATTTATTTTGTTCTCCTTTCCTTTCTTCATATTCTGTAAGAAAAAGTCTCAGAAATAAGTACATTAATACTATCACTCCAGTCCTGATTGAGGAAGTCCTACTTAGTGTCTAGTATGGACGATGAGTATTAGTTCACAAGTGGTGACATGTGAGTGTGTGATACGCCATTTGCTTTGGGTAGAAAGAGTGTTGGGCTTCAGGGAACGAACTTTTTAGCCTATGTCCAGAGCCAGAGACATAAAAAAAAAAAACAGTAGTCTCTCTCTCTCTCTCTCTCTCTCTCTCTCTCTTTTTCCTTTTTTTTTTATGGTCATGCATGAGGTAAATGGTTAAGTAACACAGGTAGGGACCAAAGTAGGAGTGAGCCAATGAGCGTGGAGGAGGAGGAGGGGTAGGTGTGGGAGGGGCCTCAACGGTACTTGCTTGTGCTCTTCTAACCTCAGCTGGACACCTACCTACCTGATTACCTGCCTGTCTGCCTGTCTATCCACCTACCTACCTACCAGTCTATCTACCTACCAATATGTCTGCTTGTTTGCCTGTCTGCCAGTCTGACACACACCTATCTACCTACCTACCCACTCACCTACCTACCAACTTGTTTACCTACCGAACTACCTGCTTGCCTGCCTACTTACTTGTGCCGGACACCTGCCTGTAGCTACCTTTTTACCAGCCAAATAACTTACCTGTGTACCTACATACCTGTCTACTTACCAAACTCATACCTGCCGTGGTCTCGTAAGCATACTGTAGGAATCTCTCTGTCACCTCTTCCTTTAGTAGTTGTATATATATCTCCTTATGCTTACCTCCTGTATATTATCTACATTTTTTCAGTATCAGCATAATGTGAAAAAAAAAAGGGGAGTTAGAGAATAATAACGCGCTATATACACAAATAAATCAATGGGAATGAGGTGTTAGGTGAGATTTAGTGATGCTGGTTCTAGGGAGCCTTCAAAGTTAAAAAGAATAGGACTGTTGGTTCCATATTTATCACGGTTCTCAGCCATTTTACTGAAAAAAAAAAAACAATATCTACAACAATTATATTTCTTCGTGGATTTTCACCTTAATGTTCCCTCCAGTTTGACTCTGAAGTACAAGGAAGCTAAGTGAACGAAATAAAAAGGTACAAGCAACCAATTTCATGCACAACTTAAGCATAGGAGATCTGTAAATAGGCAAACTGGTTTGCATCCAGTCTGGGCACTTCCTGGAAACTGAGGCCATACGGGAAACTGGCAGGGAAGGAGATAAGGTCCCGAGGTGTCTCCTTAAATGCCCAAAATACGTTGTATCAGGAAAGGGTATATTCCTGCAGTACCGAAAGAACATAATAGGATGCAAAACTAATTAACTGAACTTCAGGGAGGCTTTGTTCATTACCACTGGATCATAAATTTACATAGCACTTCAAAGCAGGAAAGGGTCACTGAACTCCTGAAGATGAGCAAGATATGAACAGGCTGTGTGGGACTACATATTATATTTACAAATCATAATAGATAGATAGATAAATAGATAGATAGAAGCAGGGAGTCAGATGATGAGAGGTGTTGTGTCTGCGAGAATCGAGCAGTGCTAAACATGCTTACACACTCTGACGCGAGGAATGCTTGATAGGCACACGACAGCGTCTAGTGGCCATATACACACATACACACATGCTCACACACAGGCTGCGAGAACTTTCCATCCACGAGGAACACACGTGACACACCCCTGCTACACCAGAATTTAGGAAAGAGAGCTCAGACGGAGATTAGCCACAGAACAGGTAAGAGAGAAGTAGACAAGCCTCAGAGGAGACAGGTGACGGGAGAAGGGCTTGGCAATTTGAGAGAGAGAGACAGATAGCGAGACAGGGAGGTAGCTACCCGGGACTTATACTCGTTCCGTGTGAGAGACTTGTTAATATTTCCAAGACAAATAAAAATAGTTCCATACTATTCTTTACCTCTCCTGTCACTACATGACAGCTGAAATTTAACCCTTTCAAAACGAGGATATTGTTTGTGTCCTCTTCATGCTGCCATCAGACAGTTACATTCAGATTATGAGAACATTCCGATAGCTGCTGTCGCTTAACCCTAATTTGTTTGGCCGAGCATACCTATCGACCACAGGCAACCAACTGCTTCTATGCGGCAGTTCTACAGGTACAGTACAGTATATACGGCGTGTATGGATTCCGTACCCCTGTTAGTAGACAGAGTCTAATCAAGGTTCTTGCTACGGCTAAGTACAGTGAAATATGAGAAGGTTTGACTTCCGGGTGGACGCCGCAGCTGCCCCTTCAAGGGTGCACAGCGCCACTACGTGTAGGCTTTTAGTCAGCGCCACTCTTTAAGTAATGAGGGGTAATGGAAGCTTCATCTAATCCATTCAGTTCAAAGATGTGTGCTGAGCTAAAGGAAATCGTCTTGTTGTAGTAAGAATAGTGTATACAGTAGTCCATCGTACTGAAGAGGTTAAAGAAGCAAAAAGCCTTGACCTGTCGATGTGATGAATTTTCTAAAACTCTTCAGCGTCTTCAGGTTTCGGTGAACAAAATGCGGCCATGTCTAAAAAAAAAAAAAAAAAAGCTGGGTAAAAAAAAACTAGCCAGTTGAGTGTTACCTTCCGATCAAGTTTGTGGCCTTACAAACAGGAAGCTGGGACTGGCACAAAAGCAAGAGGATGCCATTTAACCACTGAATGTTTGTTTAAGTAGAACGAAGTATATAAAAGTAGAGAAATATCGTAAGTGACCTAAATATTATGTGACCTAAAGTGATATTCTGGCATCCTCAGTGAGCTAGCATGACTTTCTTGTATTTTATGTGCATTAAAATGACAATCTTCTGTCCAGATTCTCAAGCTGGGAGGGTGTGGGCATAATCAGGTCACCAATTTCTTGTCACTTATGGAACAGTTAGGAGCATTAAATGTGGTTCACTTACACAGCACGTTTCGGAGACCTTTCTGGAGCATACTAGATAAACACCAAACTTTACTTCTCAACGCTGGTTTTACAAATAACTCAGAAATTGGGAAAATGCCTAACCCCTCGCAATCCTCGGTGGGCAAAAATAATAGACGTCATTGAACCGAAAGGATTCATAAAAATATTTATATATTTATTTATTTATTCATTTTTCTAATCCCTTCACTACAAGAGATTTTCATTATTTCAGTCCATCAATCAGGGGACGCCTTTTATGCTATATTCTCTCTATCATGTGGTAATTTTACTTACTTCAGGAGAGACCTGTCGAACTGGAGGGGTCAAATTCTGCATTGCTTTACCCCATCCTTACAAGGGATCTCCCCTGGACGATGTGTCAGAGAGGAAAGTGACGGACATGTAAGTGTGATAGGCTTCGTATGTTTCCCTACCCATAGATGATGCCTTTGACAAGATGTAGTTGAGAGGAAAGTGAAAGACAAGCCCTAAGTAAGAAGTAAACACAATGGATAGGCAGACGAAATTTTGTCCCTCTTTATCTTGACATGGTGAGTCCAGAAAAGTGACGGACTTGCCCCAAGTGTAAAGTAGACGCAGTGGAACAGTACGCGAACTTTTATCCCTTAACTGGATATGTACTTAGGTGTAGCTGGTGTATTCATGTATCCAGATAACCAATGGTGCTTTATATTCCACACCAGGAGGCATAGGTCGTAAGGTTCTTCTACATGCAAGCGCACGGACGTAATTAAAGCCCTATCGCTGTAATCATGCTATTGCTCTGAGTTACAGCCGTACCTCCCAGCCACAAGGGCATGGGAACTACATGATACAGGAGGTGGTGATGGTGGTGGTGGAGGTGGTGGTGTAATGATTTTTTTTTTTTTGAGTTTCCTCTCCTTGGGCTAGTGATTTTTTTTCTGTTCTTTTGGGGTAGTATATACATATTTTTGTAGATTACATTTTCTTTCTTTTTGTCGCTAGATATTTTGTACCCTATAGTTTCGTGCTTTTGAGTTTCTGATTATTTTTTCTGTTTTTCTTTTTTAACACTGTATTTCCTCTCTCGTTTGGGTTTCATGTTGCTAGAAGTTGACGAAGTGGTAAGATAAATACTTTCCTAAATTAAACTTAAAACTTTGGGGTTGTTGGATATATTTTCAGAAAGAATTTCCTGTTCTTCCTGTCTCTTGATTTTGCAAGTTAAATTTCGTTTTATATGCAAGTGTTTGGGCAGGTGGTGGTTTACTGAATATTATGGTAGATTGTATTAGCTGTTTTTTCCAGGCCAATCTTCATCTAGAAATCGTGTGGCTGGTTACGGAGGCACATCATCCTCATCATCATCATCATCATCATCATAATTATCATCATCCCAAACCTTACTCTCACCTAAGCACACACACACACACACACACACACACACACACACACACACACACACACACACACACACACACACACACACACACACACACACACACACACACACACACACATCCCCCAATCTTCACCCTCGTCCTATTCGTCTTCCTAGTTCCAAGCGCCTTCTCTGCACTTTGGTATTCATGAACTGCTCTTGTCTCTCCCTGTAAGCCTGACCTGCGCTTGATGTACGGGCTATAAATTCAATTGCAATTTCCCCAGAGGCTTCCCATGCAACCTAGATCTGGTCAGGTGCTTCTTGCAGGTCAATAACACCGGGTTTTTTCAGTGACGGAGGAAGGTGGAGTGTTAAAGAAGGCATGATGGAAACTATGAATTAAGTTTACTAAGAGAGAGAGAGAGAGAGAGAGAGAGAGAGAGAGAGAGAGAGAGATTAATGTGATCACAGTGCTGCCACGTAATGACTTTTTACCTGCATGTTAAGTCTCACCTCTAATCTTCTTGTCCCCACCCTCAGTATGCCTGCATCCCACCTTCCCTGCTATACCCTTTCTTGCACTTCATGCTCTTAACTCCCATCTTGTTTATCAGATTCACCTTAACCTGGTCGAGATTGACGTCCTTTTGCAGCCAATTTCATATAGTTGAGTGGTGGAATTAGACAAAATACTGTGATTCTTTATCCTTTCCATAGCACTTGTTCGTGACTAGCACAATATTTTAATGTTAATGTCTTGTTATTGCTCAGTGTTCAAGATTGAGGGATGGCAGTTTTACACCTGGTTAAAGTAGAAAGATACTTCAAGGTGCTCACGATTTTCATGTCCAATTTCTAACACAATATACTAGGCAGGTACAAAATCTCACACCTGTCGACTGTAAAATGCTATAGGAAGGGGAAGAGGCCCTCGATATAACCATCACAAATAACACCAAGAAAGATAAAAAATAATAAACAAAAAATACCCCTCCCCCCTCTCTCTCAGTGCCATCCAGACTCCTTTGTCGCGGGTAGAGTGATGTCAAGATTTACATGTTTAATATCAGATCTCGAGTCATCTTAACATCAACCCCCTTCAGGTTAATCTCTCTCTCTCTCTCCCTCTCTCTCTCTCTCTCTCTCTCTCTCTCTCTCGTGTGTGTGTTTGTGTGTGTATGTGGGGGGGGGGCAACGAATTTGTTAAACTGATTCAGGGTGATAGGCAATATGAAGCGCCGAATGTTTATGCCTGTCAAATGGAGTCAGGATTCCAGGGGCTTGAGTGGTAATTGAATGAGAGTGTGGCCCATTAAACTGAACAAACATTGGCTAGTTCTATCAGTTTTTTTTTTTTTTTCTTGCTTTCTGGACACTGCCTCCCTCCATCTTGACGTAGAAAAAGAGGGATGAATAATGATGATATTGATGTATTAGTAGGCAATACTATTTCTTTCTTTTTTAATTAACAGAATTTCTTTAGTGAGTCAAGGCTGAGATGATATTCAGGAAGGTGGAGTGCGTGGAGATTGAAAGATTAACTAGAAGAGTATATGACTGTGAGATGGATGGGGGTGGAAGAAATTGTATGAAAAGTGAAGGAGAAAACTGGGAGGATGGAAAATAATAAACGTGACCACTAAATTGATGCTGGACGTGGTCTGGGGGGCCTCCTTCTGCCCCGCCTTGACCCTGGCTGTGAACTTGAGGGAGGTGAATCTGTCGGTGAGTTCTTGGTAAACCCCGTGGCCTTCACCCTCCCCTCCACCCTCCCCTCAATCCTGTCCTTTTCACCGAGTATACAGTATATATATTAAGTACTCGTGAAACAAGTTGAAAGATTAAAGATAAACTGCCATGCTTGAGCGTCAGGATATTTCTGGGCGCTTTCTTACTATATTATATTATACTTGTACCTCGACGTATTAAACAGAAAAAAGTCTCAAATTTTGCTAACAAAACTAATGAGAATAATGACCGTCATCTTGAGCTTCATGTCTCGAGAGATTTCATAGTGGCGAACATGATCATCATGCGTTAGCCAGAATAAATTACATGCGTCATTATCCGAAGTTCAACGGTTAAAACATACATGGAGAAAAGAAAGACAGTTCCGAATTTCAGTCTTCTTATGATCACGACAACTGTAGCACTGTGGTCCCGCTACCGTCAGAAAAATGTATTCACCTGAGAGTGAGATATAAAGGTGTTCATAGTAGCAGCAGAAACCTTCCTATGATGGACACTAGAATTCTATTTCAACCAAAAGCCAGACGATTTTAGAGACATCAGAGCCTAGGCATGTTAATCCTCAGGGTCATATATTGAAAGTGGGGACGCGAAGGTGTGGAGAGTCATTATTTTGGACGATGAATTTCTTGCAAGTGAAATATATCCCTTGTAGGTTATTTATACAAACTTTACTACAAAAGTAAGTATATAAATAAATAAATAACATGACAAGAATGCTCAGAGTTTAACTGGCAAGATAATCACTAAGGAGGAGATGCTTGGGAGGCTCCTATGACCTCCTGTGTTAGCCCTCACCGTCAACCTCGTCCGTCTTGTTCTGTTAGACATAAAAACTCGAGGACAGGTTACAACTCCGAGGCTCCACTCATCACCACCCACCTCCTTTCCTCTCCCTCTCCACACACCCCTCCTTTCCCTACCCTACCCTCTCTCCCTTCCTTCTTCCCCTTCCCTTCCCATCCATCCTTACTCTCCCTCTCCCTCTCCCTACTCATTCCCACTCCTTTCTTTGACCTTCTCCCCTGCTCTTCCTCCTCTCCATTTTTCCCCCCTCCTTCCCTTCCCTCTCCCCCCTCTTCCTTCCTTCTCCCTCCTTCCCTCTTCCCTCCCCTCCCTCTCCTTCCCCTTCCCTCTTCCAACTCGACCCCACCTTAGGCGGTGCTCCTGGCAAGGTCTTCTGAGTCAATGTATGTTTTCATTCTTTTCCCATCCTCTTGTGGGAAGAAAGGTCAGGGTGATGATGATGATGATTTTGATGATGATGATGATAATTTTTTTTTTTTCACCCCCAGTAGGCATTCTTGTGGCAGTGTTCAAATTAGTGTAGCTCCAGTACATATACAGAAAGGGACAAAATCCTTAAAACTAAATGAAGAAAGTAAGATCAACCCCCACATCTCTGACTCCCGTATATGAAATGCTTATGATTATTAGATTTTTATTAGCATGCATCCCACGTTAGAGGGCAGTTAGCAGCGGTGTAGGGCAGTACTCCCGAGGTGGATGGAAAGCTGATGACAGGGAGTGCTGGAGCTCCCGTTTCATCAGCCCTCAGGACTAGTTCCTGACCATCCCCCTTTGCTGAACTTTTTCAGTATCTCAGTTACACAGAGAGTAGGCCAGCATGCTCTCCAGTACAAATTTCTCTATCTATCTTCACCAAACTACATGCACAGTACACACTACACTTCCTATTCAAAATTTACCAAAATGGCGTCAATTCACCCAGCCTCGGAGTCCCCAGGGGGGGGGACCATAAATGCCCCCGCCATCTGCCCCTCTCCCGGTGACGACTCGAGGTGCCTGGAACCACTGTCTGACTCTCTTCTTCATTTCTGCAACATTCGCGGCCTTTCATCTAACTTTCGCTCTGTTGAGCACCACCTCTCCTCCTCTAAACCTCACCTTCTTTTTCTAACGGAGACTCAGCTGTCTGAGGCAACTGACAGCAAACCCTTTTCTGTATCCTCCTACTTTCTCTATACTCATTTCAAAGCCAAAGGTGGCTGTTGTGTATACATACGCAACGACTTATCTTGCTCTCGTGTTCCTGAACTTGATTCTTCTGAATTCTCCACTCTCTGGCTTCGGCTTTCCTGTCATTCTCTGACTAAATATATCTGTGCTGTTTACTTATCCCCTAATTCTACTGACTATCAAAAATTCTTCGACTATCTTACTTCTACGATGGAACACATTCTGTCCATTTCTCCTTTCTCTGAAATCTCCATTCTTGGAGATTTCAATGTTCACCACCACCTTTGGCTCTCCTCTCCTTTCACGGATCCACCTGGTGAACAAGCCTACATCTTTTCTATCCTTAATGACCTAGAGCAGCTTGTACAGCACCCTACCCGTATCCCTGACCGCCTTGGAGAGAGCTCCAACATACTTGACCTCTTCCTCACAACTAATCCTTCTGCTTACTCTGTTAATCTTTTCTCTCCGTTGGGCTCCTCCGATCACAACCTTATTACCTTAACCTGTCCTATCGCTCCAGTACGGCCTGCGGACCCTCCAGGGAAACGTTGTCTCTGGCATTTTGGACCTGCGGACTGGGAGGCCCTCAGGCAGTACTTCTTTGATTTTCCCTGGAATGATTATTGCTTCCATGGCCGTGAGCCATCTGAGTGTGCCTTGCGCATTACGGAGGTTATTCTCTCGGGCATGGAAGCATACATTCCTTTCTCATATCCTTTGACTAACGCAAGAAAGCCTTGGTTTAATCACGCTTGTTCTAATGCTGTCCGCAACAAGGAGAAGGCCTACAAAAGGTACCGGAGCCAACCCACCCCTGAATCACATAATCTTTACGTTTCTGCCCGGAATCGTGCTAAGTCTGTTCTTCGCTCTACTAAAAATAATTTCATCCATACTAAATGCTCCCAACTCTCCAACTCGAATTCTTCCCGCTCCTTCTGGCACCTTGCCAAAAATCTTTCTAACAACTTTACCTCATCATCCTTCCCTCCTCTTTTCTACTCTGATGGTTCTGTAGCTATTTCTTCTACTGATAAAGCAGATCTCTTCGCACAGACTTTCTCCTCCAATTCCACCTTAGACGATTCTGGTGCTGTTCCTCCATCACTTCCCCCCTCTGACTTCCTCATGGCTGACATTAAAATTTCTTCAGTTGATGTATTTTCTGCCATTACTGGCCTCAGTACTAACAAGGCATATGGGCCTGATGGGGTCCCTCCTGTTGTTCTCAGAAACTGTGCTTCTGTGCTTACACCCTGCCTAGGCAAACTCTTTCGCCTTTGTCTGTCAACTTGTACCTTTCCTTCTTGCTGGAAGTTTGCTCTCATTCAGCCAGTCCCAAAGAAGGGTGACCACTCCCAACCCTCCAACTATCGTCCAATTGCTTTAACGTCCTGTATTTCAAAAGTTTTCGAGTCAATTCTTAATAAAAAAATTTTAAAGCATCTTTCCTATCACAACCTTCTTTCCGATCGTCAGTATGGGTTCCGTCAGGGACGCTCCACTGGCGATCTTCTTACCTACCTTTCAGACTCCTGGTCATCCTCCTTTCGGGACTTTGGCGAAAGCTTTGCCATTGCACTTGACATCTCAAAGGCTTTCGATCGAGTCTGGCACAAATCTTTAATTTCCAAACTGCCCTCCTACGGTTTCTATCCTTCTATCTGTACCTTCATCGCTAGCTTCCTTTCTGGTCGTTCTATAGCTGCTGTCGTAGACGGCCATCGTTCTTCTCCTAGATCTATCAACAGTGGTGTTCCTCAGGGCTCTGTCCTATCACCAACTCTCTTCCTTTTATTCATCAATGATCTTCTAAGCTGTACATCTAACCCTATCCACTCATACGCTGATGACTCCACCTCTTCACCTTTCCATTCGGTTCCCGCAACGCCCATCTCAACAGTTACTTCAAGAAACAAGGGATGAGGCTATGGCACACCTAATGTCTGACTTGGCTCATATCTCTGACTGGGGTAAAAATAATATGGTTGTCTTTAATGCTTCTAAGACTCAGTTCTTACACCTATCAACCCGACAAAATCTTCCACAGGTATACCCACTAATGTTTAATAATATTCAGATTAATCCTGCATCATCCTTGAACATGCTTGGGGTTTCATTTACTCGGGACTTATCTTGGAAAGATCATATTACATCTCTTGTAAAATCTGCTTCCAAGAGATTGGGTGTGCTAAGCCGACTCCGCTCTTTCTTTACCCCTGCACAATTGTTGACTCTATACAGGGGTTTTATCCGCCCCTGTGTGGAGTACAACTCTCATGTGTGGGGAGGCTCCCCACATACATCTCTTCTCAATAGGGTGGAGTCAAAGGCTTTTTGTCTCATTAACTCTCCTCCTCTTACTGACTCCCTTCAACCTCTGTCTCTTCGCCGCACTGTTGCATCTTTATCTCTTTTCTATCGCTACTTTAATGGTCACTGCTCCTCTGAACTGTCTGCTTGCATTCCTCCACCTCTACGACGGGCGCGTAGCACCCGTCTGGCAGCAAACTCTCATCCCTTTTCTATCCAACTCTCTAATGCAAGAGTTAACCGTTACTCCCAGTCTTTCATTCATGCAACAGGTCAGCTCTGGAACTGTCTCCCTCTGTCTGTATTTCCTCCTGCCTATGATCTCCAGTCTTTCAAACGCAGTGTGTCCAGGCATCTCAAAATGATCGGATCTTGAATTTGGCTCTCTATTGTATTTTGTTTTTCTCTTGGAGGGAACTGTTACTGCGGGCTCATGGCCTTTGGTTCCTTCTTCCTCGCATAAAAAAAAAAAAAAAAAAAAAAGGACATGTTCTATCTTCAAATGTCACGGAAATCGTGATAATAATAATAATAATAATAATAATAATGATAATAATAATAATAATAATAATAATAATTATTATTATTATTATTATTATTATCATTATAAGAGTAATAATAATAATAATAATAATAATAATAATAATAATAGGTTCT